>NW_020897719.1:1971967-2222364 GCF_003984885.1 Neopelma chrysocephalum
TGAATTGAGTTCATTTTGCCTTGCTGGTTAACTTTTAAACCAGCACAGGTGGTATCCTCTCTATCATATGAAGCCTTAAAATCTGGTTTTGATGATTTTCTAAAACAGTGAATCTCAACAAAAAATTATATTCTATATGAAGTAAATTACATAGTGAAAGTTTCTGTTCTGTGTTATACAGAAAGCAAGACTAAGGGACATAATTGTCCTCTTTTATTTGAAAATGTAGGATGTCTGAATCATTTATAAGTGCAAGTGTGCCCACTATACTAAACTTTAATACAACGATTAATGCAATGATGTTGGGTTGAAGAAGCAGTACATTTGACAACGTGAATGGTTTCCTCTTATTCTGTGAATGACTTCAAATGTAAACATTGTATTACACAAGCATCACATTATCATCTGATTCTAATTTCTGAATACTAGTGTCCTCAAAACTTTTCAGCCCCTATTGGGAAGAGATTGAGTTTTCTATGTCAGCTCAGCTTTTCTTCAGTCTTTCTTTTTGGATGTTAGCAAAGCCCTTCAAAAAATAAACATTAGGGAAAAGCTGCAGACATACTAGCTGTACTAATTATTTTTCTTATTTTATTTCCCTTGCTAGTTTTATCATTGTCAAAGGACATTGACACACATCAAAATAAAATAAAAAAAAAAAAAAAAAAAGCCCAAACCCAAAACCACCTAAATACTTAAGCATGATGGAACCAAGTCATGTGGAGTACTTACACCTTTCACCATGTATTGATCCAACCTTAGGGATGTACTACATGTAAAATATCCTGAGCAGGAAGTGGCTTAGTCTATCTTTAAGGGTCTCCAGTGATGAAGATAATTAAACAGTACTGGTTCTGTGAGAGACCCCCTTAGTGATACCACCATCAGTGACATCACTGATTTGCATCCAGACATTGAGTCATGACCATCCAGCCAATTCCATATCCACCAAACAGTTCAACCATCAAATCCATATCTCTCTAATTTAGAGAGAAGGATGTTGTTTGGGATCGTGTTAAAGACTTTACAGAAGTCTAGATAGATGACATCCTTAGCTCTTCCCTTGTCCACTGAGGTACTCACAGTTTCTTCCAGACTCCAGCTGATACACATTTTTGTCCAAAGACAGTAGACGGGCCTGGCATCAAGCTCCCCACACTGTCTGTGCTGTGTATAGTTACTTCCACTGCAATTCTTCAGATGTGTTAGGGCTTTGAGAAGCAATAGTGGGTGAATCCATTCTCTGTGGTTTAAGGTGTTACTGCTCCAGTTGCCAGTACCACACTTTTTCCAGCAGGAACACTGCTGGAAATTGACAGGTGAGCATATGTCTGTGTCAACTACTTTTCAAACATATATGCTGAACAAACATTTTGCTTTTAAATGAGCAAATGAGGGTCCATGTACAAAAACTCCCCCTCACCATAAAAACTATTTCACAAGAAAATCTGTGCAATATATAAACAAGTTTTAGAAACAATTTTTCAGCAGAGCATACATACTAATTCATACCTTAACTCCATCTAACCTGCAATGTTGTGTCCAACAAAGTTCAGTTGGGCTTCTGTGGTCTAACAAAAATGGTCTGATTGATGTGGCTTCCCAATGAGCCACTCTTTCATTCTACTCTGTATTTAGCTGTCTGCTATATACATTTTCATTTTCAGTTCTGTAGTGTTTACCCTGATCCTTAGGAAAACTTACAGTAGGTGTATCTTTTTATTTAATTTTTCTGATGTCAGTTAATAGGAGATACTAAGGGGAGACTATGAGATAAAGGGAAATATACAGTGATTTTTATCTCAGGGAGGGTATTAATCCCTTTAGAACGACAGTGGTTTACCCTTAGCTTCTCTATAACTTCATTCACACATTAGTTGTGAGAAGTCTCTTGACACTTGCTCACAAACTTCCCTCATTCTTTCCATGGTGCTCAAAGTAGTCCCAGGCATGGTCATTTAATTACAGGCAGCTGGCCTTTACAACTAAGAGAGGAGGCTGAGAAATCAAAGAATCATAGAATCGACTGGGTTGGAAAGGACCTCAGAGATTATCAAGTCCAACCTTTGATCCACCAGCACTGTGGTTACTAGACCATGGCACTAAGTGCCACATCCAGTCTCATCTTAAAAACCTCCAGGGACAGAGAATCCACCACTTTCCTGGATAGCCCATTCCAATACCTGATTACCCTCTCTGTAAAGAATTTCTTCCTAATATCCAACCTAAGCCTCCCCTGGCAGAGCTTAAGACCAGGCCGTCTTGTCTTACTGATAGTTGCCTGGGAGAAGAGATCAATGCCCACCTGGTTACAACCCCCTTTCAGGCAGTTGAAGAGAGTGATGAGGTCTCCCCTGAGCCTCCTCTTCTCCAGACTAAACAACCCCAGCTCCCTCAGCCTCTCCTCAGGGGACTTGTGCTCGAGTCCCTTCACCAGCATCATTGCTCTTATCTGGATCTACTCCAGCACCTCAATATCCTTCCTGAACTGAGGGGCCCAGAACTGGACACAGTACTCCAGGTGTGGCCTCACCAGTGCTGAGTACAGGGGAAGAATCACTTCCCTGGACCTGTTGGCCACACTGTTCCTGATCCAGGCCAGGATGCCATTGGCCTTCTTGGCCACCTGGGCACACTGCTGGTTCATGTTCAGCTTCCTGTCAATCCAAACTCCCAGGTCCCTCTCTACCTGGCTGCTCTCCAGACACTCTGTGCCCAACCTGTAACGTTGCATGGGGTTGTTGTGGCCAAAGTGCAGGACTCGGTACTTGACCTTGTTGAACCTCATCCTGTTGGAATCAGCTCAACTCTCCAGCCTGTCCAGCTCCCTCCAAAGAGCCCTCCTGCCTTCCAGCAGATCGACACTCCCCCCCAGCTTGGTGTCATCTGCAAATTTGCTAATGGTACACTCAATCCCCTCATCCAGGTCATCAATAAAGATATTAAACAGGACTGGGCCCAACACTGATCCCTGGGGGACACCACTAGTGACCGGTCACCAACCGGATGCAGCCCCATTCACCATCACTCTCCGGGCTCGGCCCTCCAGCCAGTTCCTAACTCAGCACAGAGAGCCCCTGTCGAAGCCATGGGCTGCCAGCTTTTTCAGGAGAATGCTGTGGGAGACGGTGTCAAAGGCTTTGCTGAAGTCCAGGTAGACCACATCCACAGCCTTCCCCTCATCCGCCAAGTGGGTCACCTGATCATAAAAGGAGATCAGGTTGGTCAGACAGGACCTACCCTTCCTAAACCCGTACTGGCTGGGTCTGATCCCTTGTCCATCCTGTAGGTGCTGTGTGATTGCACCTAGGGTGATCTGCTCCATAACCTTGCCAGACACTGAGGTCAGGCTGATGGGCCTGTAGTTTCCCAGGTCCTCCTTGCAGCCTTTTTTGTGGATGAGCGTGACATTTGCCAACTTCCAATCATCTGGGACCTCCCCAGTGAGCCAGGACGGTTGGTAGATGATGGAGAGCGGCATGGTGAGCTCTTCTGCCAGCTTCCTCATCACCCTCGGGTGAATCCCATCTGGTCCCATAGACTTGTGAGGATCCAAGTGGCTCAGCAGGTCGCTAACTATTTCCTCCTGGATTACAGGGGCCTATTCAGATTCTTAGCTCTGTCTACAAGCTCCAGAAGCCTGGAGCTCCTACAAGCTTCTCAGGACAACCTGTCTTACTGTTGAAAACTGAGGTAAAGAAGGTGTTAAACACCTCAACCTTTTCCTCATCTTTGATAACTATGTTCCCGCCCATGTCCAATAAAGAATGGAGGTTTTCTTGTCCCTCCTTTTGCTATTGATGTATCTGTAGAAAGACTTTCTATTATCCTTAACAGACGTGGCAATATTGAGTTCAAACTGTGCCGTCGTCTCTAATTTTCTTTCTACAAGACCTAATTACATTCCTAAACTCTTCATGAGTAGCCAGCCCTTTTTTCCATAATCAGTAGGCTCTCTTTTTTCCCCTAATTTCCTCAAAATCTCTCTGTTTAGCCAGGCTAGCCGTCTTCCCTGGCAGCTCGCCTTTTGGTACACTGGGACAACCTGCTCCTCTGTATTCAAGACTTCCTTCTAGAAGCATGTCCATTCCTCCTGGACCCCTTTGTTTTTAAGAGTTGTTTCCCAGGGTACCCTCTCAATTAGTCTTCTGAATAGGCCAAAATCTGCCTTCCAGAAGTCCAGCATAGAGGTTTTATTGATGGCCCGTCTTGCATCCCTGAGCATTGAAAACTCTATTATTTCATGCTCACTGTGCCCCAGATGGCCTCCGACCACATCTCCCACAAACCCCTATCTGTTTGTGAACAGCAGGTCTAGGGGGGGTCCCATCTCTGGTAGGTTCGTTCACCAGCTGGACAGGAAATCATCCTCAGAATTGTCAGAACTCTTGCAAATAATATGTGTATGGAGGGCAAGAGTAATAAACTCCAAAGAGTCTGGGATAGTGAAAGACTGCTTGGGAAGTTGGAGATAATTAAGAACTATGAGCAGGACTGCAGCTGGCTGGAAAGATTTCCTTGTGTACTTAAAAGAGAAGTACAAAAATTTCTTATGACCCCTATCAAGTAAATTCTCAAAACCCAACTGTAAGATCCATGCCAAAAGCTTATGCAGGCTGAACTACACAGAGTGAAAAGAAATATACATTGAGATCACTTTGCTGTTGTAAGCAATAAGAATTACATCAGACGGAAGCCCAGCTGAGACAAAGCCTATTTATTTTGTTGTTTCCACCATTGTTCTTTTTCAGCATATTTTATCACATTATAAACCATGCGCTGATGAAAGCTGTTCAATGGTGCCTGGCAAAATCTCAAGCATCCACATATCTAGAGCACTAAACACCTGACTCTTAGTACTTGCTGAGACATTGGATTTTAATACCTTGGGGCATTTTGACTGTGTTTATAGGGAGACAGGCCAAGCACTTAATGCAGGCCTGAATACACAAAAACAAGTGTTTCCTGAACAAATTCTTCTTTCCATTCGCTCCCCTCCTCTTGCCTTTTCAGCCTCTTTTCATTATGAGGTTATTTTTTTATTTTTCAAGAAAATGAAGATTGTTTAAGAGGATATGGGAAAAGTTTGTGGATATCTTAGTTTGGTTTATTATATTTTGGAAAACCAGGAGGTGTCATTTGCTCAGACTTTTAAAAAGAGCAGAAGAACTCCATAAAATCTGAATGGTATTTTAGAACCATTTTTTTTGACTGAATTTCTCTTAAAATCCTTTTGAAATTATGCCTCAGAGTAATGTAAAGTGACTAATTATTTACTATTTATAGCATTGAAAGGTAAGTACAATAATAGTATAATGATTATTGGTTAAAACAGCGCAAACTCTTCGAGAGATCATTACATTGATCTGTAATGTCACTGCAACAAACTACAGTTGATGAGTTTGGTTAGGTCTCCCTACATTTCTCTTTCACACAAAGGAAGTAACAGCATGCGTCTGCTAGCCCAGTTTAATAAATCACCTGAAAAAACAAACTACATGCAATATACAAGTAGGATAATATGATCTAAACGAATACAATAAAACCCAGTCCAGATAAATAAGAACAGCATTGGCAAGGTTTAGCATGCCTAGGCATAGAAACTATATACCTCTAGAGAGGTATATAGTTTATATACTATGCCTCTAGAGAATAGCTAATAAATTATTTTCAATTTAAAAATTCAAGTTCATGCCAAGACATGGAAATAAGCCTAGTATTCCAAGTCAGGGCCTAGTCTTAACGAAAAAATTCCCTCTCTGGTCAGAAAAAACTTGGAGATCAACATATTTATAAAATGTAGGGTCATATACTCTTATACACTTAGAGGCATATACTTGTATACTTAGAGGCATATACTAAAGTTAAACTCAACCTCCGTTTAGATTCAGATTAAGTGACCATTATAAGAAAAGCTAAGATCTTGACAAGTGTCTTTGAAAGTCTGGTCAATCAGAGTTTTTTATTTCTCAGCACTGTCTAAAATATTATTTTTAGTAAAGGTTGTGCAAGAACTGAGCTCTTCTGAAGAGTCGATCTGAAGCAACTGAGAACTGCCTATTAACCTGAATCATTCCAAGGATATTAGGCATTGCATGTTGACAGAACTTTACTGCACTTTCAACATTTGATGAATTTCTAAAGAAGTGCAAAAGTGTGAGAATCTTCTAGAGAAGTGCACATGCAAACACTGTGCACAGCCTCATGCATGCAGGCAAGGACAGAGACAGTTGGAGAAAACTGAAGTAATATACAAAGTCCAGAAGCTGGGCATAATTTTTATTTATTTGTCCAGGAAAGCAAAACTTTACAATATTGTACAAGAGTAGGATGTGAAGATTCTTTTGATGGTTAGTTGCTTGGGTTTTTTTGTGGGTTTGGTTGGTTGGTTTGGTTTTTTGTTTTTCTCCCAAAGCAAGTAAATATTTCATTCTAAAAGCTGAAAGCTAAAAGCTCTGACTTACATGACCCTGGCAGATAACTCCAGCCTCCCGCCCAAGCTGAAGTAGTGTAAGCCCTTAATAAAGCAAAATTAGGCAGAAGTCTTGTGGTACCATTAATTAATTTCATATTTTTCGAAGTGGTTTGTGTTCATGAGAAAAGAGGTAGAGGAATGTAAGAATTAAAAGCAGTTTCTGTAGCCAAAATTAGTGAAGAAAACCGTTTGCACCATGCATTGCCAGGCATGTTAGTCATACTTTCAGAGTGGAAAAGCAAGGACACTCTAGTCAAACAGAAGGAGGTTTAAGAGAGAATAAGGGAAGATGGATGTCAAGGAGAAGGAAAAGGAGAGTGAAGATTTTTTACTCACAGTAAAGAGTAAAAAGCCGAAGATTCCTCCTGTATAACTCATTTACTTTTCACTCCTCTCTTAACATCTTCTTCAAATGCATTTGTGTTATATTATTTGTAACACACTTCTCCAGTTCACATTACTGAACTCTCTTTCATTTGGTTGTGATCAGCCAAGCTCCCTAGTCGTAAACTTTCTGACTCACTTTCACACATCAGCCTAGTTCTATAGTGTAGGAACACCAAAGGGCAAAAGCCTAAGGTGATAATCCCTCCTCTTCACATTTAACTACTCCATGACCCCTGGTGGCCTAGTGGTTAGCATGCAGGACTCTCACTGCTGCGACCCAGGTTCGAATCCCAGTCCCCCCGGGCAGATGGAGCCCGTTAGCCCTGTGAGGCCATCCATCTATGAGAAGGTCACTCTAAACAAACCTACGTCCTGAGGACCTCACTGCCATTGTCCAAGCTTGCTTGGCCCTGGCAGATGAACCTTAGGATTAAAGGGTGGGCTCAGTTCAGCGCAGGCTATGTCTCACCTAAAAAAAAAAAAAAACCATTGCGCAGGCTGGAAAGGTAAAAGATCTTTCCCAAAATCTTCGTTCGCGAAGACTGGCCATTATTATTATTATACTCCATGAAACAAATTCCCTCAGCTCTGAACCTTCTTATGCCTTCTTTAAATGTCTGTTTAAAATCATCACATATATGTGTATATTATATATATATATATATACACATGAGCTTTTTGACCTATGAAATCCCACCCTCATGTCAGAAACTCCTGATCACTTGCTGTTTGCCACTAAGAGTGTTGGAAGATTTAACGTGCTGGATATGAAAAAGCAGGAAGACAGAATGCCACTGTTCTGCTTGTGTGCACTGGAGTGAAAAAACTTCATATTAGTGTAAGTTTCTTTCCCTTATGCCTACATATATTAAGTGGAGAAAACAAAATTTTTATGACTTTTTAACCAGTGTTCCTTGTGATCTCAGCATCAAACGAGGGACAGAGCACACGGGACAGTCCGATGAAATGTGTCTTCAGGGATTAAGTATCATCTGTATTCCTCTCTGCAGGTATACACTGCCACACAAGCTGCAGTGAATATTGATTATATTATTTGTAGCCATTGTTTACAAGACTCACTTTTGCTTTGGACTTTCTGAGTCATCAGAATAACTCTGGCAAGCCTCAGCCCTGTCCTTGTGATCAACCAACCACTTGTGTGGTTAATGGCTGGTTATCATGGAAGTAACAATTAAAACAGCTTTCTATATAAAGCAGTTTTGGTTTTATATAATCTCTTTTATGTAATTAGATACTTGTTTTCAACCATGGGCAAATATTAATCTCCTCCCAATGATCTAACGTAACTGGCATAAATAATACTAGGAGGTTAATGAAACTTTGGGAAAATTTGTCTTGATTTTAATTTCTTTGCACATGAATCATTTAAATTACTGATTAGAAAACACTTCCACTAAATGAATTGGCTGAACAAAACTTCTAAATCAGAGTGGTTTGTCCCAGCAGGAATGGTGGGTACAGAAGTATTAGGGAGGATATGGAACACAAAGGGATATGTACTAAAAAAGAGTCATAATTTTTTTTTCTTACTGACAAATTCTTCAAAACTCTTTTAGGTAATCCTAGAGTTTCAGTAAGTTCTATTGATTTAAAGAATGATTCACAGTTGTACTGGAAATGAAGGAGCTGTCAAAGTGCAGTCACCAAACCCATAGGGTTTATTTCACAACACCTTACTGCTCAACTTTAAAACAAATATAACTCAAATCACAATACAACGATGATTGATGTTTTTCATCAACACCCAATTATATTCCATCACGTTACAGGACTTTAAAGTAGAGTTGTCTGAGCCAAATAAAGCACAAAGTAAGCATCTGAAAATCCAGATCTGTACTCTAACAAAATTACTTACCAAACAACGTTTATTATTTTCTAACGTGTTAGGTCACGTTAGTTGTATGTGGGTATACAAGATGAGGCATTTATTTTAATCTTATGCTCAGATATCTTATTTCACTATTTTCTGTATCATATCTGCAAAGAGATTTTGGTTTTATTTTTAAAAGGGTTAGAACTGAAATTCTTAGCATTGGTGGGATCAGTTCTAAGTTTTTTTCAATTTCACTGGACTTCTTTAAGTACTTGATACTGTGCCTTCACAGGCTACCCACGTATGTTGCCAGGTACTTCATGATCAGATCATTACAAGTCCAAAAAACTCTGGAGAATATGTTAGATACATATTTTACTTTTATATATATATATGTAATATGTATAGGTAGCCTAACATGGAACAGAGAAAGAGTTATCTCTTGATGTTTCTCTGCACAATCTGACATGACTTGACATGATCATAGTTGGAAATTAAGTTCCATAATTCAGAGGCTCGTTGTTTGGTGTTTTTTTGGATTACAACAGCAATGTAACTGGGCTGTTACATTGCACAGTAATAGCAAAAAAATGATGGGAGGTTGTAGGAATAGAAGGAAGTGGTTTAAACATGCAAATACTTCAAAAATACAGGTGTTAGAAGACATACTAGTAATCTATGCAAATTGTTACAGTATCATAGGTGGTACATTTCTTCTAACCAAGGTAAGTATTATCTTATTTTCATATTATGTGTCCTGTGTAAACTATATTGCAGCACAGTGTACATTTTCTTCTCAAGGACTGTAAAATAACTAATTAACAGCTTACATAGTAAACACTTCATATTTTTATGTGCTGTCAGCTCAGGTGAGCAAAAAACCAACAATTTAATAATTTTTAAAAATAACATATATAAAAAGAAAAAAGTAGTGAATTCATTAAAAAAACCTCTAGTGTCTGTTAGCTAAGTGCGAAATAATAAACAAAAACGGAATTTATCTGACACTTTTTGCCTGATAGACACCTCAAAAAAGATAAACATTTTTTATTTTTATCTGTGGAAAGGATTTTGGTTTTATCCCGCAGCTCAAATTATGTCATCTCCCATACTGTACTTCCTAATTCTGAATTTGTGCCATTGTGCTATACACATTTGATGGCTTAAAGATTTTTCAGGGAAGAAACAAGAGAAGTATTCTAATGAGGAGTGTAGGGGGAGTCATTTTAATGCCCTTAAATTTTTGCAGCAATGAAAAATCTGAAATAAAATAAAATGGTTGCTTTTCAAAGATGTCTCAATTTTCTTTTGAAAAAATCCAACAAGCTTCAGAAAGCATTCAGGTTTTTTATTTAGTTTACCATATAAACCATATTTGAGTGATTTGGTAGCTGTATTGTTTTTTCAAAAGGCCAACTTATTTTCTTCTCATTTTCACTGAAGGAAAAAGGAAAAATGTGTTTTAACACATTTTCATTTTCTAATCAAGCCTTTCTGAAAGAAATTATGTGCCTCAATCCACTAGAAATAGAAGAATGAAATCATAGACTAAGATAAAATGCCTTCAGGTACATGCTCTGTAATCATCAGAACATATTATTACCACATCACACCAGACATATGACACATACCTTCTACATTTAGTTGTCTTTTCTTTTCAGATAACCATTTAGACCTTAAAAACCAAACCCACTTTCATACAGAAATTTACAAGATTCTTGACTAACTGCTGGGGTGACATTTTGATTCCAAATATATTTTGCTTTTGATTTTTGTTTCAATTGTACTTTCCATATTTTACCTTGGGGAAGTAAAAATTAAAGATAATGCCTGTAAAGTTTGGCTTCATATCTTATGAAAACCATTGTAAATATAATATATTTTCCATTAAGATCTTTGAAAATTTCTTCAAGGATTCCCAAGGGCCCCTTTATACCAGTTTTGCAGTATAAATCGGACTTAAAGTGATACAAATAGAATATTCACTCCCTTTAGAGACAATTTGCATTGCTTATACACAGTGTAAACAAGAACCATGTCCCAGACTGCTTGTTTTCAATGGACTGATTTTTGTTATTTGTTCAAAATCTAATTCAAACAAAACTCTCTCTAGGAAAAGGAATTTGTTCCCCTCAAAGAATCCTATAACCTAACACTCTCACTTTTATGACTCTAGTTCACTTACATGCACATTACCAGATGTCTGTTCACACTATAACTCTGTTGCAAATAACTTCATTATGTGCAGGTAACATTAGTTACCAATTAGAATTTCATGAGAGAGTGTAGAAACACTGTACATTCTGTCTGGTTGCTTACAGTGTGCGAGGCCTATCCCAAAAAGAACAGTTCAATGTCAGGCTGAGTTTTGTGCTGCACTGCCACCCTGAATGACAACTTTTCTGTTGCGAATACTCACTCTCCTCTTTTGACATATTTCAAATGGTGATCCCCAAACTGATGGTTGTTGCACTAACAAGAGGAACTTGCAACACCAACAGAAATTAATTTTTTTCTGTTCTTATGAGCCTAGTAACTGACGTTAGCTTATTTGTCCATGCCTGGTTTGAGATCAACATTGGAAATTACACCCCCTGGGTGAAGTTCAGAACTGTAACTGAAAGCGATACAATATCTTTGAAAAAATGTGATCATCAAACTAACAGTAGAACAGATACAGAGTGAGCAGTGACTAGAAACAATTACATTGTAATAAATTACTTTCAGGAAAATTACTATTCCCACAACGGAGAAAAAAATGCAGTATGACCTCTTGAGAGATGAGTACAGTTCTTCTCAATCTTTGGTCAATGAACCACAGGTGCTGATAGCACTTCTTTTTGGTCAAAGTGATGCATTAGCTAAATATGCTGATAATTGTTTGGACTTATGCATATACCAAGAAACCTCTTCTTTGATGCCTAACTACATGTTTATTCTCCAATGGCATAATTAAGACACCAAATTTTACAATTACTTTAGCATTACTTAGTAAATAGCTTTTCAAAGCTTTGTTTCACTCATTTTAAATTACTTTAGAAAACACTAATTTATATGCATCATATGGTACATTGTAAGAACATTTAAAACTGCTTAATAATGAATATTCACAAGGGGCCAAAATTAAGGCTTAATAGACATAGTTAATGGACACATACCTGTGTCTTGATTTTTCAAACCTTAGCAGTACAACTTCGATGTTCTGTTATTATGGTTTATGTCCGGTTGCTTGAAATAGACTTTTGGGGTTTGGATTTAAAAAAAAAAAAAAACAAAAACCAAAAAAAGGTCTAGAATGGTGCAATCCATCAGAAAATGTTTGCACATTTTATAAGTGAAGACAATATTATTTTTCAGTATATTAAAAATATTTTTACAGGAAATCAATGGAATGACCTGAGAATTGTCACTTCTGCTTTTAAGCAGATGTGAATTCAATGTGAATGCAAACACCCTCCCTGTGTATTGCTCACTATTGTGTTCAGAAGTTCAGTGGATATTTTCCAAGATAAACGATTTTATGACAGCCTTTGTCCAATGCCTCTTTTTGTCTTAGAAATCTTGTCATTAATTTCATCAATATTTGCTTTTTAAAGAGGGTATCAAAAGCAGTCATCCATAATAAAAAGTAGCAAAGGGCAACAAAATTTCTTTTGCTTCGAGATGCTAATCGGGGTAAAAAGTTGTTCTCCCAGGATTCTGTCTTACAAAGTAATACTTGTAGAACTCAATACATAGCAAAATTGAAACCAGAACTCAATCTTTTTCATCAGCGTCTGTTCTGTACTCATTTTTTTCCATATCTAAGAGAACTAATAATTACAGAAACCTTTATACTGCAGTAAATATTAATTTACTCCTCTTGAAAGTAGTTAAATGGTTTAAAATTAAAGGAAATACAGAATACTTTAGAGAAAAACAAAAAAGGTCTGAAATGTGTTATTTAAAGTTAGTAGATGTTTCAAACAAACTGTGAGACTGACACGAGCACAGAACTCAATGTATAGATACCACTAGTGGACAAATCGTGACCAGTGTCAGGTAAACGTGCAGGTATTCTTCCCAAGAATGCGATGGCAGCGGAAGAATTTAAAAAAAGGTTTATTTCAGATGCAAGGACCAATTTTTTATGATGTTGCATGCATTGAGCCTCTAGGGGCTAAAGGCAATGCCCCACCTCCTCTAGGTTTCTTGTATCCTCTTGCATCCCTTCTTGTATCTCTCTCCTTCCCCACCCTCTCTGGCCCAACGAGGCCTTGTACATGTATGCAAACATGTTATCTCTCTGCATACCAGAGAGCAAGGCAGAGAACTCCTCTTGCTGTGCCGGACAGGCGGAAAGCATCGAAATTGCCTTTGAGAAAGAGTTACCAATTAGGCAGAAAGCCTTCCTAGCAAAAACAGAGTTCTAACCTTCCATTACAAATTCTTCAGGAAATGTATCTATTCTTACACCAGAAGATTAGTAGGATGTGTCTTTATGCCTGCATACCTCTTTGGACTCATTCCCACTACGTGACTTAGCTGAAATATCACAATTATTTTAGAAAAATGCCAAGTGTTGATTTTAAAACATTGTTTGAAGAGATGTCCACTGTGCACTTAGGAAACTGTTTCCAGTGGTTAATTGTCCCCATTCCTAACTATTGCCTCTACAGATCTAATTTGATTTCACTTGTATTTAGCTTGCATCCACTGGATTTTACTGTAACATTTTGCCTGAGTTCACAGAATACAAGAGAATACAGACCTAGGTAAGTGTACAGTAATAACTGAGTCATTTAAGGCCAAGTTGTGACACGTGAGGGATCTTGCTTCAGGAGTGACTGACAAAGAACAACTTCATATTGCACATAATGTTTTAATCCCTTCCTTATACCCTATATTTATATTTTCTCATTTAAGTTTTTTGACTGAAACATACTATGTGATACCAAGTAATGTATTACAGAAGTCAGTAATCTGTGTAACACTGATTTTTATCAAAATTACAATCTCATTAAAACAAGTGGTTATTTTGACAAGATCAGATTAAATAATCCTCTTTACATTGTTTTGATTGTTTACTGAGCATAATCGAGCATCGAGTGTATTATTAACCTGTCAGATGTCTAACTGCTACTTAAGAATTAAGAAAACCTACCTAGAATAAGATGGGTCTTCACTGTCTTTTAAAACTACCATCAGAAACAGTAACTTTATTGCAACTTCTGAAAATCTTCATAGTTTCTTGGACTTACGAGAAAGTAACACAAGCAGATGATAGGTATAACTGGAAAAGATCTAATGTCTGTACTACCTATAAGACTCAATTTACAGATAAAATGCTATAATAGGACCTGTTTAATAATGTATCTAGGTATACTTGGAAATAAAATTTAAAAAAAGCAATAACCATGTGAAAGAAACATATCATCTTTCTTTTTCTACAAATGAAGAAAAGGAGTATTTGAGAAACACAGTTTTCTGCTTATTGACTGCATAAAAAACAAACAAACAAAAAAAATTCCTCTCCCTTATCAAGTGAAGTTAGTCATAGTCAGATGAACTTGAATTCTCAGTATATGTCAGCAATGACAAAGTCCTGTTCTCTTCATCTGAAGGCCTATATATTATATATTTTCTAACTGCTTTCTATGTCTTCTAACTGCTTTCAGTACTAAATGTAACTAGATGAATAACCACTGACAACATCAGTCCTGTTTTGCATCCTAAGTTTAATAAATGAACATAAGCAGTGATTTTTCTGGATTTATCATACAGAATTCTGAGATGTTAGAGATACAATTGCTGGATAGCTTCTTGTAGAAACTGAAACTTCCAGAGAAAGGCAGCTCTCTATTGGACTGACAGACTGGCATCATTTTCTTTGAATAACTGGTACAAAAAAGTAAAAATCAGAATTGTGCAAGGTGAAAAAAACCCCAAACTATTAGTCTTCTTGTTGGAGATGTATAATTTCTCCTTCCTTCCTGTTCAGACAGGCCCTTGCAAGCTTTAGACTCACTTTAAATTCCTTGGAAATTATCTAATAATGGATTTAGTTTTCAAAATTGCAACACAGTTATAACTAGGTGATCAGCTCAGCAGAGCCATTAAAATGACAGCATAAAATTAGTTGAATTTTCCCTGAAGTGACCAGGTCCTTACAGTTTTCTGTAATTATAATCAGACTGTAACATGAAGTTCCCTCAGTGACAAATGCTGAAAGCCTTATAAATGATCTTAAGCACTGTTTTAATGGTTTGGGGTTTTCCTGAAGAAAGAATTGGCGTTGGCTGGCCTTCAACCTTCCTTGGTACCCTGTGCTGCTTAATACAGAAATGTGAAAGGAGTTAAGATGCCTTATAAACATTGTCATGTAGGACATCAATAGGCTAAGTAGGTCACTTGGAAGGTCTTCTCTCTCTAATTGGCATCATGCCCATAATAGAAGAAATCATCTGAAAGTGTTTGGTAGAATTTTGAATCACCCACACTGTGGTTATCTGTTTACAGGCACATGCATGCATGGACACAAAATGTCCTGGTCTACCAGCACACCCAAACTGATCATTCAAATTGATCATTTACTTGTTTGCTTTTATGCTGCTGTTTGATTTTTTTGTTGATATTCTGAATGTTTTTTTGCTATTTTCCAATATATTCCAATGTCTGATTACTCTCTCTGTAAAAAAATTTTCCCTAATATTCAACCTAAACCTCCTTGGCACATCTTAAGACCTATTGCTGATTGCATGGGAGATCGATGCCCACCTGGCTACAACCCCCTTTCAGGCAGTTGTAGAGAGTGATGAGGTTTTCCTTGAGCCTCCTCTTCTCCAGTCTAAACAACCCCAGCTCCCTCAGCCTCTCCTCAGGGGACTTGTGCTCGAGTCCCTTCACCAGCCTCATTGCTCTTATCTGGATCTACTCCAGCACCTCAATATCCTTCCTGAACTGAGGGGCCCAGAACTGGACACAGTACTCCAGGTGTGGCCTCACCAGTGCTGAGTACAGGGGAAGAATCACTTCCCTGGACCTGCTGGCCACACTGTTCCTGATCCAGGCCAGGATGCCATTGGCCTTCTTGGCCACCTGGGCACACTGCTGGCTCATGTTCAGCTTCCAGTCAATCCAAACTCCCAGGTCCCTTTCTGTCTGGCTGCAGGATGTTGGCCTTCCCCTTAATTCTGATCCACAGGCACTCATCATTACTGACTTCAACTTCTACAGAGTCAAGAGACTCTCTAACATACAGAGCTACCTCTCCACCTCTCCTACCTTGCCTATCCCTTCTGAAGAGCTTGTAGCCATCCATGGCAGCACTCCAGTCATGCAAGTCATCCCACCACGTTTCCATGATGGTGTATCTTAGAAAAGTATGATCAGTATGTTAGAAAAGGATGAGACTTCTATTTACTAACTAATGAATAAGGAATAAACTGCTTGTGAAAAGCAATCACAATTTAGGCATTCTGGTCACTAAAAATCTTTAGGTCTTTAACACCAGAGATGGAGTAACTCCATATGGTGTGACTCATTATTCCTGATGATTGGTTCAATTGGCTGCTGTGCTAGAGTACAAAAAACGTCCCTTTCTCCTTGCTGTAGATGCTAAAGTAGCAGCGAATAATGTTTCGGAGTTTAAGTTGCAACCCTGATCATTTAAATCATCTCCCGTCAATAAAAAAAGTATCACTGAAGGAACCATACTTTCTTCCAGAGGAGCCTGTCTATAGTCTGCTTATTGCTCTAAAGCAAAGGAGTTTTGAATGACAACATGTTACTATGTTTTGCCTTATGAACAAATATAAACCAGCTAAGTGCTGGCAACACATTGCCAGCAGATATGCTGTAAAAACAAATAAGTCCATCAATCCCAGCACTGACCTACATCGATTACAGAATAGAAGGAGAAGCAGCACTCATTTCCACATTTCATTGCAGGGAATTGAACTTTGCACCATAGGAATTCCACTTTCTTCAAAACACTGCGATGGCAAGTTCTCTGACTTCTGCCTCTGTCTGTCTTTTTTCAGCTGCTCAGGTGGTTCCTGTACATCCACTCTTTCTATCCCTCATTTTTATACCACTCCGGTCAGGAAGAGCTAGGTTGGTTTCAGCAGGTTATAAAGGGACTTTTAGACAGCATGGATCATTTTGGCAGAGAATGTGGTGAGCACTGGGAAAGTAAACTGTGGAAAAGCACATGTGGGCCAGCCATAACCAGTGTTGTCTCTGTCGTGCGCTGGCTCAGAGTTCCCAAAATGGAATTTAGCCCCTGACTTTTATAAGCAAGGACAGGCTTTTCAACCAGCTCCCTAATTATAAATACACCGAGAAAGTAAAGAAGGGATAAAAGATATGAGTGTAGTCAGACAAATTCTGGCTGCAGCAAGGAAACTAACATCTCACAAACAGTCAGGGTGGATGTGCTAAAAAAACAAAAGAACCCAACGACAGAGAATAAAGCAGCAAGCAGTTGAGTTAAAGATTCATAACTAAAAAAGTAAGTGATAGCCATGACTACAAGATGACACAATCCATTTTGAAATACTACTCCACCATTGTATTTACTTTGTGAGCCATCTGAACTTGGACTGAAACTAGTAAGAATGGTAAATTCTCTTTTTTTTTTATACCCTTAACTATTACTTATTTTTTCAGGTTTTCTTTTTTTCCAAAGCAATCCATTTAGTACATGGAACAGTCCACCTTTTTTTTCCAAGGAGAATTAGGCTTTCTCAAGTGATCCAAGCTCAAGGGTCTCAAGTCAGGCACACAGATAGTGGAAGTTATGGTTTTAGGTTCAAATAAAACAAATATCTTCAGGGTTGTTTCTGGGGTTTCTTGGCTTTGGGTTTCTTTTTTTCTTTTTCTTTTTCTTTTTTTTTTTTTCGGTGTTTGGTTGTTTTGTTTGGTTCTTTTTGGCATAGGCCTGATAATGCTACAGAAAATGAAACAGAACATTCTTCATTTGTTAAAATGATTATGCAAAATTTCCCAAATCTTCGTTTGCGAAGCCTAGCCATGGTGATGATATGCAAAATTTAAAGTTTCTTGCAGGAAAAAAAATAATCTTCTGACAGTTGCATACATCTGTTCAAACACAGAACATATCCCTGTATATGTTTTCAGTAAGTCAAATTTCTTCTGGAAAGAGAAGAAAACAATAAAAACAGCCAAACTCCTAAGTGAAAACTTACTAGTGGAGAAAACTTGGTTAGAGAATATTTGCAATCCACAATCCCTGGCCTGGCTACTGCTATATTGGCCTGACCTGAAAAGGAATGAAATCCATCTCGAGTATTATGTTCTTTAAAACAGAGGATTCCAGGGAGAAGTTGAAAAAATCATCATATGCAGTAAACTGGACATGCAATTACATTGAGGAAGGCAGCAATAGGAGTAATAGTCATAGGAGAAGCTTAAAGACTATAAAGGAAAGAACTGGAAAAGCAGAAAGTGAGCTCAAACTTAAGTTGCACTAATGCTCTCATTGAGCTGTTCAAACTTTTACCTTGGCTGATAATGGGGAAAGCTGATAACTCTAGGGTTTGGGGTTTTTTATGTTTAAAGATATAAAAGGGCAAATACATAAAATATGGTCTAGATATTAGATTAGGATTTGCCTTCTCATGCTTCTGTGAAGTGATTTGGCTACTGGCTAGTCCAATATAATAGCAGTGTTAATTATTAATAATCATGGTCAAAATATCATGCCAGAAATTTATCCTTTTATCTCAAATATCAACAAAATATTATTCCCTCATTTCAGGATTGTTTCATCTGATTGCCAGTTATGTTAATTAAGGTAAAGTGTGGTTGTTTTCTTGTGCATAGAAGCCTTTGAAATGGCTCCAACTTCATTCTCATTCTTGTTTGTCTTATTGGAAGAGCAGCATTTTTTGTCACAAAATTTTCAGTTATAAAACCAGCAACACTGTACTTAGAGGTGGACTTACATACAGATTTATTTAGTAATTGAAAAGTGTGGGGTGAGTATACATAATGGGATTTTCAATGCTAAACCCTTTCCCCACCAGCTTGCTCCAGTAAATGGTGATGCCTTAAGGTCCATCTAGTTTTTGGTTTTTCTAATTTTTATAAGCTTTATATGTAGTTATATAGTAGAAGTAGATTTAGAAGCAGCAGCCCTTATTCCCTTACCCTTAGCACACAAACTACACACATTCCCCAACCCTATCACCCCATTCCATGCTCCCCATATCAATTCTACCCCTGAATTCCAGTAGAAATGTTTAGTCTCTCTTTAAGATTAGCCTGTTCTGTTTGGAGAATGCTTGTATCTTGGCCTAAACCACAAAAGTACAGTCAAGAACTGGGTGAATATGCCCCTTGTACTCTGAAGAAGATGATGTTTGATGAAAAGAGGGTCTCAAAACCCCCCAGCCCCAATTCCCCAGGGGCGGACTGAGGGTGGATCAGGGCAAAAGCCACAGAGTGGAAACATCTGGGATTGGACAGACAATATTATAAATTGTAACATCTGTGCAGAGGGACTTGCGTGCGTCTTGTAATCTTATGCCTAGGCTCAAAATTAAAACCCTTTCCTTATGTCACCTCCAAAACTAAATTGCCTTGGAGTTTTTTTCTCCCCTGCATATAGGGGATTTTACAGCTTACAGAAAGAGAGATTTCTGTGGTCTAGCTAACCATATCATTACCTTGGCCACCTTACCCACTCTTGATAGGCTCCTACTTTTAAAAAAGGCCTGAACTGAAACATGCTGGGAAGTCTGGGCCCAAGTTAGTTCTGTAAGTCTCTCTTAGTGGTTGTCTGCATCTTTAGATGGTGAAATATCTCTCAGACTCTGCATGCTGATTTGAAAATCTGTAAATGTATTCAGAAATGTATTACATAAAAGTGAATTTGGAAACCATTTATTTTTGATTAACAGGTCTTTTTTTTTTCTTTTTTTTTTATTCCTCAGATCTTTACCAGCAGGCCTTTTTTACTGAAATATATAATAACGGGAGCATTTGGTTTCACAGTAAGCACCTGCATTCTTATACACGTTGACACTCCCGCTGTTACCCATCCTGGCATGTCCACATATCAAATCAGCTCATGGGTTTTGTATGTTCCAGCACATTTTTAGGTGTGAGACACTCAATGAGTTACTGACCTGGATGTTTTTTCTTTTGATTCCAGCCTTTGTTGTTCTCTTGATGAATTACTCACTTGGCATCTAGAAAAAATGAAGCCATCAATACCAATGATGTGCCAATGAACTGTGGCAAACTGAGGGATACGGCAGATTAACAATATTGCATGTCAGAGGCTTATGATATAATGCTGAGGATGATTATTGGAATACAAATTTACTTCTACAAAAAATAATATTATAAGTAATTTGAATAAAGGACAACTTTAAATTATGTATAGCCTGCTTTATCCTTAGCAGAGAATTAACTAAAAAGTTGGAGAGGAAAATAGAAGCTATTTTAATTGTTTGTTACACAGATACAAGGCAAAACCTAACTTAAACTTCACTGTGCTATTTATAAGTAATATATATTTTAAGCTACAATATATTTGATGTATAGTATTGTAAGACTTACACTCAATCCTTATTTAAACAAAGTTCATCCAATTAATGTTTAAAAAATATCAAGTTAAAGAAAATTCCATGGGCTTACCAGTAACATAATTTGTTTAATTTGAGAATTGATGTTAACTGTACCCTACCAAAAGGCTTTTAGAGGTAGACATGCAATACTGCCTTCTTTAAATCTAAAGAAATTAACTCCATTGATGTGATAAATACATTTTTATTTCTGCTGCTGACATGAAGAGGGCTAAAAAAGTTGGTCTTTATGCCAACTTCCATTTACTCAGTAGACAAAAGATATTAAATGATTTAAAACTCTGTTCACATCATTGTGTAGTCATTTTCCATCAAATGAAATCAGTCTAAAGCACGTGTTAGCACTCTCTTCTGCCACACAGTAATTGGTCCAACCTCCCAAATGAAATTAATTTAATTTTCTTTTGATGAGTCAAGTCTGAAAGGAAATAAGCATACCCATATTTAAAGTTCCTATTTACCTTTCCCTTTGTCTTCTTAACAGAGATAATTTTGAGCTTTGTCCTAGCAATATAGATGCTAATTTTACTATCTGGGAAAATCACAACCTGTGACTATCAGGTCACACAAAAAACTCCACTCCTACTTTCCTATTGTTGGCATTGAAGATAAAATTTTGCGAATAATTTTCTTTTTTCTGTCTTCCTCTGACTATATACATTCATATTGCTAATGTTTTTCCTTCTTAGCACAAAGTAGAGAAAAATATATGAAAGCTGAAATTACAGTAGGAATCTGGAAAAGTTGCTTTATCTCTACAAAAGAAAAATATATCAGGTGGTCCCCTTGTAAACATACTAAAAGTTTTTATCAAGAAGTCTGTAACCTAGAAGTTACTTAATGGCCAGTCTTCGCGAACGAAGATTTGGGGAAAGGTCTTTTTACCTTTCCAGCCTACGCAATGGATTTTTTAGGCAAACCGAAAAATATACACTTAGAATTTACTTCAGGATGATACCTTCTTCTGAAATTGCTTAATACTGGAGAGATATAGTCTCATGTCAGCAATAACCTTGCTGGCACACAGAACTGATGTTGCACTTTCCATTCTAGCCAAAGTTAAGATTGTTCATAATTTTATAGTCACCTATTGCTCATTTTACTCCAAGCTCCACCTTCTTGTTCCATTACACCCTCCAGATCCACCAAGATAAAGTGTTTATGTAATTAATTTCTAACCCTGTTTGGTCAAAAAGATCCAAGTTATATGGCATTTAATATGTTGAAACTGATGTCTGTCTGAGTGAACTGGGTTAAGAAGCAATTGCACAAGCAGTTGTGACGATGGATCTGGGCTAGCTGCTGCACTCCTGATACACACCAACCAATCCCAATTCCTCTATTATCCCTTCCCCAAGCTTCTCTGGCAGAGGAGCCAGAGGAGAGGACAGAATTTGTCGAAGCTCCTAAATCTGCAGAAAATAGCCTCATGCAGATCTGGTAAAAGGGGCGTGACTGAGTAAGTAACTGAGAAGAAACAGGAAGGAGAGGAGGTGACGTTTAAGGAGGAAGCCAGATTCTGCAAACAACAGAGGTTGCTGTGGACAGGGACCTTCTCAGCCTGCCTGCAGGCATCCAGGATACCAGATGTGACAGACTGTGGAGCACCTGTCCCTGCATTCCCTAATCTCATTCCTGCCATATTGAGGGGCTTTTTGGCAATAGTTTCAAGAAGACCAGAACTGTACTCCAAGTGAGCAAGAAAGAGAGTGTACTTGGAGAAAGATATGATGAGGTAGTGGACTATTACAAAGAGGAATTTAGGTGCGTCCAGCGGCTTTAAACCTATTCTGCCATTGTTTCCACATGGAGTTCTGGAATAAGAGGAGGAATCTCCTGCCTGAAGTATTTTTAGCTTTGAACTCCCTCCTAAAGTGAGGACAGATATTGTCTCTCTTCCCTAGCTGGAGATTCCTGCCCTAGGCCACCTGCGACTGACTCAGTCGGTGGGGCAACTCCCTACCTCACCCCAAGAAAATTCAGCCCAGTTGATGCCAACAATCTGCACTTTTTGAGCTGATCTCCGTTGTTGTGCCTGAAGCAAATAAGTATGTTTGTGTTGACAGTCTGAATAAGGGTAGGGATGAGCAGCTGCTGTGAACCAGAACTGGCACCCTTGGACCCAGCAGAAAGAATCCATCCTTAATTGCAGGTCCCTAAACCAACCCCTTTCTCACAAAACACAGGAGGAGGAATCACAGAATATCCTGAGTTGCAAAGGACACACAAGATTACCTTTCTCTTATTCTACTAATAAGACATTCTACTAATGACTAAATCCCTCACCTCAGGCTGGGGAGACAGAGGTTTAATGCTTTTCCTGCAGAGGATAATGTGCATCTGCATGCTTTGGATGTTTAGTTTTCAGACTACTGAGCATTTCAGAGAAGGATACTTTGTTATTCCCTCTGCAACAAAATCTAAAGCAGAATACAGAAACCCTTACCACCATTTAGCAAAATTATTTTCATCTAGAGCTTGGCATGTTCACCCAGAATGGGAAAGATCAAGAGCCCAGGCTCTCCCCACCTCTCCAGTGAGCACTCACTGTTGTGTTTAACTTGAACACAAGCCTATTCCTACTGTCCCAAAACATTCCATGGAGAGCAGTTGATTGAAACAGCTCTCTATCAGAACAAGCTCCTCTTCATTAGCTTGCTAAGATAAGCAGTCAAGCAGAGAAGGAAATTAACTGCAGGATAATATTGTAATACTGTAACCACAAAAGTAAAAGGGGTATTATGTCATCACTTTAAATGAAGGGCAAAAATTAAGATTTGATCTGAGCCTGTTGACTGGATTAGACTGCGCCAGGCAGGCAGGCAGAGCGACGTCTGATTCATATACCTCAAATATGTTTGAAACCTAAGCTAAAGATGGTCACGTGATCATGTTTTGGCAACTCCAGAGTATGAACAGTTGCAAACACTTATACGTGGAAGAAATTTAACTGATAGAAACTTCAGTCCTTATAATAATCAACCTCTGCAGAGTGAAATGACAACCTAGGAGACCCGTTGAGGTTACGTATTTTAGATCTTCACAAACTTGAAAGGCACCCAGATAACTGAATCTATTTTGTATATAAATAATAAAATCCAATAAGCAGCTTTGGGCCTAAAGCATGGTCTCACCACCTTAGAGGACAGTGGCTGTATGACAGCTACCCTCTGGCACACGGTTTCAGGGAGGGTGGGGGTAAGGAGAGATCTGGGAGATCTCACTAGTGCAGTCCATCCTGCAGGAGATCTGACTGCCCAGCTCCTGTCTGCCTTGGTCCTTTGCTCCTTCACAGACAGTACTTGAAGTTGCAGTGACCTACAGTAATCCCACCCTTTGGATCTGGGGTTGCGCATGAGCAGCTCATTTACTAAACCTACAGCTCAGGCTTACTTTCTGCTGCCAGGATTTGGGGGCCTGTTTTCCACCAGCATTCATTAAGTTATCATACAGTGTGCCAAGTTTCTGTCAGCCCAGCAAAAACTTTCTCAGTTCCAAACCCTGTCTACACTCTATGCTGTAGACTTACTGAGTTGAGAAATCTATTTATCAAGTTAAATTTTCCTAAGAAGTTGATGGGAGCATACACACCTTAATAAGGCAGAAGATTAGTGGCCACAGGAACTAGTGTTTTTTAAAATCAAAACAATGTGGTGGGAAACTGTCAAACCTAAAAAGACAGCCACAAAAGCCCCAAACTATAGACATATATAGAATTTTGGACAGAGAGACCCAAGGCTTCAGGTCCTACAAATCCAAATCCTAATCCTAACATTGTGATCCTGAAACTGGTTTGCTTTTCATGAAAATCAGTGAACCAAACCTCTTCAGGTCTTAGAACAGAAATCAGTGTCAATAAACATTGCAAATAAAAATCTTTCTTTCCTGAAGGTTGGATATTTATTTTGGCAAGCTTCAATCCTTTTCAGCACATTCTGTGAGTATGCAGGTATCCGACTCCCAGCACAATTAAGTGAGTCTTTAATTCCTGTCCACTGAAGTAAACAGAGGTGAAGTCACTGATTCATCTGGGTTCTTAGCTTGCAAGGATGTGACTGTAACGACTAACTGCCTTACTAATACCTAGTTGTTTCATTTGTGAAGGGAAAACTGCTCAGAGGCTGTTCAGTGGGACAAGGTAAGTGTTCTAAATAAAGCAGAATTTCATGATTTTTTTTACTACACAGAGAAGATCTAGAAATCTGCATCGTGTTTTGAATTACGCAGCACACTTAATGACAGAGCATAATTTTGCAAAGAGAGCTGGAATGTCTTTATCAAATAGGAATAGCTAATATTTGAAACTGTCTCAACAACACAGCAATGAGAAATAGTTAATGTGACAAAGATTTTTAAAAACTTTACAAAAGAGATTAAGGAACTGCAGACTAAGAAATCTTGCATTCATATTAGGAAAACTGGTAGAAGCTTTTATAATATATCACATCATCAATCAAAAAGTGATAAACATTTTATAATAAAGAAAAGTGGACAGTACTTTTGAACAAGGAAGTCATACCTCACAAATTTACCAGTGATTTTGAAAGGTGCTCAAGAGCAGGCAGATGTGGGAAATACAGGTTATGTAGTGAGTGCAGATTTTAAAATAGTTTTAATAGCATTCATCTTCAAGAAACTAAGCTGGAATCATAGCATGGAAGATCCCCTCAAAAATTAAGATCTGATCCAAGTATAGAAACCAAGAGAAGGGAAAAACCAAGTGATTTTACAAAAAAAGGAGATGCCCAGGATCTGTATTAAGGCTTGCATTGTTCAGTATACTAATAAATGATTTAGAAAAGGAAGATTATTTTAAGGAAATTACATTTTCCATTAATTCAAGGTTTTAAAAATGAATATTCATATTACTTGCTGGTTGGGTAATGAACTGTCAGGGGAAATGTAATGCATAAAAATGCAAGATCATAAACAAAACCAGTCCTAATGAGATCTATGCAGTGGTGGGCTGTAAACTAAATGTTACTACTGTAGAAAGATATCTTGGAATTAGTGAATAAGTCCGTAAAAATCTGATCAATGCTCAGTACTGGTTATAAAGATAAATAGAGAAAGTCTTAGACTACAGAAAAAAAGCAAAATTGTTGTTATGCAATTATCATAAAACTGATAGATCACCATTTTTATTGTTATTTGCTATTCATGTCAAAAGAATACAGGTACAGAGGCAACAATTCTAATCAAAAGTATAGATTTCCTTCTATATCAGCAGAGGTTAGGTAGGCTAGAACTAGTAAGTTTGGAAGAGAGAAGACTCAACAGATTATGCTAGAAGACACTGGTGATGATTGTAAGTCAGAGAAAGTGAACAGGATGCAATTATTCAGGTGTTTATAGACAAAATTAAGGTGCAACAAATGAAGTTATCAGACACTAGTGCGGAAGCAAAAGGAAAGAGGGGTACCTGCACTGTATGTAACTGCTTAAGTCATTCAATTCACCGTAAAGAATGGTAGAGAAGCCCAAATCTGTACTGGTTAAAAAGTAATATTAAAAAAATACAGTAAAATAATAGATCCATGGCCTTAAATTACAAAGATACAGATGTGAGTTCAGGAAATCTGTGGACTGAAGAAGGCTGGAAGAAAAGGCAGGTGAGGTATCACATCATGATGCCTTCTCCCAAGCCATCCACTGCTGTCGTCAGGGAGAGACAAGGTGCTTCACTCTGACCCACTACTGGTTGTTCTAACATTATGTGCTTAATTGTATCATGCCAAATATCTGACCTTCTGTGGGAATCACATAAAAAAATAATTTCCTTCTGACAATAATCAAACTTTGAAATCTCAAGAAATGACTCAAGTCAAAACATTTTTTCTTGAACTTCTTATTGAAGCCACATTCAGATAAATTCCTTTTCACTAAAGGCAGCAAGAATACTTCTAGTGATTCCAATGCAGATGTCATAATTCTCCCTTTAGCATTTTTATCACACATATATCCACAATACTTTAAACAATACTGAATAGAGAAGGCCCTTCCTGGAGCCTTTTACAAGTCAGAGACAAAATTCTCATTGATTGCTGTGGGTCCAAACATTTTTACTCAATAGGAAGGGATGAGCTTTTCAACAATTGATTTAAAGACAGGGAACTAGAATATGCAGGTGTTTACACTTCATTGCTAGTTCTGAGAAACTATTATCATAACATTTTACTACATTGCTTTCTTATTACTAAGTGTGGGCAGAAGTACAGAGTGCCTCAAACGGTATGACGCTTTCCCACAAAAAATTAGCATTGTTCTTTTTCTTATCTGGGAGCTTTGCCACTGGTTCCTGAGCTGATAACTCCACAAGCACATTCTGTACATTGCTCTTATTAACCAAGGAGTAACATTTAAGGTAGGAAGTTTACTAGAATTACTTCTTCAGTCATGCCAACAGATTTACCAGATTTATGAAGAGGCTACCCCATATGGACGCATTCTCATGAAGTCTGCATAGGTGAGGAGACTATTGTAGCATAAAGCTAACATTGAAATACTATAATCAGACTTGAACAGCTTACACTAAATAACTTCTGTTCTCCTAGCTATCTAGCCAAGACTGAATACCAAAGAGTAATCCCACTAAATGTAACTTCCTTTCCTATCATTTGAGGGATAGCTTCTTACTCTCTGGGACAGGCTACCTTTAATGTTGACAGCTGTGGAGAAAAATCTCAACCCAGTCTTGCATCCAAACTCTTTGACTGAGTGCCCACAGTGGGCTGAACTTTTCCTAGGACTCCATGAGACCACCACCACTATGCAAGACTTATTTTGTGAACCCTGGAATCTCACACGCCAAGCAGTAAAGCACTGCATGTGGCAACATCTGAATCAGCTGAAATCAGTAAGGGTAGTTGGTGTCTCTTCACCAAGGTATGACTGTAAGGACTTCATGAATGATGTTGAAGAAGCTGATCCTCTGAGTTCACACAAGAAATTTTGTAAGGATTTTGGGAAGTATTTATCTTATAAAGTCATCTGTCTCATTAAAATAAATAAAAAAAGATAACTGGCTGAAAACAATACTCTCTGTGACTCAATTTATATTCTCACGATAAAGAAGATGTAATAACACTGTACTATGCTGTGCAGTGGTTTTAGATTCAGTGGACTTTACTTAGGTCTTTCACATAAGAGAGAGAATTATCCTATCCAAAATTGTAACGGTCATGTGAATTGGATGGGAGCAGCTAATATTACTGTAGAGTGAATGTAGCCACTAGCTTGTAACTTCACAATATTTCTTTACAGAGATAGCAATGTTACAACTGAATGCATCATAAGAAACAAAACGCATTGTAAACGAGGTAGGAAAATACTTTATGATCCTAGAAAAGAAACCTAATTCATCAAAACTTCTTCTTTGCAGCATCTTATTAAACATAAAACTGTTTACAAAGTACTCAATCATGCATATTATACAAAGGCATGGTGATTTAGAAGACTAAGGAATGTTCAGCTAAGACAGTAATTCTCATTTGGAAAAAGTAATGGGGAATTAAGATCAGGATCTCTTTTCCTGCAGACAGGCCACACTGTGAATATGTATTATATAAGATAGGAGATATCCAAAACTCCAATGAATTACAGAAGGGCAAACAGAGAAAGGGTGGACTTGTATCAGGGGGCTGATCAACAGCTCCCATCAGTTCTTACTGCAGCTGGTTAAATTGTGGCTGCTGTCAATCCGCTACACTTCTCTGCTTCATGATAAAATGGCTGTTTCTGTTCAGACCAGATTCTTACTCCTTGTGTTCACAATCTAGTAGGTCTGACCAAGTTCAGCAGAATGAGTCATGTTCTCTCCCAGGGACCTTGACATAGTTGATTGGCCACCATGCGGCTTTTATGCTGGAGAGTATCTCTTATTTTAGGACAAACAAACACAGAGAAAACAAGCCATGAGACAGTCAATGGTTTGCACACATCTTCAGCTTACTGTTAAGTGTGCCAGTAGCTGTAAACACAAATTCACTAAACTGCTCTAGTCTTCCTCTTTTCCTGTCCTCTCCATTCCACTTCAACCCAGAGATCTGTCTCCAGCCTACCTCTTCCAAAAAATTCTATGTTTATCTGGATTTGTGAACCAGGGCAACTTTCCCAGAGAATGGTGTTTTCCCAGACTTGTTTACCTGTCTGGGGAATTTGCACTAAACTCTCACTGCAGTGATCTGACAATATAATATGTAGAACAGCATTGAAAAGAGAACTTTTTTTTTTTGAGGTGAGAGGTGGTGAGGGGGAGTGTATTGGGTTTGGGTTTTTTTTATTCGTTTGGGGATTTTTTTTCGCACTTGCTGATGTTCTAACATCTAAGACATCTAACATCTAAGACATACTTTTTGAAGTTTCCAGGTTTCCTAGAGCTCCCATCTGAAACAAGTTATCACTATTTAATACAGATAGCATAGAAACACTTAAAGGCTGTGGAGAATAGGATGAGAGTTCCTGTCTCACTACCCATTACTATCTGCTTTTTTGTGAGGAAGCAAGGGTTGCAGCCAGGAGACTAAACCATAGATGTATGAAGTTTTAAAGCATAGCAGAAATCTGAAGTAACAATATTAAGATATCATATTATTACAGGTAACATGCATTTGTAAATCTTGGGGGAAAAAATATAATATTATTAATATTTTCCATTGATTCTCTTCGACATATTCAGTCAGAACAAGTTCTATCTAAAATTTGAAATGGATGTCCAAATTTTGCCACAGTCTCAGAGAGAAGTACAGTCTGTCCTAATTTCCAGGGCTGTCTCATGTAAACTACATAAATTCATTAGGTGACACCCTTCTTAGCTTAAATACTTCCAAGGTATTTACCTTTAGTCTCCCATGTATACCCAGAAGTGGAAAAATGGATGCTTATCCCTCACCTACTCCTCTCATTTAATGGGTTAGTTGGATTGGTACTTGAACTCAAACGTCCCCAGAGAAGACTCAAACGTTAATTGTGGCTAGGATTACAACTAACCACATCTGATGCTATGGTAGCATTAAGTGTATAATTGTTTAGTTGCTAGAATATTCACCCAGGAAGTGAGAGGACCAAAATTTAGCTCTTAATTATCCCAAGGGAGCAAACATACATCTCCAGCACACCAATGGCACAGTACCAAGCAACAGGACAACTTAGAGAGGACCCCCTGGGATGTGCAGGCAGGAGTGCCAAGGCTAGGAGAGCAGACTGGACTTGTCCTTGCTGCAGACCATGTTTGAAACTGCTCCCTCGATTAGGAGGGTCTATGCTTGGCTTCTAGCCCCAACTTCCAATGCCACTTTTGTTCACAAAACAGTGACAGTTTAATATAAAACACCTATGCATTTCAAGATTCAGCTGCATAATACCTGTTCTGACCTGACCACTGTTTTAGCATCTGGCACAATAATTTTTCATCTGTTCTTGGTAATATGGAAACAAGAAGATGAAATGGACAAAGACCCATGTTATGTCCACTGAATAGAGGGGCAGAGCTCCAATTCCAGTGAGATCAGCAATCAAACTTAAATTATGAACTCAGATCCGCAAGTTAATGGCAAAAGTGATATTAGAATAGAGGAACAGTTGGTAGGATTTACACACAGACAAACCAGTCATACTTCTGAGACATAACTTCGCTTACACAAAGTTGTGATCAATAAAAACAACACAGAACAATTGGGACTATTACAGTCCTATTTCTAAAATCTAAAAAAATGCGTCCTGAATTTTGTACAGGCCACATGCTTGAAACATGGGTAGGATGCTTTGCAAAGTGCCAAAGGTTCAATTGAAATTCTGAATTCTGAAACAGCAATGTCATCAGAATCCCATTTCTTTTGTTTTACCTATCATGTCAGATTGCAGCCATTATTGTAGGGTCTCTGTGACATTTAGACTTCTCCTTAGGGAGCAGCTCCTTAGGGAGCAGCATAACTTTGATTTTTTTGTACTGTCACAGGGACCTTTTATGCTATGTAAATGGCAAAAAATTAGACGCAATCCTCTTACCTGCTTTTATATTTTCTATTTAATATAAATATGAACAATTCTACACTCAGTATTAGCACTGAATTTCATAGAGAATGAAATTCTCTCTCTCCATAGAGACCTGGATTCAAGCACATACAATATTTGGTGAGGGCATGAAAGTCCAATGTGCTGGATTCCAGAACCTGCTGCAGCAGCATCCTCTATAGAAGTCTGAGCTACTAGAAGGACATTCACAAGATGAGCATCCTTGATCACAGGGCAGGGGTAAAGTAAGACTATGATACTCCAGATGAAAATGTTTTGCAGATGGGTATCTTTGAGGGTCCTTCAAGGTCCAGGGAAGTATAAGTCTAGCTGCAAAGTCATGGCTCCTGTGTTGGTGCAGGACTCCTTGAAACAAGCACATTCTTGCGTGAAATGAAACTGCAGCATTGGTTCTGGAACTGACCTGTGAACATCTCAGTCATCAGCACTGTGGCTGGAAAGCAGGGAGGCAGGAGTGGGTGCACAAATCCTCATACAGACAGTTTAAATCTTGTTATTTAGTATAAAATAGATGAGTCAAAACCCAGAATACCTCTTTTCCATATGAGTGACTAACCACCAGACTTTAAAGCCAGGTTTGCATGGCTCACTGACTTGTGAAATTGCATGCTTCAGCTCCAACAGAAGGGTCTGTGAGCACTTTGTGTGCCTTCTTGCTGCTCTGCTCTTCATTCTCTGCCAGTGTGTGGCCAGGGGGGTTCACATTTCCCTGAGATATGCATATGAATTCTTTCAGGGTGAGAAGCAAAATTAATTAAGTGCTTCCTTTGCAACTGCTATAATCCCCAGACTATTATGTAAAGAGGTCCTTGTCCAGTCAATAACTTTCAGAAGAAAAGCTGAACCGTGCTCAATTACTTAAGGGAATAGTTTCAAGTTTCCACTGTAGAGGGAAGGGGAGTAAATGACAGATTTTAAATAGACAGAAGCACTTGTTGGCAGACATGCATTAAGCACCTCAGAGTATGCCATCTCAATATATATATATGACTTCTCTACTGACCCTGAGCAGGGCTCTGCATAGTATAAGGATTTAGGGTTCCATGGGAAGTATCTGTTTCCCGAGGCCTGTCAGGGGAAATAAATTGAAACTTTTGGATTTCATTCTAAACTTTGGACTCAAAACAGTCAAGTTCTATGGTGCCTCATTTATAAATAACTACCTATTTTCTTCAACTGAGTACTGTCCTCTTTTAGTGTATATCAAGCACAGTGTTTGAAACATTGGTATTTTAGAGAATTAAGACAGAGATAAGATTTAATTCATGGCAATGAAGTAGTTTGCCATATTTTCATTTTGTGAGAGATAGGGAGGGAGAAGATAAAGCCAAATAAGATGAACTGTCAGTGCCATATTTTCATGTAATGTCTTCTAATGCAGATACCAATTCAAGGAAGCAGAATGTGCCACAGATTCTGATTTGTAGGTATAAAATCATAGTTGGGACATGTTTGTGGACAGCATATATTAAAAACAGGTAGCTTTAAATGATGCTGAATAAATAGTAAGCTGCTTTTTGAATCAGAAAACCAGAACCAACAATGTTCTGCCCTTTCAGCTGAGTTTTAAGAGTCACTAGTCAGAATAGAAAAAAAACAGTAAGAGAATCATGTCTTCCAAGTGCTCTATAGACTTGGAATATATTGTCTCAACAACCCTTCTTAACACTAAACTCAGGCTTTTGTTTGATGATATAGTAAACCCAGATTACGGATTTTAGTACCTTGTTCTAAAAATATCTTGGCTACAGTATAAAAAACCCTTTAACATAGCCTGAACTCAACCACTGCAAATTTGCTAAAAACAAAACAAAACCTGGGGTTCTTGTCTGTCAGGCTTTATGCAGAATCGGGTATTGTCTGTTGCTCCACTCTAACTTTGTGCCAGATCAGGTAGCATCTTGCAGCACCTGCAGCTGCCAGAAAGTCAGCATAGAAGCATAAAGTCAACATACTTTGTTTGTTGTGTGCTCTCAGTAATTCAGCACAGATGTGATTATTTCCCCATACCTAATCTCTATCCTATTTGTACTGCTAGGTCACCTGGTAAAGTAGAGGCTCTGTAAGAGTTATCATGAAAGCAAACTCTTATTTATCCAGCAAGGGAAGGGAAAGGAAATACAACAGAGTGTAAACAAAGCAGAAATTAATTACAAAGCCCACAGGAGCTTAAGGACATCTTTTACAAATATCTCCACTCAAAGGTATTGCACTTGTTTACACCTGGTTCACACACTCATAGCTACTGCATATAGGTAGAGAAGGTCCAAAGAATCGATCTTGCCATGTGAGGATATCATGACTGCTTGACACAGCATGTCTGGCACTGGACCAACCACATGCTGACTCTGAGGATCTCCTCAGAACAGCCTTTGCCCCTGGGAGTTACCATGTGGAGAGCACCATGTGAAATACCTTCAAGATTTGCCCTTCACATTTGTGTGGATGTGAAGAGAGAAGTGCTATTTCACTAACTCCAACTCGGAAGAACAATACCTTCTTCCCCTCTTTGAAAAAGGTAGTTAAATGGAGTGGGCAAAAAAAACCAACAACCACATTTTCATAGTTATAAACCTATTAATATCAACTGTGCACTGGTAGAATGCATGTGTTTTTTCCTTATTCTATGTGGATGGCTGTTTTCAAATGCTTTGGAGTCTTGGTCCATTTTTTTCAGAAAATCCTTTTATTTTCTCATCAGGCCTCCTATCAGGGAAATATCTCATTTCCTTCAATTTTTTCCTCCTCTCTCTCTCCCAAACACATCCTAGGATATTTCTTCTGATTAGAGAAGTCAATGCATCACTCCAATGCTCTGGTGTAGTTTCTAATGTGCACAACTTGGAAAGTACCTTAGGCTGGCACACTCCTGGATCTGTTCCCTTCTAGATGAAGCAAATCAAAGTGAGACAAACTTTAATGCCCTGCTGCTGTTGCTTCTGATGCCTCCTGCATTCACAGAAAAACAAAACAAAAATAAACTTCTGCTAAAAGCTGCTTCTGGGTAAACTGAGCAGAGAATATACATTGAAGGCATTAGTGAAGCCAGTCAAAGTAACCTACACAAAAAAAATTTGATTTTTTTCCAGTGTGCTGTATTAATTTGAGGTTAGTGGTTAAATACAGAAGATTTACATCAGCGTTTCCACTTAATGAAATTATTTGTGTGGATGATGTCTGTTTAGTTACCGTTAATAGGGATTTTGCAAGATGTAATTTTCAACAAACTATCTTATTGACTCTATTATCAAAAGTTCATTAAATTATGAGTGTTGATTGTGATACAACAGAATTGTCATTTCTGATTTCTTATGTTTTTTTGAGGCTGGAAGAGGAATGCATTACTAGAGAAACAGATACATCTACTGTTCCAAGAGCAAAAATTGCATCTATGACCTGAATATCCTGTACATATAAAAAATAACCAGCTATATAATCCCACTCCATGGTAGATGTGATAACATACAGGAAATATGAAACTGGAGAAATCTTATGGTTCTGCTCTAATACATTTATTATGGTATCATTAGAGGAGGCCAGACTGAATACAGGAGACAAAAATGAGGAGTCACGTAGACATCTCTTCTAGTTTTGTAGGAATGACTCACAGATGCCAATGTCTGAGGTGTTCAACCCTGACCATCAGGTGGAGTTTCTGCCTTTACACTCCTATCAGCACTACAGTGCTTCCTCTCTTGTGCTTCCCAGAGAGTCAGGCTGCTAATTTGGGGCCTGGTTTAAACTGTTCCTGTTAAAGCCCTACATTGTCCATATTGCCCTCAATCAGATCCTTTTCTTTGTATACTTCCCAGGTTCTTGCCTTGTCACAGCTCCAGGCAGTTTACCTCTGCTTTACCTTCTCTCTACAGAAAAAAATGCCAAGAGGCATTTGTCTGCAACAGCAATTAAGTATTTAATAGGAAGTGAAATTATGGATTTGATAAAGTTAACAATGTAAATAAATCAAATATTATTTGACAGGACATCACATAATGTTATCAACAATAAACTATAACGCTGTAAAGTTAACAGGGCACACAGTAAATAGATTAGAAACCAGCAGATCTTGAAGTGCAGCTATAAACACGGAGTAATTTTTGAGTAAAGTCCCACAGGGACAATCTTTTACCCTAATTTTAATGTATATTTTAATTAACTAATTAAACCAGAAAAAAACCCAAACAAACAAAACCCAAACAACGTAGAGATCACCACAGTTTGCTTTTGGCATTAATGCGAGAGGAATGTTATAAAAAAAGATGCTGGTTTGCTGGCATTGTTTTATTTCATTTGCTTATGTAGTTATACAATTTTTGTCATGATCAAAAGTAAAATCATGTACTTAAACAGGAAGACTAATGACCATTCTCCCAGGACTAGAGAAGGGGAACCAAGAGGAGGGGACTTCTGCATCTGAGCTCCTGGTAAGTTAGACTTCCCAAAGTGATTGTTGTTACCAAAAAAAGGATAATAGAGCTCACTGACATTAAACAAGGGGATAACAGTTTGAAGTGGGAAAATTTCTCTGTGATATGTTGCAGTTGAATCAGACTTGAAGCAGGAATTAATATACAGCAAATTGCCTTTGTCATGTATGAGGTCAGGTGAACAGTCTCTTCTGGTCTTAAAATATATTACTTTATGTATAGGGGAAAAAAATCACCCTCACAAAGCTTTATCCAGACCCGAGAGAATAAGTGGAGAGTATAAGGAATAGTAATTAATTTTCTAGTTATTATTTTAAAAAGAAAATTGCAAAGCAAATCTCAACAATTTTTCAGATAATTCAAGGTTTTCCAAACTGGAAATACCAAAATTTCAACTTTTTAAAACTTTGCATTCCTGTCTTTTCCCTTCCTGCCTCCCTTCAACCAGTGAATGAATGATGCTCGGGGATTTTACTCCATTTCTAGTCCTCTTCCCATCACCCCCTTGTCTCTCTGTTATTCTCAGGAATTCCTCAGTTTTGAAAACGTTACAGAGTAGTTCAAGGAAAACTGAAGGTCTCCACTCTGGAAGGCCCTGGATGTTTTCCCCAAGCCTCTCTCTGAGCAGCATTGCCTCTCACCAGCTGCCAAGACCCACACAGGGAAATGGCAGACGGGCAGCAACCAGACACCCACAGCCCCAGCAACATCTTCTTCCTCCCCTCTGTACCCTCTCTGCTGGCAGCCAGCTGGAGCTTAGTTTAGAAGCAACTCCTGCAACCCACCACCACTTGCACTTTTCCCCAGGGAAAGGGATCTGAAAGTTTTATGGGGTGATTTGAAGTGGCCAGAGCACTTTGGAAAATCTGGGCATCTGCATTTCTCTCCTTTTCCCTCTTTTCTATGAGGTATTATATGGCAAATGCAAATTGTCTTGAACAGAAAAAAAAATTAGGAACCTTGAACATGTCTGTAGAGTGAAATCCAGACTGCCTGACAAAAGGACCAACAATAAGTTAAATGATTGGTATAAACCAGGACTTAATCGTATACTCACAGGTTAAAAAAAAAATCACACTGTTGTCTTCAGACAGTTTGCTAATACCCAGTATGAAAAGCTTTCTTTAGAGTTCTGTGGGAAGAGGGTGGGAGAAATGCAGAGTCTACCATTTAGGAGTAGTTTTATCAACAGTTGGACTATTGAATCTGTGAAAAAAATCACTCCAATCCTTTCAAATTGCTATGTATTTAATAACAGATGAAACATTTAAAAGAAAAAAAGGTATCACAGAAAGAGTTATCTTAAACTAGTACAATCTGACATTGAGGAATTTCGAAGGTGTTTTACATGGATTTTTGTGGGTTTTACCTGGGTGGCTAAAATGTACTACATTAATTTTGAGTCTGCACTTACAGACTGCAACAGAGTGGAGAGTAAACAAATAGGCTTGTTTGCTCTCTGAATTGTGATACTGTGGGTCTTTCATTGATTTAAAGGTATTTGGATCATAGTTTATGCTTTGACAGCACCTGCCAATCCAAGATCTCAAATGCTTTACATCAGTTAGTCAGCGAAACCCACAGAATATTTCTCCCTCTTGAAGCCACATACAGTAATGCTGAAAATGCAAATTCTTTGTGTGTACTAATGAAAAAAATGCATAGTAATGAAAAAAAATCTTTTACTGCGAGAGGTGTTAAGAATACTATTTTGTATACAGAGGTATAAAACAGTTGATAGTCACAGTCAGTTAGCAGCAACGCAACATATAAAAGCTATAACCACTCTAGCAGTAACCACAACTGGGATATGGCTTTTCAGAGGCTCCCAGTGGCCAGTTATTCCTGTGCCTCCTCAAGTAAATGCCCAAATACAAACAACCAAGCTGAAATTTATTTTAAAAGCCATCTGGTGGTTCCCTTTAGCTTCTAAACAAGGTTCCTCCCAGTCAGAGATTACAGGATATGAAAGGCTTGCTTCTGCTGTGATGGTAATAGGAAAATGCGACAAGGAAAGGATGAGAGAGCATGTGCTGCTCCAGGCAATGCTAATGAGGGGACCACTCATTAGCACAGTAGCCTTCCCTGTCATAAATCTGCCCTGATCTGTTAACGTTTGTTAATATGTAGTTTACTGTAATAAATTAGAATAAATTGTACCAGCTAAATTGCCTGTGGAGTTGCAAGACTGAAGTTGCCTGTTTAGTTCATTTGCTTGTTCCATTTGGTCCTGCTCCGCTCTGTGGGGCTCCCTGCCCCAGCTCCCCATTACAGATCCACATGAACCCAGGAGGTCTAAGCAGAATGAAATCCCAACTATTGAGTTTCACTTGGTTTCATTCTGAAATCATGCAACACCAGACACCTTATCTTTAGAGCAGGTACTGAATGAAGTTACAAAAAATAGGTTTCTAAGAAGATTTCAGCCAGCCTGGGCTGGGATTTGAAGTACATGGGTCCAGACTGAAATGTTAAGCTTAGACAGTACTCAAGTACAGAAGTACCTCAAGCTCTTTTACAAGTGGATACAATAAAAAAATTAAACAGTTGCTCCTTAAGTTGTTCCTTTTCTTAGGATTAAGTTTGACATTGCAGACAATAGCAAAAGGAATGTAAAATTACTATTTTTGTTTGGCTGTGAATTTCCTCATACCATCAACACCTACACGATGCACATGAGTGGGTTCAAGAAACCAAACAAGAAAAATTTCTCTTTTCCCCCCACAGGTTCAGTATGCTGCTGACCCAGAAAGCTGAACCAGTTCATTTAAGAGTCAAACGATTCACTCAAGTCACCCAAAACATCAGTGATTATGAAAGAGGAGGTGCCCTGCTCCTCTGATGAAAGAGGAGCAGAAGGAACAAAAGTTGAGTGGTAACATGTCTTTCTGTAAAGAAAAATTGCACCCTCAAAAATCCTATTTGTTATTTAAATAGTCTGCAATCAATGACATCTTTATGTAAATACCATTAATAGAATCCAGATGTAATATCACAGAATCACAGAATATTTGAGGTTGGAAAGGACCTATGAAAGTTATCTGGTCCAACCCTTCTGCTCAAGAGGGGCCACCTAGACATGGCTGCACAGGACCAGGTCTCCAAGGTCAGAGCCTCCACAACTTACCTGGGCAACTTCTGTCAGTGCTCTGTCACCCTCATGGTAGAAGGTGTTTCCTGAAGTTCAGAGGGAACCTTCTGTGTTTCAGTTTGTGTCTATTGCCTCTGGTCCTGTCACTTAGCACCACTGAAAAGAGACAGACTCCTTCTTCTTTGTACCTTCCCTTCAGATATTTGTACACATTGACAAAACCCCTCTGAGCCTCTCTTCTCCAGGCTGAACAGTCCCAGCTCTCTTGGCCTTTATCCATGCGAAACATGCTCATAAAATTCTTTGAGAAAAACTGTATATATTCCTTCTCCCGTGAGGTCAGGTGATAGAAGACAGGATGCAATATGCATTAGAATCTATGATTTGATTATACCGAAGTGTCTCTATAATAATATGAAATCTTACGTATATCATCAATAGAATCAAGGGAGTGATTCATCCTATCTTTAAGTAACTGTCTGAAACAGGTGAGATGAACTATGGTCTAAAATTCCTTTCTTCAGTAAAGGAGAATAAACGTATTAGTGTCATAAGCTACACATAAGCTACATAGACCCCTAAAGGAGAATTTGTTACAACATAAAATAAAAATACAACTGATGTGTTTATTCTGCACTGAAGGTATGCAGGGGGTATTCTAAGGTGCTAAATTAATATCGTCGTCCCTAAAAATGTCACATCATTTTTTAAAAAATCTGTTCTCAACTGCAGAAATCTCATGTCTTTGACACAACAAGATTTACAAACAGACCTCATAAAAATATTCCTGTGGTAAACAAATTTACTACAAATGCCCTATTATTTGGTTCATGGGGAAATGTTACAAAAGTTAGCCTAGACCACAAAAGTTTTTATATCAACTACTGTTTCTGGGGTCATTCATGAAGCAGGATAGAACACAGGATAATTGTTGTTGCAAGAAGGATATTTACTGCATTGGATAATGATCAGCTAGCAACGTATTGTAGAAACTCAGTTTTAGTACACTACTGTATTTGTTTTGCTTAATGAATAGCCCCTGGTTTGTCTGAAACTTTTTGCACATGAAAGAAGCATGTACAGTGGGGAAAAGGAGAAATTATGGATGAGCTTCAGAGGGATTTTGATAGGATACAGATTCAGCTTCCTTTTAATCATCTGGATATCATCTGGACAATCATCTGCTTCTTCACAAAAGAAAACAATTTTGGCATAAGATTTAGGTTGGCTGGTATTAAACAGCAGTTGTAGATCAAGCCCCTTCATAGTAATCCCCCCCCATTATGATCCTAATTTTAAATATTTGAGTTCCATGTAGATGAGATTCTGTACTTCTGGAGACACACTCATGCATTTGTTTATAGAAAAGGGATTGAGGTGAATTAGGTGTGTTTTGTTATTTGAAGACTTATACTTCGCCTGCCAGGAAAGGTTTAGCACTGTAATTAATATTTCCACGAATCAAACACAGGAGTCTAGTACATACAGTGACAGTATTTAAGTAAAATATACGATTGCTCTATCAACTGTTTAACAGACTTCATCAGTTCATATTTCATGTTCATTTTGAATATTAGTGAATCTCTGGTAGTTCTTCCTTTAAAATATCATTGTTGCATTGCATAGGAAAGAAATGTAAACCTATTACTGCAAAGAACAAGAGAGTCTTTTTGATATTCTTCAATTACTCAGAATATTTGACATGGAGTTTAGGCTCAGATATGAATCTGGGATAGCACCTCTAAGTGTGCCTTTTTGGTCCTTAAAATAATTCCACTGAAAACACTGAATGTTGAAACAGCACTTTATACATCCTATTTCCCTTTAAAATATTGAAAATAATACTTAAAGTATTTTTGTTAGTTTACAAGGATATAGCCAAGTAATAGCTTATAGTAACTAATAGCTAATAGTAACTAATAGCCAAGTAGACAAACATGCTTTACTGGAATATCTGAATTCAGGTTTCCAAAATCTTAAGGCTCCGAAAGGAAGAGAAGAAGTTATCAAGATAGTTCAGTGCCTACACACTCTCATTATTGTCAGTAAGGTCTTTGACATGTGGGAAAACTTTAAAAATCCAGATACTTCTGTACACGTAATGAGAAGTGATAGATGTAAAAATCCATTTGATAAAGTGAATGATCTTTCAGTTCAGTTGACAGTCAGTGAACACTAATCAAAAGGATGAATACAGCTTGTTTTGCTCTCACTTGTTGTTCTGTTATCTGCCTGCAAATTGGGTCTTGAAAAGGTTGTGACTTCAGTGTTTCTCTGACATTCGATCTGGAATAACTAGAGAACTCCACAAACTAAAATGTTTCCCTGAGTGAAGAGGGCTGAAATCAGACATCATCTTTCAATATTCTGAAAGATAACAGTGCAGCAGCTGAAACCAAAAGGAATGCAGGAGACCCCACAAGCGACATCCAGAATTAAATGTGTATAGAAGATGTCTTAAGAGGTTCTACCATTCAGAAACGAACCACAATGTTATTTTCTTGATAATAGATAAGTAAAGAAGCATAATAATGGCATGCAGGAAGATAGGGTCATGCTGACAGGAGGAGATGGATTTTAGGAAGACAAGGGTAGGAAAAATATGGTAGATTACAGATAGAAATTAAAATGGAAATCCAATACAGAATAGGAGGAGAGCATTCCTTATTTTACCATTTCAACATTGTTTTCAATGGTTTAAATCCTTTACTCCAGATCACAATGCAGAGTCCAGAAACAGTTTCAATGACAGAGCTGAGGGTATCTCATCACAAATGTACTGCTTTTGAGATGAAGAGTACAGGACTAACTTCACAGACCATTCCTTAGGGTTATAGCAAACAGAGGATGTTCAGAGGTGAAGATTAAACCTTTTTTATTGAGGGAGGAAGAATGACGATGCTTTGGTTTTTTTTAAGTTTTCATTTTCAGAGAAATGTGACACAATTTCAGTTACAATATACTCCATATTTCTAAAGCCACTTTCCAAAAGTATTCATGACTTCACATTAACCAGTTTTGCCACATACATTTAACTCTTTTTTTACTATTGAAGCTATTAACTAACTAAACCGACATTAAATTAAGAAGCTATAAAAAGATGATTTATTTTGAAATGCAAGCTTAATTGAACATATGTTTTTACCCGGATAGGTAAACATATGTTTGTTTACCTGTAGCCACACAATGTGGTGAGATTGCCACATAAATGGACTGGGTAAGTGAACGATGAATTTTGTCTCCAATATTTCTGACCTTTCATTATATCAGTAGGGACAATATAGGCTTATCAGAGGTATAGAGTCAAGTGAACTTATGAAGGAAAAAGCAGTAATGAAAACTGGAAAATAACAAATATATGAAGATTTTAGAACAGATAATAGAAATAATTTCTTTCCATAATTTTTTCCCTACATTCTTTATGATTCTACATTCTAACTACTTTTCAAGGCCAATGATTTAACTCCTCCCATTTTAATCAGGAGAAATGTAAAAACTCTATAATGAAATAAATCAGTTGGGTACCTATTCTCCTCTTTTTCATTCCTACCAGTGAATCTTCTATGTCAAAATAACATGTTCCTTGAATTGAGGAATAGATTTCCTTAACTACACGATGGAGTGATTTGGTATACAGAATAATGCAGAACATTATTCACATTGTATGTAACTTAATCTTTAAAGAAACAGACTTTTCCAAACAACTGTTTATAAACACAAGCCGTTGTATTATTACTCCAGGGCCAAAGAACCAGATTTTGCTCTAAAGTGCATGCGAAATTATTCCCTCTTTTGAAATACGCAGAGTCAACATAAATTTGCACCAGAAAACCTGGGAGTACTTTTTCCCACTGTACAGCACAAAGCTATTGCATGGATATGATCAGACATGTTGAAGTTGGCATTCATGGAGGCACAGCATGCAGAGCTGCCACTGCTGTGTGTGACATGCCATGACACCATGCTGCCAATGGCAGTAACAAAGAAGAAAAGCTTTGATGACCCATGCCTGGATTATTCAAGATCTGTGCATATATACATAAACAACTATGCATCTGCATCTCTTGTGGAAAGAAGAGAAATTTCAGGTCACCTATTTCTCAGGAGTCTAAACATTCAACTCTATGAAAATCTGAGGAGTCAGAAACTAGGGACTGAGTAAATCTTTGTTTAGCTGTCTGCAAGTGAACGCACTTTTTGGGACAGACAGTTCTCTTCCATTATATGTTCCTTGTATGAGAATAGAGACTAATATAAGTGATTTGAATAACTTTTAAAAGATGTTACATTAACTGTAAGAAATTTAGGTTTCTACTTTCAGTGTGTAGCTTTGAATCATACCCAAGCTAGATACTTCAGTCAAAAATCTGCTCTACAACCTCTCTGGGGAACTCATTTTGGATGAAAAAAATTACAAATTTCAGACTTGTGACGGTGGAAAAGTCTCTTCTACAACATAACCAAAGACTGTTGACAATATAATAATTCAGGTTTATTCTGTTATGGTAGCAATAGTGGAAAAGTTATAATAAATGGACCTGAAATTTATTACCATAAAATTCATTTAGAAAAAAGAAAGTGGTTAAAATATTTTTAATTGGACTACATTAACATACCCTCTGTTGCTATAGCAACTGCAGAAGAACAATGGAAAATGGGAAAATACCCCAATACTGAGAGTTTAAATACAATTGGTTTGCATGATGCTAGATAGAAGGAACACAGCAGAACACTATTACACATTGCTCATAAATTGACTTGATTCAGCCACAAAGTTAGCTCAAAAGGGATGTCTTTGCAGTCATTTATTAAAGAAAAATATGTTTTCTACATTCATGCTACATGAGCAAGTATTATGGATGAGTAGATAAAAACTGTTGCAGTACATACTTTGGTGGTGTTTATTTTGGGCTACTTCTACTCTGATTCTGTGGAATAAATGCCCATGTCTCAGTCAAAACTGATAGTCGGTTCAAAATGATAGGAGATGATCATGGAATATCCTGACTTGGAAGGGACCCACAAAGATCATTGAGTCCAGCTGCTGGCCCTACACAAGAAAAACCTAACTCTTGATGATCTGACAGACAAAAATACAGAATGACTGCTCACTCCTCAAAACTTCATTTCCTTAGAAAAATGTAGAATAAAGCATCAAAAACATTACCAAAATCACAGCAGAAGACTCAAAAAGGTATCTACTTTTTCAGAAAATAGCTTACAATTTAAGATCTTTCTTGAGAGAGAAATTGAAGTTTACTGAAAACTTCCCAATGTTCTGGACAGCTAGAACTGCACGTTCTGGAGCAGCATTAGCACCACATGAAAGCCCAAATTCATGTTCTCTGGAAAGGGATGAGTTAGTGGGATGCATGGTCTCATTGCCAGTAACCATCACAAAGAAAACGCCCCATGCTGCAATTCAGATGCTAGCATTACAGCTGCAAGGATAAGGAACAACTCACTAACAGCATTACTAATGAGAGAGATATACATCAAAACATGTCTTCTGGAGACAAGCATTCTTACAGCTCTATAAAACAGAAAATATCCACAAAATAAAATACTTTTGTTTATCTTTTGAGACTGTTGAGAATGGTAGACTAGAAAATTTCATACCCCAGAGACAGCCATAACACAGGAGGAAATGCCTCAGGAAGTTAGTCTCTATGATGGACAAAGTCACAAGATGGAGTTGTGTTTAAAAAGACAAGATAAAGCAGTAGCTCTATAGGATTTGGAAGTTGGCACAAAAGCTTGAAACACATGTGCAAAGACACATTTCAGATGAGTTGAGGTCACATCACAAGCAGAAATGCTAAACCAGTAGTGTACACAGATGTATGCAAAATTAACCCTAGTCAAGCCATCAACAGAACCAGGAGATTTATAATAGATCTTTTAATTATTAAAAGTTACATAAATTACAAGATAGCAGCAGATTAGTATTCCATTTTCTATGAAGTGTGCTGAATGGAGGGCAAAACTAAGGTCACAGTCATAAATGTCTGTATTGCTTATAAAGCCTGTCAACTGGTTGCTCTGGTTGTTGAGACCTAACACTATGCTGACCAAGAGTTACTGCTTCTTTGCACTCCCCTATCATCATTTCTACTTATATGCACTGACTCTCAGTTTACAAATTCAGGCAGAGACTCTTTTGATCTTTGAAAGATGTGTAGCAAACCTGACTCGTTGAGACAACAGGCCTCCATGCCCTACGGTGGAACACAAATCAGTCAGTGTCAATTGGGAATTTAAGCACAAATTATCATCTAATCGTTGCTTTGAAAGCAAATGAAGATAGAGTTCCAAGACATCCTAGAGTGTCACAGTAGTTACCAGCCATACAAGGAAAAGGATGCATCAAAGAACAATGTTTTTGTTTCACACTAGCAGAAGAATGAATGACAGAACAAAAAAAGTGGTAAATTACAGGGGACAATAACGATCCAAAGATCCAAAGCCCACGTACTCAGGTCAGCAGATCTGGGTACAGCCCTCAAGAAGTGGAAAAATGCAAAAACCCGAGCTGCACTGGAACAAAGTGCATGGATGACACATGGCAGATTGCCCTGCAGTAGGCAAGGCAAGCAATGAAGAGTTATCTGTCACTTTGCCATATGCAGTTATGTCAAGGCTAGGATCTGAATTTTACAAGAATCTCAATGATCAGTGACACCCAATGTTTCTGATTTTTCTTTAACATTTGCAAACAACATCAGATAATAGCAAACATCAGAAGGAATCCAGAGATTACATTAAATAGAACCCAAACAATTACACAGAGACTAGAAGCATGATGATATGAAGGGAGAGAGAGGATGGCTCCCTGGAACATCTGCACACTGATGAAGTCTGGCCCCAGCAAGTCAAGAAAGGCTTTCACATAGAACACACAATAGTTACTAAAGGAACTTGTACATACAACTCAAATGGAGGGATATGACCTGGAACTGTTCACAAGTTACATCTTAAACTGTGAAAAGAAGTTCCCTTGCAGCAAAGCTATCAACAAAGTATATGCTAAGCTAGTACTAACTCAGTGGAGATAAGTTATAAACAATATGCAATGAAGACTATCTATATTTTTTCTGAAAAAGGTATTAAGTTGTGCATTCTGCAAAAACAGCATCCTAGAAACACCTTCAATTCAAACTTCATGCTTTGCATTAGTGCTAAAAGAGGATTTTCGCTGGGTCTGTCCATGAATCCACAAGACACTTCTGATGGTCATGTTGGAGGCAGCTAGCACTTTTCCTTCTCCATCCCGAGGTGAAAACAAATAGTGTGGAAGCACCCCTTATTAAAACAAAATAAGATACTATATGGAGCTTTACACTGAAGCAGATTTACAGTAACCAAATGAGGGAAGTGCTGACAGATACAGGGAGATGGTTAAGAAAGTCATCACAAGTTTTTCAAGTGGTGGGTGCAGATGTTTGTCTACGAGTAACTATATTCTGAATCCTTGCTTAGTGAATTAACTCCTTACAAAAAACTCTTCTTAGTGTACTAGGATTCTCCAGCAATCAAAACACAGGCAGGATTTTAATAACAGTAGTCTTCGGATTAGGAACAATTTGAGGTACCTGACTGCTTGTGTGGACCTAAGTCACTTACTCAATGGTGTATTGAAGACAGTGGAAACTGAGTTTTGACTTATATGCTAGAATTCTGTACTGAGGCTATCCTGTGATGGAATGGAAGCTCAGGTGTGGTGGTTTGAAACCCTCAGAAATCCAATTTTCAAGTTTAAGCCCCCCTCCCACAATTTGCCCCAATGTGAGAGAGTTTTCAGACAAAACACAATTATTCAGCATTAGGGGAAGGGGAAAATACTTACAAGGGTTTATTTACATACATATATATATATATAGGTAACAATTATGTCTTCTACAATGAAATAATATATTTACACTAGATTAAATTTTCTCTTTTTCTTCAATTAAGAGTCCAAGAAGAAAGGAGAAAAGTCTTTCTGTTACTTGTCAGGTCACAGTTCCTTCATTTCAGTTTCTGTGATATTAGTTAGTGTCTTTCATTTTTAAGGTAGCAGATTTAAATATTGCAGTCAGGATTTTCTGTTCTTACTGTGTGAAAATTCCAATATCCCTCAAGCCCAAGCCTTCGGGAGACTTCCTTGGAGATTTTCGTTCCTCCTGAGTTAGAACATTTAGGGCAGCTCTCAGTTCAGTCTTTGCCCCAAGTGTCCTACCAGAACTCTTTTGCCCTGTCTCAGTTGCCAGCGTAGCAGCAGCAGCAGCGGGGGGGGCAAGGCCACCTCCTCTGCATTCCATCCTGGTCCAGCTCACAGGACATCTCTGAGTTCTCAGCTCTTCTCTCTCTGTTGCTACTGCATTTCGAGACTCTCTAAAAGTTTGGAAGTTTACCCCTCCTCTCTAGGAGGTTTTCAGGGTTTTGGGAAAGTGATTCAGTCTTACCCCCCAAAACAGCTCTGCTGAGTTTTCTCTGGTCTGTTGTCAGCTCTTGGATGCAGTGGGAGATGCAGGCCTGGAGCTTGTACTCCCTCTCCTGCAAAATTCTCTCTGAGTCTTTGAGCCTGGCTCCACGCCATCTCAGCCGCCGTTCTCTGTTCAGTGCTGCTCCGCTGCTGTTTTCAGTGTCTTCTGCTGCTGCTGACAGTAAAGAAACTCCCCCAGCCCTTGACCATGGGACCCGGTCCAGCTTTAACACTATACCGGGCCTCCCGTAGTCTCAGCTGGGGGCTGGGGGGCCTTGGCCCCCAGTGGGGCTTGCTGGCCCCCTACCTCCTCGTGGCTCAGATCATGGCTACCTACCTTCTAACTATCTCCACTTCCTTCTCTTCCGTTTCTGTGAGTATATAGAAAATATATGTGCAACAGTGTCCTTGGTTATCTTAAAGCAGAGATAAACTCTCTTTGTCTTTTTTTCTGAGAGTGACTTCATTCTATTTATCACTTTTAAGTATGTGTTTTTCTTTTTTTTTTCTTTTAGTTGTTTGGGAGAGAAAGGCAGGGAGGAAAGGAGGGAGAGGAGGACATCAGTAGTTCCCTTTCTAAATAATTTTGCAAATACAGATTTTACTTTTCTGTACATAAAATTTTGATGAACTTGTAACATCCATTTTGCCTGACTCTTAAGACAGTCCTTTCTGCTTATGTAAGGGAGAAAACTGAGACTTACTGGATTTGTATACAGATATCTATAGTCTTTCCTTATGTCTCTTCACTCTGTGGAAGCTTCTACCTTTGGATAACACAATATTTTGGAGACGGAAAGCAGGAGAGGGAATCCATCTGCTTTCAAGAGTCACAAGAGCTTCCCCTGATGACCCCTAACATTTCCAGTTGGAAATCCAAACAAGAGTTTATGACTGCTTCAAAGCATGAGGCCCAGATAACTTTGATTTCACTCTACCTGGCTGCAAACCGGAGCTGCTGGCCTCCTTAGCATCTGGCAGCCAGTAAGACTAGGGTCTAAACTGGACCCTAGCTTTTCTCATTCCTGTGAATCAAAGAATCACAAAACACTTCTCTATGTTTAGACACAAACAAAGCACAATACTCTATTGTTATTGAAATTTGACAATGTTATTCCAAAAATGAACTCACACCTCCACAAGCAATGTGATTCCCAGAGAGCTCTATGTCACTGCTCTGTAAGACCTGATTTATTATACACAGGTATGAGGTAATTACCCTATTTATTACTTATTATTTTATTATGTGTTTATTTTGGAGAGGCAATAGACTATCTGCAATTAGGTTTGCAACCATTACAAAGCTCTTATTTAAGCTGTTTTATACATTTGACTTGCTTTGGCTTGAAAATTACCACATTCATTCTGCAGGCAATGAGGAATGAGTCTCATTTAGTTTGGAAAAAATGTTTAGCGTTTCAGTTACTGAATTTCAACTCAGAAACAGCAAAGGAAGTTACTTTCCCCACTTATTTCATTAGGAAGGCAAAATATATATGGTTTGTCCAGCTTTGACAAATTTTCTATGAAATCAAAAGCCTTACTCCAGCCATGAATTCCATCCTTTCAAAAGTCTGAGAAGTCACAAAATCTGTATGAAGTAAATGGGCATCTGGCAATCCACAGTTCAGCCTTCAGGCTCAGGTTTATGATCTGTTTTCTATTTCTTTCACAGGCATTGTCCACTGTCTGACAGATAGGCTATTTGGTCATAAAACAAGGAAATAAACTAGTTAGAACTGAAGCTCTGCAAGGTCCTTACTGGTACCCATTGTTGCACTTGAATTGTAGGGTTTGGTTTTATGCTTGTTTGTTCATTTGTTTAGGTGTTTGTTTGATTTGGTTTGGTTTTTTTATAAATTATTCTCTTACCAAAAGTTTGTGTGCTCTATTTTTCTTTATTTAAATGCAAAACCTTATTCCCCTAAATAAAGTGTTCCATTTTTGGTGGTAGAGTGGTGAAAAGTGAAACATTTGATTAATATATTCCTTGGTAATTTCACACCAGCATAACCAGAGATAGGATTGGTTTTCATAATAATCTTTTCCTTCAATAACTCTTACCAGAAATACCCTTACTTATCCTTTTCTTATCCTGCCAGGAACGGGCAAAAAACATCCCATGGACTCCAATGAGAGCACGGCCGGACTCCTTCGGCCCCGACGACACCGCAGGGATAGCGACATCGCTCAGCGCGCGGGCCAGACCCGCGGAACCGCACTCGCCCCGCACTGCCCCAGGCATCGCAGTATCCCCACACTGGGAATTAAGTGCCTCCTCCTTCAGCTCCAATTAGTGTTATGCATTGGAAACGGCTCCTGAAAGTTCCTCAATCGAAGGAAACCTCAAAAAGCCAACAAATAGCAGAAAAACAACTTTTTAAAAGCCCAGTTAGAATTATTATTCAGTGTAACATAGGAATGACCTCCCTCTATTTAAAAGCAAACCTAATAACTTGCAAAGGCTTCTTAAGAGGATTGTCACACCCACATCTTCATAGGAAGTTAATAAAAGGAAAATGTCAAATGTCCCGTTGGGTGAAATGAGATCAAACCTTTCCTCTGTGCTGCAGGTCAGCTAAGCAGTGCACTTCCCTGGTCTGCCACTTGTACACCTACTTTTGTCTTAATTTTCTTGCATTCTAAGTAGTCCTGTCTATTGTAATCTGATTTCAAAGTACACTTCTCTATATATATTGATTTAACATTTTGTACGATTAAACTTCAGAAAACACCATGTTTACGTCTTTTGTGACTTTAGATATGGGAGTAGTCTGCTGGAATTAAAAGACCACTCACATTCCTGAAATTAAACAGGTTTACAACTATTTGCAGAACAGAGGCCTACATTACCTCATCTGTATTTCTAATATCTACAAGTTTCATTTATTGTTTGCTGTTATCCATTGTGTTTACAGTCTTTACCAATTATAAATATACATAAAGTACTTTTTTTTCCCATTCTTTAAGGCCAAAAATGAAAACAAGGAATACAAGCCTTGACATTAGGAGTTGGATTTTGGTGATCCTTGTGGGTCCCTTCTAACTCAGGATACTCTATGATTCCATGATCCTACAGGACATTTTTCTTTCTCCAGTGTTTATCCAGACCTTTGTTTGTCTTTCCTGAAGTTTCCAGCTGAAAATTTGATCTGTGACAGATCAATTACAAAAAAAAAAAAAAATCAGATTTAGTGATGCAATGCATTGAGTTCTCTATTTAATTTCCCAGAAGGGACCAAATATGTTCCCAAAATAATTCACCAAATCCATGGCAGCTGTAGAACTGTGTTGAGGTCACTCTAAGATAATATGAGGCAACACTGTACTATTAACTGTGGGGCAGAACAGCATCTTTCTGATGGCAGAGAAATGCCTAGCCTTTTCTTTCATGTAGAGAAATACCAGCCTCTTTAAAACCACGCAGTAAACCACCCATTAGGTTCAATGTTATCCTCCTTACTTGATGGTTGTTTTGGGTTTTTTTGTACGTATGGCAATAACATATATTCCAAGTTTAGCATCAAAGAGACTCAAAGTTGCAGTCCTATAACAATTTGGTGAGTTTGGAAGAGTGACGCAAAGGTTCCTCATCTGGGAACTTCTAATGCCTTAGCAAAGGGGATGTTTCTATCAACACAGCAAATCACAGAAATCCGTGGGGTGCAGCAGGATTTGCAAGTTTTCCTGCCAGGGTGTTGAGCCTGAGGCTGACAGAGAGTCTCAGTTGGAGGTGGCACTAGCTGTGCTTGGAACCTATTGTACTTCTGACAAAAACATATGCAGTACATGAAGTTAAATATCATATGCACAGAAAGTTAAAGAACATATAAAATCTACTTATCTCTACATATGAATTTACAGGTGCAATACAAAAATGGGGGTCTGAGCATTAACTGTACAGCATTCAAATCAAGAAAAGAGGACAAAATCGTGCATTAAAGAACTGTAGCATGCATGTAAACTTTGTGGCTTCAGACCAGCTTTAGACAGCACCAGAAATGGAAGAACTTAAAGTATAAGCAATGATCCACGCTGTTGGGTTTGCTTTCAACTATTTTTCAGTTTTTGAGGCCCTATACGTTACTTACTGACATTATGAATGTCTGCCAGGCTTATGAAAATGAGATCATTTTTCTTGTACTGCAGGTTCCATAATCATTAATATCAGACCTGCGCATTATTAGAGTAAATGGAAGTGCACATTGAAGACAGATCAGGTGTGAATACACAATTGCATTCCTTTGAAAAACAGATAGATCCATTCTGATTCTGCTTAAAGTTAAACCAGGAAGACAACATTTGAGACAGTAAAGCTTCAAAGTCTAAGATGCCTATGGAAAAAATATTTAATTTATTTGAAGAGGCAGAGTGAGTTTTTTTAAGTTCAAGGGACTGTAATGTTCCTAGACTCAGACTTGGCACCCAAAGACTGCATTTACCACCACATTAAATGAGATTCTTCAGGCCACAATGAATTTGAAATGCTCTTTTCAGTGGTAACAACCACTTGAGGTGCACCCAAGACCCTTAATTCCTTGTCACTTGTTTCCCAGTTCATATTATGGCACCTGGCATCATTTGTGGGGTCAAATGACAAACCAAACAAATGAACAAAGTCAGGTTAAAAATAACTCCAACAAAAAAGTAATGATCTAGCTTCCTCTAAGGCACCACAAGCAGCTGTGCTCACACCATGGAAAGGGTGGTTGGGGCAGGTCTGAGCAGGCAGTGTGCTGGGTGGGAAAATCTAAAGCCGCGGCTGTTTGAAAAAATGGTGTGAGGAACTGTTCACAGGAATATTCTGTTTGCTCTACACTACCTCATCCTCCCCACTTGAAAAATTGTCCATGGGTACAGAAAGGTCCTCAGGCCACAGACAAAAGGCTACGCAGGCAGAGCTGATTTGCTGAAGGAGTAGTGCTGGAGACAGCTTAGGGAAACAGGCTCAGAATACTCGCAGCTATAATGACTTTCCCCATCGACTGCTGTCAGGTCACCTTTGTCACAGGTCGCACATTCAGATCCTAGTCCATGAAGGGGTCTTGGTCAGTAAGGGTTCTCACCATTCATCCTTCTGGGCTTTCTGTTCTGTGTCCAAACCTCCTTCTTAAACACATGCTCAAGTGCTTTTCTGAATCAGGTAATGTTACAATAGTCTGTTTCAGCTCTGGAGTTCAGTATATGCTACTAAATAAAGATGACTACAACAAAGGATCATTTGCATTTGCAACGTAGTCAGTTGTAGCTTCTTCGGTAGAATTATTCATTTCTGTGAACTGCTCTTACATATTTTATAATAATTATACACTTAATTTCAAAACATCTGTTTAGGAAAATTAAATCAGAGAATGAAGTATTTGGAAAGCATAAGAGTAAGTTTAAGAGATTTTAAAATGCAAAAGAAGTCAGGCAGCTACACTTTAAAATCTACTACTTCATATTTGTCTTTTGCCATTTATTAGACAGTGCCATATTTTCAAAAGTCATGTAGGAGATTATGGTTTTAGTTTTAACTCTGCTCTCTTCTTGTTGATCTTATTTTAACATACTTTATGGTTTACTTTATATGAAATGCAGTCATATGTGTAAAAAGCACATTTATTTATAATTTATGAGATTAAATTATATATGAACTGAAATACACACAAGGCTAAATTTCTTCGCTTGATTTCTTTTGATACTATTTTTAAATAGTATTATTTTACTAATAAGATGCAAGTCCAAGGGTTTAATGTTGCCCAGGAGAATTACAGTCTCTGAGGCATATATTGCTCACAGCTGCAGTGAAATATCCATCACTGAAGATTTCAGCACTTTTAATTCCATCTCAGTGACATCAGTGGGATAACTGAAATATTACTCACATGTGGTACTCAGTAAGGGCATGTACAATTTTATCAAAATTCTAGAAAAGTAATTTTGTGTTTATCATTAGTAGTTTTTCCTAACAAAAAATCAGAACAAAAAATATTATTATGGATAATGTGGTGTATTTGTGGTGATTTTTTTTCAATACGATTAAAATGTAATTTTCCCAAAGTTTAAAATGATCAGCAAACCTCTTCTTGTTTACTTCAGTTTTTAGCTTCTTTTTTTTCTCCCCCCACCAAAATTGGGAAATTTCTATTGTAGCAGTAGCTTAGCCAACCTTACAGTGACTTTATTATAAATCACTCAAAAGATAACTCAATTATTGAGTGTCTGCAATTCAGTGAAAGCCATGGTTTCTTAATCACCGCTGCCAGACTTGAGCCCAGCCTGATCATGCATGTGGTAGTACTGCTTTGATTTTGTCACTGTTCATGTGGGCCAAGACACATAATACCCCACACTGTGGCACTGTGTCTTCTTATCCACCTAGGATGTGGTAGGATGTTGACATTCTTGTTGATGTCTCTCTAGAAAGTTGCTTTTTCTAATGCTGAGGTCAGTACAATCTGAAGAGAACTGTACACTGAGCTATTTGCCTTGTAGCAATGCTAATGCATTGCAGTCTTTTATCCTATTTATTTCCTCTTCATAAGCTGAGCAGCAACAGAGAATACAACTGCAAGAAGAGTCCCTGAACCAGAAGTTTCTTGTTTGGAGATGACAGCACACAACCAGGAAAGTATTTCAAGAGTCAACATGTGCAACTCTCTGCACTGCTGACTATTTCCTTTGATAGATTGGAGAGGCTGGTGAAAGGGAGAAATGACTAAGAGGAGAAGACTAGGCTTCAAACCTAGGAGGGAAAACAACAAAGGAAAAACTTCACAACTGACAACATTGTGGAAATGTGTGCTGTGGAAAGCTTACCTTATCAGAAAACCCACTTGAAAAAGTTACTGATGGTTAAAAGAAGTGCCATGACCATCAGGAAATGGGCAAACCTCAGCTTTCCAGTGGCAGCTAACAGGGCTATTTGGAAGGTGACATCTGCGTTTCAGAGACTTCCCCTACCGTGTTGCCTGAATGTCAGAGATATAAAAGAGGCCACAGAAAGTTTTGCTTGGATAAGGTTCCCCAAAAGTGTCAGAGCCATGAACAGGATTCATACCAGTATCCCTTGCAGTTTCTCCTGATTCCATACTAACAAGATCAAAGTAAAGAGTGTGTTGCAGACCATTGTTCACCAGTCTGGCCAGCTGGTGCACAGGGCTGGTGTTGTTTGCAACTCCTGCTGGGCTGTAGCTGGCACACAGCCCATCCAGATCTGCACGCTGTGTTTGCTGCTGTCGGATCCAGCCTGCTCCTTTGATGCTCCCGCTTGGAAAGTCAGACTTTATTGGCAAACATAGCTATTGCAAGTAACCACTTGAGCAGCTCTGGAAGTGGTGCAATGTGTGTTTGGCCAACTTCTTACTGGGATAGTGCTTGCTTATTTTGTTTTATATAATAATTAGGAAAGCAAGAGGCAGCAGACAGCAGAAGGGGGGGAGCAAGTCCAGACGACACTACAGTCTACTATGACTCACTGGTTTCCCAATGATGGCAATGGGATAACTTTGTGCAAAATCTCAAGTGTTGCTTGCTGTGTTGCAACACTGGGTGTTCATTTTGTGAGAGCTGGAAACTCCTCCTGAGCTTGCTACCAGCTTTCTGTAGCTCTCTCCGATCCTTTCCTTTTATATCTGACCCCCAAATGGGATATAATATTTCATCTCTGCCCTCACCAGAACATTATTTCTTTCTCTTACATAGAAGACTCCAACTGGTATACCCGAAAAATGCCTTCTATGATGTTTCATTGTTGACACATACTTATATAGTTTGCGATGCATTACTAGATCTTTCTCCACATGGTCCTCATTTTGTATTTGTACATGATACTAATGCATAGCACTCACACTTCCCCTTTGTTTTACTAAATCTTGTAAGATTTAATCTGTTAATAAATCCTTAGTAGAACTTGTTACATCAGTGGAAAACAAAGCAAACTATAACAGGGTTGTAATAAAATTAAAAACTACAGTTCATATTTATGATAAATTTTGCAGTGATATTTAAGGCACCTATGATAGAAAAAAATTTTAGAAACATACTTCTATATTTTTCTATTAAGTTATTTAACATGTATATTTGAAGGCACAGATTGAGAATCATCTGAAAATCCAGAGTGTAGCCTAAACTAGTCCTAGGGCTCTTTCTAGTCAACGGAGAACAAGAAAATCGTCCAGAGACTGATTCATTCTAAATGCTTTGATTGCCTATTTTAGAAAGGTAGTAATCACTCCTTGGATGTTTCTTTCTCCACTGACTACAGAAGAAGCCAAGACAACTGCTTTAGAATAGATACCAAACTTCCAAATTGCTAAAATTACACAAGATGAGTCCCAGCTGCAGCTCATTCTCCCCCTGGAACAGACAATCAGACAATAAATTCCTCAAAGATTTAAGGCCTGACTCCCATTGATTTCTCACTATGATTCTTTAAGAAGTTGACTTCAATGAGTTACACACCTAAACGTGGTGAATACTTAACATGGGGGCCGCAAAACATTGACAAAAATCTCACCAAATTGGCCTCTGACTATTTAAGCAGATAACAACCTTCAAGCACTTTCACCTCTGGCAGAAATTTCAATCCCCGTTGCAGAAAGGAACCTATGTTTGAGCTTCAAGTACCATAACCCACACCCCAAGGAAGAGGAGGAGGGGAACGCTGAAGACATTACTGTCTGGGAGAGCCACTGCTAGGTTCGACAGAGCACCTCTTTCAGATTCCCTTTTTGGCCACTTCTTGATCTCTCTTACCACAAAACGTTTGCTTATTTAAAACCCCCCAACAAACTAAAACAACGGGTAGAACAGACCTGGTAGGTGTTTTATTACAGTAGCACCATCCTGAAATTACATCTCCTTATTTTTATTCAAATTGACAACATTTCAATTTGAGTGTTCCTTAATGACATAAAACTAAGTCTTCTTTTTCCCTCTTTGAAGTTACATCATTGTAGATGTTGACTGTTTAATTGTCCTTGCAATCATGCACTAACTTCCCACTTAGCCCCACACAGGACATGACTTGAAAACATTAACAATCTTCACTAATGTGGATTGCCTTAGGATGTTTTAAGTTTATTTGTAATGGAGGCAAACACTCACTGTTTGGATGAATTCTATAACAGCTGAACATATTCTGCCCTAGGCAAAGTTTTCAGAAAGAGTTCATATGGTTTTTCTGTTTGTAATCAGTGCATTCAATTATGCATAATTTGGTTTTCATGGTTTCACTGTTGGATCACATAAAGTCAAGTATAATTACTACCCAAAATAAATTTCTGTATGCACCGTGGAATATTCACTATGGACTTATGACACACTGGTAGGAGATTCACAATTACTGGGAAATTATTTAAGAATATTTTATTGTTTTCCTTAATACAAGTGAAATTGCAATTGTTAATCATAGGGATTGAAAGAAATGGTCATAAGTCTTAGTGCTATTATAAATTAAAATTAAAATTAATATCAATTGCCATACCAAATGGGCAGAAGAAAAGGAGGGTGGGAAAGCTCTGCATTTAGAGTAATTTCCATGAAAAATATTCCATGATATTGGATGAGATTGTTCTTTACACACAAAGCAAAGAAGTGAAAAGGGTCTTCTACATCCAATAAGGAGTTTTTGTGGGAGTCTCTAGTAACTTCCAGACAGGTGTCTGAGGTAAAACTTCCTTTTGCCTATTGCAGGTTATTTAATGTATGCAAGCAGCCTCCACAAAAAGCATGTCCTGCTCCACTTTTGTTTTTTAAGCAGGATGGGCCTCACTAGTTCATCTCTCCCTTCAGCTGTGGCTTTAGTAAGAAGTTTTGCTAGCGTTAAGATTTTTTTTTTACCGGACTATATTGGAGAACTTGCAATAGGGAGTGATGATCTTGAGAGGATGACCTCTTCATTTCCTTCTCCCAGACAGCCTTAAACATCTTCTTTGACTAGAAATAAAATGGAACTGTGAAAGTTTAGGAATACATTGGCAGTTAATTCTGCCAATACTCCTACAGAATCATTTACTGGTAGGGAAGTCAATAAATGGGCCACTATTTTCTATATCACTCTATCAGAACCGAGATGCGTCAGAGTATAAGTAACATCATTCTCCTTTGCTTCTGCTTTTTGCTGCTGAATACTAACAAAACCACTTTATTTACCCATGAAAAGTAGAAAATCCAAAATGAATACTAGACATAGAATTGGATTACAACATGATCCAGGAGTACAAGGGAAGACTTTTAATTCCTGAGGTGGCCTTAATGGACAAAATCGTTTAGTAAATGTAACTGTTCACTCCTTTTGACCTTCTGACATAAATCCTGCAGATTTAGCTATACATACATACAGCTATATATAATTGTCTGATGTAGTGGCTTGAGACTCCTTTAAAAACTGAATAAAAAACTGTATTTAGATGAATAAAATTCTTACTTGTATTATAAAAGATATTCTAATTTAAACTCAAAAAATGTATAGTATCTTAATTTGGTTTTGTTTAACTTAGCAATTGGTAAATTATTTTTAATAATCTGCTAAACCCAGTCTGATTTAGGGTTGAACTTTTCTGGAGGTAGGTTACTTGAAAGCAGTCCCTGATTTCAGTGCGTTAATGATATGCAAAAAAATCGGACTGCTTCTGGGTGTGTCTTTTGCCTGAAGTGAATACATATTTTAAACAACATATGTTTGGACTTGAATCCATAAACCTGTGTTTATCTGATTTAAAATAATCAGAGACTGAAAATGACATCCCAAAGAATGGTCTACAGATCTCTACACAACCTCTTCTGCTCCACTCCCAACTCACCCAGACTACTATGCTTGGTAATCTTGTGGAGGAAATTAATCTCATTAGCCAAAGAGAGAGCTTGAGGGTCTGGTTTTACAAGAATTTTTCTGTGCAGCCATGCTTCCCCCTCCTCAACATCATCCCTTCAGGCTGCCATGGAAAGGGCCTGCCTTTGCATAACCACCTTCCTTCTGCAGCTACATGGAAAACTGGAGGATGAGGAAATTACTGTAACTCAGAAGTGTGTGTGTGCGCGCGCGCACACAGTATTATTATTTTTTAAGGGAGTTCAGTCAAATCAGTCCCCTAAAACTGTTGAATGTGCATTTACACTAATGTTAATGCCAAACAAGGGTCGGCAGACATCCCTTGCTACGTGTGGAGATAACTGGGTAGAGAAATGGGAGACCTTTTATTTAGATATAAGCTGACTTAGGACAGGTATAGGCTAGCCACACCTGTGAAGGAGGGATTTGTATTTGTTTATGTACAGTCACAGTGCACTCTCAACCTAAAACCAATGATAAAGAGACCCCTGGGATCGGGGATGGCCAGTCCTTACAGTGTTCATTCGAGATGCAGAATCAGTCCCTGAGACTTCTGAAGAGAGCAAATTTCCCTGTGGGAAGAAAGACTTTCTGTCATGGACTCTGAAGTGCAGTATATAAGCATTTTAAGATTCATAATATATAATCAATTTTAAAATGTTTTATTCAGAATTTTGAGAAAAGAAGCTGCAAAGACAAATGGATTTTCTGAATTTATTTACCTTGCTTAATTTAAAACAGCTTCATATATTACCAGCACTAAATATGCATTAGGTTTTTCTTAGGCACAGTATTCCCTGCCTGCATGAGTGGTTTTCAAAATTACAAAACCAGAAGTTCCCTTTTCATCTTTTTTTTCTACCTTTGTTTCTCAGATTCTCTTGTTTCATGGTTCACATATGCACTGCATATATTATTGACTGCTATGATAAAATAAGTTCAAAATACTTTGTTTCTAATTTTTCTTTTCCTTGGATATTAAAATTGGCAGATTAATGACTCTGTTGCCACCTATTAGTGAATCACTGCCCTTGACAAACTCAAGATAAGACAAGCTCACTTTTCCCAGATAATTGAGGCCCTTTGCTGTGCACTCTAGGAACCATAGTACAAGGCTTAGTTACCTCAAATCCACTTTAATTTTAGTAGATTTTTCAATAATCAACCAGAGCAACATAAACATGAAGATCTTCCTCTTGAATTTTTGATCACTTTGCAAAAGTGGCAAGTATGGCACATCTTACCTAAATATGAACAAAACATATTCAAGTGTCTCTGTACCTTGGTGTAATGGTGTGAAACACTTGGACAGCTAGAACAAATGCTGGCACTTTAGAAAGAGAAGGAAGCTTTCCCATTGACTTCGATGGGAACAAGCACAGACTAATGAGGGATAGCTTCAAAATTTGCTGCTGTCCTACTGTCTGTTTAGAATAGTTCAGTGTTTCACAGGCTTTGTTGATCTAATGTCACCCTAATATTTTGCAAAGGAAGAAGGCTGCAAAAGCCACTGAAATATTGACATGTCAATGCTGCCAGGACAGTTTTCATTCACAACAAATAAACGAGAGGAACTTGTAAAGACATACTAACTAATTTTTATCCCATATTTTGTTTCTTTACTTGCTTGCTTTTATAGCAAAAAGAAAAAAGTGTAGGAAAAAAGTGTGCTCCTGCAGTATTTGTTTGTTTTCCCACAATAATTTCCTTAAGGAACACCAGTGGTCAATGGAGCACAAGCTGACAAAACACTGCACAGCTCTGCTCACCCTATGCACCCGGAACAGTGTCTAGAGTGGCATGTGAGTGTTCATAGTTACTCAGGACTTCCTTGCTTGGCTTGCAAATTCATGATTCCTGACTGAAATGTAGTTTTGTTTCTTTAACAAAATCTCTGTGTCCGTAGATACACATGGAAACAATAAAAACAGGGACAAAGTTTCAGCCTTATAGATCTTGATATTGGAGCTGTAAGACTTTGAAGGGTTCAGGTTCACCATGTCTAAGATGCCTGCAATCTTTCAGGTGAAACATACAAACCTGGGAAGGAAAGAATAGTGTCCGTGAGCAGTTTGATGGCTGCTGCTATGGAATAGGGGTGTGTGAAGCCTACAGTAATTGAATCCATTGTAGGGTCCGGCCTTCCATGTGGAACTTGAACAATAGGTATTTACTTAAATTACATAGATTACCTCAGAGATGTGGAATCTGTCCGCCCTGCCCACTCCCCTGAACCTTTGGAGCTGGGATCCTGTGGGGAACATAATGGGCTTAATTACGGTGTCTGGACTAGCCATGTAGAACCCGGAAGGCAGGAGTTAACCTCACTTCACCTTTTACATGCCAGTGACCCCAGGCTTGGCTGGGAACCCTCTGGGGCCTCTGGAGCAGCTTTTGGATTACCATGACATGCGCTAACTGGCGCGACGGCAGAGGGAAATCCCGCACGAGCAAGACCACGGTGCCCGTGCCTTCTCACCTTAGAGCTGCCGCTCTAAGCACCCAGGGCCCGCTGCCCGCTCCCGCCCGCCCACGGACAGGCCGGGGACAGCAGCAAGGTCCCACCGTAGCGCCCGCCGTGATGCGAGGCCGGCCACGTGCCGCCGCCCGGGGCAGGCCGGGACGCCGGGGGTGCCGCCGCCACGGCCGCGAAGCAGCGGGGCGCCACGCCAGCCCAGGCCCGCCACCCGCTCTCCCAGCCCCCGCCCCGCGGGGCCCGGCCGCGGCGGAGCGGGCAGGGGCTGCGGCTGTCACATGGCAGGGGGAGGGGGCTGCGGCGGGGCGGGCGGTGCTCGGGGCTCCCCCGGCCGCGCGGAGGCGGGCTGAGGCGGCGGAAAGTTTGCGGAGTGGCTGGCGGCGGTGGCGGCGCTGCGGTCCCCTCCCGCTTTCTGTCTTTACTTTTTTCTACACCGCCCCCTTCTCCCACCGCCTCCCACCCTCGGTGGCCACTCCGGGGTATGAGCGGGAGCAGCCACCCGCACTGAGAAGCAGGAGATCGGGCCGCGCCCCGCTCCGCTCTGTCGGTGGGGAACGCCAGGGACGGGAGCGCGGGCAGCGGCTCCGAGCCCGCCATGCCCCGCCGACCCCGCGGGGCGCCCGCCGCCCTCCCGGCGCTGCTGCTGCTGCTGCTGGGCGGCCGCGCCGCCTCCGCCCGCTGCCCCGCACCCTGCCGCTGCGCCGGGCACTTCGTCGCTTGCAGCCGCCTGGAGCTGAGCCGGCTGCCCGAGCGGCTGCCGCGGGTGGCGGTGCAGCTGTGAGTATCGGGGCGGCGGGCACCGCGGGGGGCTGGAGGCACCGGTCCGCGCCCGTCCGCCCGCCATCTTCTGCCCCCGGGGCCGCGGTCCCGTCCGCGGGCGGGCTTTGAGAGGCACCGCGGTGTCGTGGCGGCCGCGAGGTGCGGGAGGGGCAGCGCCGGGGGCCGCGGCCGGGCTGTCAACGGGCGCGGCGAGGGCGGCGGCGGCCGCAGCCGCAGCAGGACAGCGTCCCTGCGGCGGGCTGCGGTCCCGGGACGCGGTGGCGATAAGTGCCCGGGCGAAATGGGGCCCGGGAGCGCTGTTCAGTGTCGGAGAGGGCGAGGAAAAAGTTCTGTTGACTTTCATGGAAAGCATTCAATAATCATCAGGCTAACGCTGATTTGTGTGTCAGGAAAGCTGCTATCGCGTTTCCTCGTGTAGCTCTTCGCCCCTGTAGTTTTGGCTCTAGCAATGGTGCGCGCACCGGAGCGCTCCCGCTCGGCCAGCGCCGCGGAGCGACCCAACCCAGGTGACAGCTGCGGAAATCTATTTCCAGTGAAAAACTTTTATGGAAAAAGTATAAATTATGTCAGCTTTCTAAAAGCCTGAAAATAGCTGAGGGACTTGTCACATTTGTTTTTAATCCCTTGTCACTGAATGATCTTCTATATTAGTCGTATTAATTTTCGATTACATTTTCAAAGCAGATTGAGATAAGGGCTTTAAAGTAAACAGGAAGACTTTCAATTAGTTGTGGCTAATTCTGTTCAATTGCCTTGTCTGGAGGTCATGCTGCTTTACTCATGAAATGTGGATGGCTGTATTGACACCATATGGAACTGAACACAGACATGGCTCTGGGAGTTGAATATTTCCAGGGCTGGCGTAGGAAAGTGTGAGAGGAAAGAAACTTTTTTTGTTGGCTTATGTGATTGAAGCTTACGGATCAAACACTGGATCTGCTTTGCATTCAACAACTGGTTTTGCTTCCTATTATATTTCATTCTCCTGTTCTTTTGAACTATTTCAGGATGCTCACAAGTTTTCTGACAAAACCTAAGGCTTTTTTTGATACTAAGCTAAGCTTCATAGTTTAGTTTCTTAGCTTAGTTTACTTTAGTGCTATTAAGTTAAAATCCACGTGTGGTAAACAAAAGAACAAGGGGAAAAATACAAAACTTTCGTTTTTTAGACTTGCCTTAAAAACCATTTTGCATTAGCAGTAATTCAAATTTGTCTTTTCCACTTATGTTCCCGAGAGACAATAAAACGCATTGCAGGGTTTTTTTGTTAGCACAAGGGAGATTTTTCTAATTAGAATTCCCTTGGTAGTGTAAATTGTCCTTATGTAAGTTCACATTCCTTTAAAAGTGTGAGAAAATAAGTTCTGCTTGTATAAATAAGCTTTGGCCTGTTGTAAGAAACCCTGCTGTGATTACTCAGTGGACAGCTGTGTCATTTGCTTTTAAACTCACAGGAGTACATCTTTTAGGTGTCACCAAAGGATGTGGTCTGACCGCTTTTGTGTAAATATTTCTTTTGATTGTGTCAAATGCCTTAGAAGTATCCAGCTTTCTTCCTTCCCCTCTTAATAAGAGAACACGGAAGAGTGTGGCGTTGCCTGTTACCTCTAGCTACCCCAGTACTTCGAGCTGGGATTGTGCAATCTGTAAGGTTAATGCGTTCATCTTTACATGCGCAAAAAAGGTTTGACTAGTCTAGATTATTGTTGCAACATTACAAATTGTAAAAGACTGTTTATGAATTTTATTGCTATATGTTTACTGTGTTTTCCATGGAAGTCCATAGCGGGTATAGCCAAAGGCTAGTAGTTTAATTGCAGGCTTTCCAATCCTCTTGAGAAAACAACTATTACCCCATGTTCGCTACACACACAGGTGAGGTCTCCCAAGCAGCAGAGTGAAAGCTCTTCTGCCTAAGAAGGTCTAGACCTGTGTTATGCTTTACACCTTCCTTTGCCCATCTGTCTTACTTGCCCAGATGGTGAGCAGGTTTTTGAAACTCTTGTTTCATTCTTTCATACCTTTTGTGTTCAAATCCCCTGTTGAAATAAAATAAAAGTGACCTCACAGTGGGCAAGGAGAGAAATAAAAAAAATAGACCCTGAGTTCTGTCCTCTTCTTTTTGATCATAAACATGAGTCTACTGCTTTGTACAGAAGTGGCTTCACAGAGTGGGGTGTAAACAGGCCAACTTTACTGTGATTTTAACCAAAAATACCATATTCTGTTACCCTGCTTTCATGGGAGATAACAGTCTGCTGAAAACTCTTAAACATTTTTAATGGCTTTGTGTACAAATAGTTTTGAATTTAGATTTCCATTTAATTCCAGGATGTGCGTCCCAGGATTGTAAGAATGTGGCTTTGTTAGAGCTGGTGTAGCAGAGCTGGAGGAGGAGGGATGGAGGGGAGGAAGAGTGTTGAGTGTTGGCCAGTGTCCCCCAGGTGTGCAAACTCCTGCTGGCATTGCCGTACCCTTCACCAGGTTCACTGAGGAATGCTGAAACTGTTGGTGGGATAGGAGGGAAAGTCTGAAAGATGGCTTTCACTTGTGTTTATATTATATCTTTAGTATTTATATTTTATAAATCCTCTAGTGGTCTACCAGAATTGCCAGAAAAAAGACCGTATGGTTTTCACAGCTGTTTTTCAATATTTTCCAGACTAAAACTTGAACATAGCAGGCTGATTTATGAGTCACTTTGGATCAGTGTCTTAAAACAGCTACAGCCTGGCTTTTTGTTTTTCAGCTCTGCTGATTTCTGCTGAATTAGCAACTCTATAGGCCCCAGTGGGACTGATTAAGGAGCTGTTGCTGGATTTGCATTTTAAAATTTGACTTGGGGCTCAGGTTTCTGAGTTCTCTAAGGAAGATGATAATTGTGACTAAGTGTTGTATATTAAGTTAGAGTCTAAAAGTTATATCTCTAAAATGTGTGAAGAAGCACTTGCTCGCTCTCTCCCTCTTTGCATTCAGCCTTCCTTTCACTTTTTGATCAAACAAATGTGGTTCAGAGTTACGTTTCAACTAGTGCTGAGACTTGTGACTTATGAAAGATGGTCATACAAACATAATGGAACATAGAAGATAGTTTCTTTCATGGGACAGGTTTTTAAAGGGCCTCAAAAACTGTGGCATGCTTTTTCAATTGGGGCAATTCTACTTAAATGTCCAATCACTTTTATTAGAACTCTGAAGTGAAGTACAGGTATATATGCTTATTATTTTTATAAATAATTTCTTAATATAAATCTGGTTTCTGAAGTTTCAGAGTGCATTCTTTATATCTTTAATGACTTCTGAAATTCTAGTAGCAAAAGTAATCACAGAGGAAATTTTCTCCCCACTTGTAATGTGATTTTAACAGACAAGGAAAATTCAGAAATGGAAAAAACGCATAGTAATAGTGTTCTAACATTGTCAGTTCCATTTCTATGAAGGAAAAATACTGCTTAATTTTCCAACTTTTTCTTCATACTTGTTTTAAGATATGTTGAGAAATGCATTGAACTGAAATGTACTTGTAGCTTTGCAACAGAGATGATAGATTTTTATATTTAAAAAATGTCTCCAGTCCAGTGCTTATAAGTTTGAGAAACTTCTGCAGGCTTAAGCTTCACTTAGAATGTTAGTAAAAGGCAAATATTTTAACTCTTGGTTCACTTCCAGCCACTCTGATTTAACTTGAAATGTGACTTGCAAAGCTTTTTCTTTTCCTAAAGTTTCTCATGCCAGTAGTACTAAAATAATGTTTAATAAAATATTGATAATTCATATTCTATCCAACTATGGGTGGACAAGCCTGTATACAGCTTTATGAAACAGGCAGTTCAATATTGTCTGGAGAGCTGGTGTTTTTTTGCTGTCCTTTTGCTTCAGGTTTTTTTTTTTTGCAGCTTGTATTTGACAACCTGCTATAAGTAAACCAGGCATGAAGAATTTGTATGTATGTATTTTTTTAAAGTAGATGCTACTTGGAAAATGTGAATGTATCTTTAGTGTTAAAAAAACAAACACAAAAAAAGTAGTTTGAAACTTAGTGTAAGTTACACTCCTTGATAGACTCCAGATGGAAGTGAGCTTTAGCTATGAGTGAAAGTGTCTGGTTCCAGTGTGGTGATCATGCACAGCAGTGGTTGTAATTGCAGGATTTTTATAGTTTAAGGACTCTGCCAGATTTTTTTTTTTTTTAACATGTTATAACTCCAGCAGAACAAATCTACTCACGTCTGTTACTGTCTGGTAGGTCCTTTAGGCAAACATGCTTTAAATAAACCTTTTGCAGGGTTTTTAGATGAAATGAAGAAATGCAGGTTTTTAGCAGTAATGTTGAAAGGTCTTTGTTGAAATAATTACTGATTCTTAAGTCTTGTCTGAAGCATGAAGAACAGTAACATATTGGACACTAACAGCCATAACTTAACTGAATTTTGGCTGTTTATTTGCATAGTTCTTATAATCCCTACAGATTAAAGCCAAATATTGAATTAGGTTTAAGGGTAAAATTTGTCTCTACTCTGCTTTAAAGACCTAAGTTAGATTCCTGTATAGATCTTTGTAACAGCATACTTTTTCAATATTTACACTTAAAAATGCAGTGTGAGAATTTCAAATCTGTACAGTTAAGGCCTTCAGATGTTAAACAAAGGGATTTTTCTCCAGTCTATGGCTAGGAGAATGTTTACACTAGATTGTTAAGCAGTGAAAGATGCAGTCTCTAGCTTAAGTGTGGTTAACCTAATTTACAGGAGAACTCAAAATCATAATGGTGACGTTAACATTTGTGGGTTTTAGGAAATGTTGACACTGTATTGGTTATCCATCCTTAAGAGGAAAATCTGTAGGGATTTAGACACCTGGAAGAAGGCACAGATTTATATTAGGTGCTTGAGTCCAGAGCTGAGTCTTTGAAAACATCCCCCTCTGTGGCCACCTGAAGGTGGTGGAGGATGTTCTCTTTCTCTAGGTGGCTCTCCTCCAGCCTTCAACCTCATTTTTTTGTGCTGTTTGCACCTGTGGGTCCGTCCTACGCACGCTCCTGTGCAGCCCTGGTTTGGGAAATGCAGCATGTTTTTTGTCTCTGCCCATGGCCCTGGGGCAGATGCTGGTGCCCCAGCTCAGCAGCCCACTGGGCCTGGTCCAGAGCACACCTCGTAACTGAGTATTGGTGGTACACTCGTAATACCTATATGTGCCTGGGATTATTTTTTATATTTGAGTTTTATTACTACTGTTTTTTTAACCACCAACTGCAGGGGAGGACAAAAGTGACAAATCTGTCCTGGCAATGTTGAACAAATCAGCTGGGGGAGACTAAAACACAGTTTTACTATCCACATGTGCTGTTGAAGAAACGTACGTGCCTGACTGGGTTGCAGCATTACACCTGTGTTTGAGGATATGCAATGGTGGGTGCAGAGAAATGAGTTTCCTGGTTCTGCAGTTGTGTAGGACTTAGTCACAGAGCGGAACACCTAGCACAGACATTGAACTTGGCTTAATTTAAGCTAGTTTTGGTCTGTGTGCATCAAGGATATGCTGTTCATCAGGTTTCTTCACTTCCAGAACTGTAGAGGGAGAGTAGACACATCCATGGCAGTCAGGCCTGTGTTTGGCATGCTCAGTACAGATGACTGTACTGAGTCATCTTGCCTGGAAAAAATAAGGAATGCTGTAGTTTACTCATAGATTTAACTTGAAATACGCTTCATGCCTGTGTGGCTTGGTGAGAACCCCAGGCATGTTGGATGACTGTTGAGTGCTTAATTAGCACAGAGAAAAGTGCCATGAAATGTGAGAAACTTCTTTTTCAAAAGGCTGCTTTTTAAAGCATCTTTTACCTGTTCACTGCTGAGATGTGCTGATTCATTTCTTTATATACCTGCATTACAATACTCACTGGAGTGAGTTTAAGAATTCCTTAAAAATAATGTAGTTTTTGTTTACTGGCTTGGATAAATGCAGTGTTTTAACATGCAAGAAATGCTTGCAGAGGGCTGGAGTGATGGAGGTGAGGTAGTGACAGTCTGTAGTAAGGGGACAGGGAAGTGCATGTTTTGGTGGATGAGTGAGAAGGGGAAGGCCTTCAACAGAGCTGGTCTTGGTTAGAAGATCAGTTGTGAGACTGTACTGCTTGTGCAGCTGTTTATAGATGTGCAAGTTTGTTCTGTAGTTGGCTCTGCGTTTTACTGTGTGGTCCCTCATATTTCTTTGTTATTTCCAGTACTTCTGAGTAAAAATTTCTTAAGTCTCTATTGTGTGGTGTCAAATGTTTGAGAGGACATATGGCAAATATGCATGATAATGTAAGGAAAAGCATTTCTTGGCAGTGGTAAACAAAATACGTTGCATTTTTTAGTACCTGGCTTGTTTTGCAGCACACTGCAAAGGTGCTAACAAGATTTTTTATAAATTGCATCAGTAGATATTTGGAATCTTCAGTACAAAGTGGCACAAGCTAAGTGCTTGAGCTGCTGCTTCAAGTGTAGTTAAGTGTGGTAATAATACTATTATATAGACATCTTAAAACTCATAACAGAATGACTCTTCCTATGTCTGTTTTCTTCTGATACTACTGAAGATCTCCATTAAATTTGGTTATGTAGAAATGGTGTCCTGAATGTGTGAAAGCATGAAAATACAATTTAGATTTATGGACAGTCCTCATTATGTATTTGTGATCTGGCTGTTGCTGTAAAGAAGGGAGTGAGAAGAGTAAATGGTACAAATGTTATGATTAGCCAAAGGAATAAGACTGCAATGACTATTGGTCTATGAATTTTCCTTGTTCAAACAACTAAGAGGTTGTTTTAGCCAGATCTCTTGTTGTGAAGGGATGCAGTAGGGGGGTTGTCAGTGTATATGACTCAGAATCTTAAGATGTTTTTCATGGGTCTTACATTCCAATGAACAGTTCTAAATTGTTCAGAGATAGAGAAATTTCTTTGACACTGCTGGCAATGATCAAGGTATTTGCACTTACTTATGCTGTGTATACTCAAATGAGTTTCTATTCTGATTTTGCTAATATAAAAATATCTTGTTACGTACTTGTAGACAAGTGATAACATTATTTGGATTGAAATAGTATTGCTTTACCCGATATTGTATGGCAAAACTGACAGGCTGTTTGTTTTTGTAACCTCATAGGGACTTAAGTCACAACAAGTTATCTTCAATCAAGACCAGTCTCTTGGATCACCTTCATAGTCTTCAGGAAGTGTAAGTTAATTTGTCTTAATTAAAAACCAAACCAAAACAAAAAACCCCAACCAAAAATACCTAACCTCTATTTGTGTATGCTAATTGTATAGCAATTTCTCTAGGGATAGTTGGTTAAACAACAAAGATGTTTGCTCTTCTGATATTTTACATTAAGTGAAACTGGAATTATTTTTAATTTTGAGGTGACACAGTTCAGCAATTTAGCAAGTTCAATGTACATACTTTTGATTAACATCAAAGCTAACCCTTTTGTAATATTAATAGGAAGCTGAACTACAATGAACTGGAGATCATTCCAGATCTGGGACCAGTCTCTGCAAATATAACTCTTCTGTCTCTGTAAGTAGATCTTACTCTTGTCCCTGGTTAGTGGAACTAACTCTGCAGGGTTCATAGAAATTCATACATTACAGAGATTAAAGTGAAATAATTGGAAATAGAGCAGCTTGTGGTTAGGAAGTTGATTATGTCATCTAATTTAGCAGGTTGTTTAAAATATGTATAATTGAGCTTAATCCTGGTAGTTTTTGTGCTTCTCTCAGATACAGACTGCATTAGAATTAATTTATGTTGTGGTAGTGCCCAGAAGCCTCAGTCCTGTTGCACTAGACACTGTACAAACATCAGTAATCATTATACAAACTTGTACAATGCAGTCTTTAAAACAAGAGTTATACTCTATCATTATGATAGAGTATAGAAGATGTTTAGAAGATGTTTTGCCAATGTCTCAAAAATGTCTTTCTGAGCTCATTTTAATGTGTGGCATGTTTTTTTATGGCTGCAGTTAATGCATATAATTGTGGCACACAATTGTGTCCATGTTCATTGTTTATTTGAAAGAAGTGAGTAGGTCAGTTGACATAGTAACGTCTGTAATATGAGTATGAAGTTGCAAAAGGCATATAAGGCCTGTAACCAAAAAAGTTGATTTTAAAGGAAATCTTAATCCTGAAGTTTTCACTTGAAATTAGTTGGGTTTTTTTTTTCTGTGATCTAGTTTCAATATGAACTTGTAGAAAAATAGTTACTATCATACTGTTAATTGGAAAAAAAAGAAAAGAAGTGTTTTTCATGCATGTGACTTGTGTTTTATCAATGAGAATCTGAAGTGTCTAAAGCTATCAATATGTAGCCCTCTGGCCAAATCCTGTCCTTGAATACAAATTGCAAGTTACCTTGCTTGAAGAAGCCTGAAGGGTTAAAACAATACAGTAAATTTTGGAAGGCTGTTCAGTTAATTAAATTGATCACTATTCAATTGCTTACATCTGGTGATTTATAGGGGTTTGTTTTTACTCTAGGCTCAGGTCAGCTAAGTCAGCTGGTGCAGCCGCTGTGTCTGGACTGCTCTGTTTGAATAAGAGCTAAGTGACATTTGATACTGATGTGGTTTCTTACAGATCAAAATCAGAAAAGAATGAAAGAAAAAGCAGATGGTTTCTGACAAATAAGTGTTGCATTTAAGCACATCTTTTATTTTGCAGTACCAGTGACATTATTTTTACACTGACATAGTATTCTGTAGTTTAAGCATCTAATTGATCTAAAGAATGTATACTTTTTTTACCGCCTTGCTAAGGTTCTTTTTACCACAAGGCTAGAAATATTAACATAATAAAGTGGTTGATTTCCTTCTGTTTTACTTCTGATGAATACAAAGTTGAGAATTTATCTTACCATCTCCTTTAGTTCTTCTCATGGAAACCTAACAAGTTTAGATGAACCTAAAATCATCCTTTGCGGTTGTGCAAAAATTTTTGTATTCCTTTGAGAGAATTATCAGACACTGTTGAATTGGTTATTTCATATCCTTAGGTCCCTGGCTTGGTTAATTTACTCAGGTGGTCAAACATGGAAAAATCTTCATTAGATCTGCTCTGTACTGTATATGCTGACATGTAAGAGGGGGAAAAAAGGTATTTCTAGAAGTGTTATCATACTAGCAATGCGGTTAAAGTTGGTCTGGTTGGATGTTAGCTTGTTCTTGCTCTAATTCTTTGTGTGGAAAAGGAGATTACTGAATATAACTGTGCTACAGCTGAGATTTAATGACTATTTTATGACTACAGCAGAGATTCCTTGAGATTAATGTGGTAGAAATTAAGTATTTAAATATTGTATGTTAACTTACGAATGTCACTGTACAATAGTTAATTGTTTGTTCCGTATGAAAACAGATGAACATAAAACATAAAATTAGAGTGGTATTGTTCAAAAATAAAGCATCTTGTTTGTTTTGCAAAAGTTTTCTTTAGAACATGGAATAGAATCACAGAATCTTTTAAGTTGAAAAAGACCTTTAAAATCATCGAGTCTAACTACTAACCCAGCGCTGCCAAGTCCACCACTAAACCATGTCTGAAAATGCCACATCTGCGCATCTTTTAAATGCCTCCCGGGATGATGACTTAACCCCTTTCCTAGGTAGCCTGTTAGAATGCTTGACAACAATTTCAATGATGAAATTTTTCCTAATTTCAATCTAAACCTTCCCTGGCACAACTTGAGGCCATTTCCTCCTGTCCTATCACTTGTTACTTCAGAGACCAGCCCCCACCTTGCTACAACCTCCTTTCAGGTAGTTGTAGAGAGTAATAAGATCTCCCTTGAACCTCCTTTTCTCACTGGTTAGATGTTATATATTAAATCTCATTTTACAGAAAATAATATAAATAAAGAGAAATAAACATACAGCAGTTGTCTTGCATAAAAATACATGTAATATATTGGTAACATAGAAGGACAAATATTCAATATAATGATACTTTTTTTTGGTAAAAGTGAAAAAATATGTTCATTTACTTTTTTCTATGGTGAATGTTATTTGAAGGGGATTGAATCAAACTGAGTTAATATATCTAAGTCATGCAACGAGAACACATAGGGAACAATTAGAATATAATTTTTAGAACCACTCTTCAAAGAAACATCTAATGACTTTCTCAGGATTTTAAACTTCTATGTGAAAGGAGCTTGTGGCGACTTTCCAGAGCAAACCACTGTTTCCTTGTTGCATCTTTGTTCTGACTTTCAAATAATAGCAGAAAAGAGGGTGCTAGTCTTCTGAAACTTGATTTGATTAAATTTCTTATGAGATATGTATATGTTGGTTCATTACTGTCAGTTGAAAAGCCAGTTGTTTTTTATCAAGGAGTCTTCAAGGAATGCTGTGAAAGCAGTGCCCTCTTTTCTTGCCAGTATCTTTATTGTTGAAGAAGCTCTCTCACAAGAGTTTTTTCTTACTTCTTTATAATTGTCACTCAGCTGGGGAGCCTTAAAATTTTACCTGTTCTGCAAGAATTTTCTTGCCCTGCAGAGAAAATTACACTGTTGATATGTCTGCATAATAGTATGGGTATCTCCACACAGCTGTGTATATCTAAATTCTTGGAGCAGTATAAACAAGCATAGGTGGATTATCACGTTAGTGTAGTTTCCATTTCTGGAGCTGCCTCATTTCTACCTATCTAATTCATCTATATCTGTCATGGTTTGAGATTGGCCCCCCCCTCGAGAAGAGGGGGACTCAGAGGTGATTGGGTGCCAGGGCAGTGTTCCCTGAAGAGCCAATCACCACTCATGTTGTTCGCTTCTGCTAAAAATTCATATATACACAGCCCACCAGAAACTGTTGGCAAGAGTTCTACTGTTGGTGTCTGCTGCGTGTAGGTGTGGAAGGCCGGGGGGTGGCTGGGCTCCCTCTCTCCCCTCCGGGGGGGAGAGGGGAGCCCTGCGGCCCCCCCCCAGCTCTGCCTAGGCCAGAGCAGAGTTAGAGGCAGCATTTTGAGTGTGTGCAGTGAGGGAAGAGACTCACAAGCACCTGAACCTGACCTGAGGTAAGAGGAGAGAGCCAGGCTTTTGCAGCTAAGCTCTTTCCCCCCTCCTTTTCTACAGCTAAGCTGTGGAGGGGGGCTTTTCTGTCCCTCCACTGTAAGTGGAGGAGAGGCTCAGCATTGAAGCTGAGCCAGGTGGATGGGCCGTGGAGGTAGGCCCAGCACTCGGGAGAAAGAGTCCCAAGCAAAATTGGAGACGGACCCCCTCCCCCAGAGAGAGAGAAAGGGGCCCGGAGGATGTCTCTGCCACGCAGGACAACCGAAAACCTGAGGAGAAATCCACATGCCAGGACGTGGACACTTGATAAGCAGAACCACACTGCAGCAGCCTACGAACCAAGGTATGAGAGAGAGAGAGAGAGATCACACAGCAGCAGGAGAGCAAGGACTCAGAGCTATCTTCCTGGACTTCATGAGGAGGAGAGACTGCAACAAACAACTGGAACTTGGTGAGGGGGGAGCGTTCAGGCCCAGAACACTCCCACAGAGGGACTGGTTACTTTCCAGCCTTGAAAAGGCTCTTTCCTGGACTGAACTTAAAGGAGGGGCTTGAAAGGACTGGTTGATAGAAATGTAATATATATATATAGTTGTTTTTAGCTCGTATAGTATTTATTTGTGTAAATAAATGTATATACTTCCCCTTCCCCTATAGAAGCCTGAAAGTTTCTCTTCAGTAGTGTTGGGATAATTGTGGGAGGGGGTGGAGAAGCCTGAAAATTGGATTTTTAAATTTCTAACGTGGCTCAAACTGCCACAATATCTAATGGAGATATTTACATACTAATGAATTATTCAGGGTAAACCCAGAGCAGCAGATGTTCCAGGTCTCATGGTCCCCGTTGTCTGTGACATGAAACAACAATGCCAGTATTTTGCTTTTACGGATGCCAGTTGAGAGTTGACAATCATGGGAGAGAAAAGAATCAGGCAGGCATACATCCCCCCACCACCCTGGGAAGACCTTATGTCAGTGTGAGCGACTATACAAGCATATTCAGGCACACTGTTATTACATGGCTGGAGATGCATCTATGATTTTATTAATGTGATGAGTATGTATCTTGTCACATGGAATAGGAGAGCTTGTAAACCTCCTGGGAATCTGGAAACTCCTGTGAGCTATATGGCTGGTACTTTGGGCTGAATCTGGTCAGGAGACCTTATGTTGTGAAGCTGTGTTGGCCTGCCTGATGTGAACAGATACAATATGTTCCAGAGAGAGCAAAGAGTAGGATTCATATTCCCTAACCTAGTTTCTTGAAAGTTTGACATTGTAAGTATGAATTACTAACTGTCGATCCTCTTAGAGTAGTGTAGGTGTATTTATCTATCCCTAGAAGAAAAATGTTAGATGTTTTCTAATTTGTGTTCCTGAAGTGCATATAAAACCAGTTAAATTAATGTAGAATTACTTTAAATGATTGTAGTAGAAAATTGTTCATTTGTGGGAAAAAGCAATTTACTTTTTACCATTTCAAGATAGGTAGATTGCTTTTGTGTCAGGTATTAAAATGGGCACTAATGCCCTCATTGCAGGAGAACAAGCAAAGGTTCTGAATTTGGTTTCCATTCTAATGACATTCCTCATCCAAGATACATCAGTCCTCTCCTATTTGTCCTGAAAATTGGCCCGAATTGGTGATGTTGATACATGAGAAAAAAACCAGTATTGCATTTTAGGTCTATCACAGTTATAGTTTTGTACCTAGGTTGAATCCAGAAATTGATAGAAACCAAGTAATATAAATAAAATAGCCTTGTATAGAAGTCCTGCTTGGTGTTTAACTAACAACTACCATTTGCATGGGAGATTTTAGTTTAAAGTTCTTCTGAAAGTGTTACCTACTTTTAGTGTTATTAGTGCTTTATAAGGAAGAAAGATATTGATTTGCAAATTCTGTGATGCTGTTTAAAGTTTGTTCAAGGATATATGGTTTAAATAAGAAACCCATGCTACTTGCAGAATTTTTAAAAATATGTAATTGTAGGCTCTATCCCACATCATCAATGCACTGTATCCGTGAGTAATGTGGAAAATGGAAGGCAGAAGTGACTTTGAAGAGACAGAACAGCTTTGAGTATTAAAGTATCCTGACTCTCTAACTGGATTTTATTGTTCTAATAAAAATGCATGTGTAGAACTAATTTTAAAAAGACACGTTTCTTATTAGCCATGTCCAGGTTATGTTAATGTAGTAATCATCTTGCTGTCTATAGAGACTAGATAAGCTGTACATAGCCAAGTCTATAGTTCACATAGTGAAATTCCAGCATTAGACTAGTTTTCAGCAATTGAGTGTTTTAAACTTGTGATTTTAGATTTTATTGGATAGAAAATATTTAAAGGCAGTAGTATATATGGTGCAGGTGATTTAAATGAAAATAGCCTTGTGGCTTATGTTGTAAAGACTGATTGTGTTAGTCTAGAACACAAACAAATATTTGGTCTTAGTAAAGCCAGACTAGAAAATGCAAAATTCATGGTGCGGAAGTTAAAGGGAGCATGGATGATTCACAATTCAGGAATGTTTTTCAAGTTTTACATTAATGTGTGGTTTGTATTAGGTTTCTACTTCACTTTTTTTCAGAATGTGAAATCTTGTGTTCATAAGAGAATTAGAGAATATGCAACATGGTAGAGGTTCTGCTGAGGAAACCCTCTAACCCCATCTGTACAGGAAGCCTTTAAAGCAGTGGCCATTCACTTTTGAGTTTTGATATAGCGAAAAGTGCTGCCAAAATTGAGGCAGTTTCTTGAAATATGTCCATGTGTTTGTTAGGTGATGGACTGAATCCACAAGCCCCTTTGCTGAAGGTTTTCTACAGCCTTTGGTTTGCAATGTCTTTCTGTCGATATGTGCTGACTTTAAATTCATCATCTGAAGACATGTCTTGTGTCCTGGATGTTTAAAAAGGTAAATGAACAAAAAGTATTAACTGAAAAGATAGGTCAGGAGATAAAAATAGGACAAAAGGACTGTAAAGTAGCCAGTCCTGGGTGACTGCAGGGGTCACAAGTTTTCATACTAAGCAAAATTGTTTCAACTTTACATGTACCTGATCAGCCACTGAGCAACCATTACAAAATTAGTCTCATTACTTATCTAACTTTATGTAGACACATAGTTACTGGAGAAAAGTTGATTCTATTTAGAAGGGAATTTTTTTTTTTTAGTATTGTATGTTCATTTCTGTTCAAAATGTGGAAAAGTATATTTATGTATGTTATAATGAGCATTGTAGATCAGGCTTCAGATAGTCATTTTGAAAAGTACAATTCGACTAATTGAAGCAAACATGCAAAATCTATTATGCATTTGTCCCAGCTGGCAATTTGGAAATAAGAGTAATAGTTTGCACTGTGAAGGGCCCTCTGTAAAGACAGAAGTTATTTTCACAGTCTGTGTGTGCAATGTTGTTTGGAATAGGGGTAGGTATGAGAAGTCTGCCTCTTTGTCATCTCACAGTAGTCTGGGAGTGGAAGCTGTGTGCAAAATCCAGGAGAACACTGTCTCAGTTTGCATTTAGAAAGCTACAGTCACAAGAAAGATGTTTAGATGAAACTCCTGAAAATGAAAGCTTACATTCAGTAGAAGTGGATGCCTTTCCCTTATGTGCTTGCCAGAGAAAGTGGTATTGTGTGTTTATAAAGCTAGCATACTAAACTGAAGTCTGGCTCCCAATATTAAGAAAACGTTGGTCAAATATTTTACATCCTTGTCATCTCTTCAGCTACCACTTTATTATGGGAAATATTAAGATTTGGATGGTGCCTGGAAGAGTTTGTTTTCAAGAAGGATTGAAAGAAAGGATAGAGGAATGCCAGACTGGGCTTCTTGGAGAATGTCCCGAAAATGAGAGTGGTGGTAAACCATGAAGTTGTGAGCAAAAAGCTAGAGTGAAGAAACTTACTGGAATTAGTTCTTGCAGTCTTTGACATTTGGTGTGGAGACTTAAGAGGAAGTAAAAGAAAGAATTTGAAAAGGAACCTGTCTTAGTCAGACTAACAGACATGGAAAGTCAATTTTTATGGGAGCAATTAGGCCCAGTGATGGGAAAGGGAAGAAGTATGTAGAAACCTAGTTTGTTGTAGTAAAAATATAAAGTAGTGAGAGTCTAGATGAATGCTTTTGCAATGAAAATGGAAAGGAATGCAAATTTTATGACCTATTTCCAGTGGAAAAAATCTGTCATGATTTTCTTATCACAGTGTTAAAGAAAATGATGAATTAAAAAGAATAATAATGGACCAGAAAAATAGAGAACACTGCTCTGGTGTGACAAAATGGAAGAATGGTAGGAATTCTACCAAGAAGGAGGTACAAGTTGTAGGACATACAGTATGGAAAATATGGGAAGTGAGAATGAAGCTAAGAGGTCAGGCATAAGTATTTGGATTGTATTTTAGAGAACTGGTATGTGGTCATTGCAGTAGAGCAGTGAAATGACTTGTGCCTTGAGTGAAAGAGAAGTGGATAGGAGAACATTCCTTACTTGTATTAACTGTTGAGGTTAGGGGGTAGATCTAGAAGAGGGTGCAGTCTAAAGTGCCTAGACTTTGGTCTGCATCCTCCAAAAGGGAAGTTGGCTCTGTAGCCATAAAGTGTAGGTGTTTTTACTTAGTGACTCTATACTTCAGATTAGAAAGATGATTTATAATACTGGCGGACACTAGGCTGGGTTTAATCTAGGTCATACTTAAAATTGTCCAAGGCTTTAGCATTAGCTAACAGTCACAGAGTACACCAAATCTGCAGTAGGCTATTATTCCTGTTTTCAGTTCACGCCAAAATAGTTATGCCTGCATTGCTTTTGTTTACAGTTGTTAAAATAAAGGAATGAACTTACACATTCACTTGCCCATCACACGCTAAGGTCATCGTGATTATTTTGGAAAAGCCAGAAAACTGAATGGGAAACAGACTTCAGGGTATTAAAAGAGTTTAGAAGGAAAGTTTTATTTGGTTCATATTGGTACGATGGAATGAGAAGAGAATTACTATGGAAGTATCATGTGTTTGAAAGTTTGGGTTTGCCTTTGTCTTATTTTTGATGATGGAAATATCTCCAATCACAGAGTTGTTTCAGTCTGCATCTTTCCCTTTTCCCAGTTTGTTTGATTTGGGAATCAATAAACCTTTGGTTTCAAGTTTTGGACAGGGTATCAGTAGCCTACAGAGTTCTGAGTTTTCATTTTCTGCTTTATACCTGCATACCATAAAACCCACAAAATATAAAAGCAGAGACTTGCTGACATCTGCCTCAAAAGAACAACTAGAGGTGATCATGAAATGAAGGAGACCTTCAAAAGGAAGAGCAGCTGCTTGCCTCGAGGAATGCAAGAAACTTGTGTGTGAAAGACGCATCAGACTTGTAGACCTACCAGTAGAACTGGAACTGAGCCAGAATTCTGGCTCCATTTCTGATGGCTTTATCTTGGAGAAAAACAGTATCACTTGAAATATTTCTATGTTTAACAGTTGCAAAGATTAAAAAAGCCCTAGATTTTCTTAATTCAGTGTGGTTAAGTATCTTAATGGTGAGATAAGCATGTAGTCTCATTAGGTATTTGAGATAACCTCAGTTGGTTAAACTTGGTGCTAGTAACAGTGAGGTCATTGGTTCAATCCCCTGTATGGGTCATTCACTTAAGAGCTGGACTCAAAGATCCTTGTGAGTCCCTTCCAACTCAGAATAACCTGTGATATCAGGGGCTTTTTGATAAGAATAGTATTCAGCTTAAAACCATAATTTCAGTATTTAAATGATGTAATTATTAATTACAATCTAGCTAATTTTAGCAGTCAAATGAGTAGAAATTGAAGAAAAAAAATCCTTTTTGCTCTTTATTCTTGTAGTAGTTACTGAGACTCTTCTGGTATGTGCTCCTTAAAGTTGTCCAGTCTTAGGCTAAAAGCCACAAAGCATGTATATTCCAACACTTTCAATTACAGTCTTGATCTTTCACCTTTAGTACCTTTTTTTTTTAATCTTTTTGCTTAAATTTGCTTCTGCTCGGTGTGTTGACATCGTTGTTTCTTACAGGAGTGAGGAGTTTGGGAGGGCAGGAGTGGGAGTACAGGAAACAATAGATGATATGCCAGGAGGCAGGTGATGTCAGTGGGTGAGTGGAGGGAAGAATAGATGAAACAACCACAAAAATTTAAAGGGAGACTGTGAGCTGTAGTGGCACGTAATGGAGACCACTGGGAACATTCTTGGATGTGGACAGTCAGGTCTGCTTTGCTTGTGGTCTGATAAGGCTGCCTCCAAAGTAGTTCTATTCTGGAAGCCATGCAGACGCAAAATGGTCAAACTAAACATCTGTTGAACCCCAGTGTCTTGGATTCAGCACTGCTCAGAAAGATATATCTAACCCTAGCAGAGTGCTTTTTTTCTCTTTACCTAGCCTCTTAGTCTCCAGCAAGAGACTCTACTGTGATTTCATTTGTTTGAGATTCAGATTCAATATATCTTGCCTCTCAAAGCTTAGTTGAGGGACAGGAGGTGTTGTATTAGTCCAGAATCACATAGATGTTAAAATACTTGTTTTACATCTTATGGTTTTGAGAACAGGCTGCACAAACACAGTTCTCCAAAATTGTCTAGTTTCTAGACAACTTGTTTATTCCAGATTGCTCCACCTTGAGGCTCCTACACATTTTCCCTGTCAGGATAAAACTAAGAGGTTTTCAAAGCACAGCACATCAGGATCTATCTGGAAGAAAGAGTTATGCTGAGGTGGAAGTGCAAGAGTGTTATTTTTATTCTGAGATTTCAAATAAAAACAAAAGATAGGATGTGAGGTTCTAATCTGTTCATGAGTTGCGTTTTCCATGTTACAGGATCAGAGTTATGAAGCTTACACAGTATTTCTCTGAGGTAGAAAACATTACATACTGATAACCTTTATCAAGAGATACTCAGTCATACTATCTCAGATCTTAAAAAACCTGGGGTTTTTTTTCAACACTTAAGAACTTTTATGTCTAAAACGTGCTAACTAGATCCTCAACAAAATGGTTACAGAAGTTTCTGTCCTGCTTTGTATTTCCCCAGAGGCAAGGAAAGTACAGTCAATATGTCAGATATGATGTAGCTGTTGTTTATATAGAATGAATCTTGAGATCATGATTGATAGGGCTCTTTTAGATGTTTTGGCCTAGTGGTGTGGTAAAGTTATGAATATTGAGAGGCAAAGCTAAGGTTTCTCATACCTGTAATGAAAAACTGATATTCTGTCTAAGGCTGGTATTCGCACAGGCTTAGGTAAAAGTAATTAAATCAGGCTGTATGCACTCATGGGTCATTGGCTTGTGGGGTATTTTTGCTCCAAGTCAGGGTATAGGCACTCAAATAGCAAAAGGCATGTTCAAATTCATGCAGATATTTTTGGTGGGTTTATCTGCATTGCTTGGTGCTCCTGCTGCTTTAGCTGTAACAGGAGAAGTTGAAAGGAAGCTGCAGCATGTTGCTGTTCCTTGCACATGAAGAAATAGTTATCAAATTGCTGCAGGTCTGCTTCTGGGAGAATTTGATGTGCTGCTTCTCTTGTTGCAGAGGATCTCTGTTTCTCTGATTTCCCCTCAACGTCTGTGAAATGAAGCCAATGGGCTGTGTGCAGCTCCTTTTGTCTGAGCACAGCAATAACAGCATTTCTCTGGGAAGGTTTTGTTTTGGGGTTTCTTCCCCCCAGCCTCCTCTCAGTGAACAAACTGTTATGTCATTGTGCTGACATACTATTTCTTTCTATCTTGATGATTAGATAGGCTTGTGTTTTCAAACATCTTCTTCTTGACTAATTGTAATGGTGATTTGGCAGTTATGAGGAAGATGATATGTTGTTTTTATTCTATTTGCTTAAGTGATGATTATGAAGAAAAATCAAAATAGAGTTGAAGTTTTCCATTTTAACTAAAGTTGGACCTTAAAGTAGAACTACTTGGATGTCTTCAGTGCTGAATAACCTCCTTCCAGGTGTGAATTATCACACTTAAATTTTTTTGAAGAGAAGCTGGACGAGGCTGTTGGAGCAATAGGGAGTGAACCATTGAGCTATTTTGGAATTGAGTAACTTCTACAAATATGAGTAAGCAGGAAGGTGCAGTGAGGGCTGGTTTGTTTTTTGACTAGGACTTTGATGTGTAGTGCAGTTTCAGTGAACAAAGGAAGTTGCTTTTCTTTCCACAATGTGGCCTTACCATCTCCGATAAAGAAAAATGTTCCCTGAAACAAAGGGCTGTTTTTTGTGTAACGTGGTCTGTGTCAGGTAATTTGTAAGTGCTAATCTGAAGGTTGTGTATGAGTTTCATTCAGTTCCATTAGGTCCAACTAAACTTTGTAATACAGGAGCTATTATCCTGCCAGTTGTGAGGAATTTCTGTTTTATGGAGCAGTGCTGACACAAAGATAGTACTGTGCAAGCCGTCTTATAACTGAACACTTTCACACTGCAATTTAGGAGGCGTGCAGTTCAGGAAATTGCTGGCTTCTGCTGGAGCACACTTTTACTGCAAGGAAAATTTTATTCGTCACTCAAGTAATTGGCAGTTTTAATACCTTGATAGTAATTACCTTATAAACAAACTAATGCATAAAGGCAAGGCTCTGTGACCTGTTATCTAACTCACAGTCTTATTTAGCCAGTGGAACTGACACATGGTGGTGGTGTTTGTTGTTTTTTATTAAAGTAATTTGTTTCCATTTGTTATAAATACTTTCAGCTAAGAGTTAAAAAAATGCAGTGTACCTCTGCAGACAGCCTGAGGAATGAAACATGATACAAGCTCAGCACTGAAGGGGCTGCAAGATCACTTACCCATTCCTACATGTGGTCAGAGGGCCCATTAATCTAACTTCTGGTTCAGTTTCTGAGTTAAGAAGTTTTTGTCTTGAGCAGTAGTCCCACCACACCCTTTGAATACGTGAGGGTTGTCCATGCTATCCTAATGTGTGGCTTACTATTTGATCCAGAGCAAGTATTTCCAATAAAGGCAAACATCTCCCAGCATCAACATTCTTGTTGATAGCTTTACTGAAAGTGCTTTTGCCTACAATCTCTAGGAGTTGGGGAAGCTCCGAAATTTTGATAGTTCATCGTACAAGGTACAGGATATACCACAGCTAGAACTGACTTGAACTTCCCAATGTAACAAGGGTCATTTCAGGTAATGTTTGTTTAATTGGTCACAGTCTGCCTTCACCTATGTACTGTTAGACCCCCAAAATAACCCTGTTAATGTCGCTGATATGCGTGTATGATTCTGTACATGCAGCTGAGATGGAAAAACTGGTAGATTGCCGGGTATGAACAGGAAGTATGATCGCTGGAAAAAGTACATGCCAGTGGAAGGGAAAGAAGGGGTGTTCCTTATAGCAGACTAGGATATCCATGTCTTTAAACAGTTGCAGACTTCTTGTTGTTGAATTGGATGTGATGCTTAGCGGAAGTTTGACCAGACATGAAGTCCATAACCCCTGTAATGAGCTCTAATCAGCAGAAATTTTGTTCTTTGCCAACTCACTAGAAAAATATATAGGATGAAATACTAGGTCTAATTACACAATTATAGAATGTTTTTCAGAAGGGGTGCACTATCCATCTTTTCTATTCTAGCTCTGCTTTTTTTCTGGAAATTCAGTCTTGACTTTCATGCCAAGGGAGTTTTCAAGAAACCCGAAGCACTATGTCTAGCTCCTATGATATTAATTTGCTTAAAATAGAAAACTCTAATTTCATTTCATTACAGTACTGTGATGTACTGTTCTATGCAAATACCAGGTATTTCTACTGTTCAGAAACAGATGATTATAGGGTTTTGCATCTTGTTTTAAAAGCAGTAAATTGCAGTAATTGGATTATATTGCAGTTTTTTTGTTGTTTACTGGGATTATATTTTAAGAAATATTAATGAACACTTAGAGTATTCCAATTTGTGATTTTAGATGGCTAAAAATTAGTGTTATGTATAGAGAACATAGTTTATTAGTTTTCTGTAACGAGAAATTATTTTCAAATAGGGGAATTAAGAACTAACTCTTGTCAGGGTTGTGTAGTTAACATGTGTTTACTCTGGAAATGACAGTCTTTTGTCTACTGCCCTTAAATTTCAGGACCAGTAACAAGATTGCCAATGTTTTGTCTGAACATCTGAAGCCATTTCAAAGTCTAGAAACTTTGGACTTGAGCAACAACAACATATCAGAACTAAAAATGTCATCATTTCCATCATTACAGCTCAAGTATCTGTAAGTGAAACTTAATATTATTTTATTTTTCTTTCAGGTTACTTTCAAAAAACTTTTTTGAAAACTTAGATTGGCAGCTGTTTGTTAAGGTACTCAAGTCTTTTAATTAGACAGACATTAAATATTGCTATTTTCACCTGTTCAGCTTAATATCAGCCGCTAACTTGAATATATGAGTTGTTACAATAAGATGTTTTTGTTCATAAAAAAAGCAAAGGCCATTATCCTGAGATGAAACAAATAGATGTATCTTGAGAGAAATAATTATGTAACAAAATGAATTTAAGTTCCCCATGGATAGGCTAGTTTGAAATTACATGGAGTTTGATAGACTTTGTGTGAATCTCTCTTAGTAATATTGCAATGCCGGAGCTATACTGAATGAGAATAAAGTAATGGTACTGCATCATATTATCTTCCTCTATTATCACACTCCTGCAGGCTAGAGCAGGAGTGGTGGTGAAATAGTATTTGACTATAGAATAAGCTGAGAAGCTCTAATTAATATGATAGACAAAATTCCATTTATAAATGAGTAAGCACCGCAAGAGCTTTGTGTCTTACTACTTGGTATTAAGAATTTAATAAATAACTGTAATAATTAAATAACTTCTAGGCATTGTTTCAACAGGTATCTTAACAATAATCGAATAACCTCCATGGAGCCTGGTACCTTTGATAACTTGTCTACCACACTTCAAGTATTGAAACTGAACAGGAACAAAATTTCAGCAATCCCTCAAAAGATGTTTAAACTCTCCCATCTGCAGCACCTGTAAGTGCAAACTACAATTTACTAATTGTTTTCAGGTTTTCCAAAGCACTGGCAGTGCTTGAACTTTAGCCTTTAATTTAACCAGAGGCAGAGTGAGACAGATACAAAAACCATATTACTACAACCCTTTGTAACTGCAGCATTGTAGTGAAAAAAACTAGTCTTATATGTTGGTGAGATGTGAATAGTCTTTGTGTTTAAAATTGTTTGCCTATTAAAAGAAAAAAAACCAAAAGGCTAGAGAAGGGGTAATAGCAATATTCCTGTAAAAAAGCATGGGGAAAATAGTAAGTGAAGTAAACTTTTATAGTTCACTGCAGCAGTCATTTACTTTTGTGCTTTCATGGTGAAATGAAGGAAATTTACTTGCTTTCGGAAGGTATGACTATATAAGCAATATGCTTGAGTAAATAGACCTTCAGCTTCATTGATACAATGCTGTCTATAAATGTTTTATCAAATAAATAATGAAGTTATTTAATATACTTTTACTTAATATACATTTACTTAATATGAAAGAGACTGGGCAATTTTTTTTTAAATAAAAAACTTACAAAGTGTCCAGGAAATGGGCAAGAGGATGGGCTACACTTTGCAAATACTGGATAATTAATTCCCATATCAGATAGTCAAGAGTTAAAAATTACAAATTCTCTTAGGTTAAACTTGAAAGTGAAAGGTCATAAGAACACTGAAGTGTTAGGATGCTTGACACATCTGGAAACAATGTCTCATCTGTATACAAGTGCAGGAAGAGTTTGGCCCAAGCTTCAGTAGAAGAGTATGAGAACAGTCCTGCAAAGCTCAGGCTTTATTATGATCTTGGTAGACTTTCTGATCTTCAGATTCAACTGAAATTTTGAATGTTGGTGATATTCTTGCCTAAAAATGTTCTACTCCTTCATAATTGGTATGCTGACTTAGTTATGTTAGGCAGCTATCTGCAATGAAGGCTAAAAACTTGTGTTATCACCCAAAAGAAGTATTCAGAGAGGAGCGTGAAAGAACTGAAGCCTGTTCTTACTCAATGTTCTTCACTGCTTATTCATATTTAAACACAGGAAGAGGAGTAGAGTTCTCTATCAGGTCGCTCTTACCAGGTGGATTTTGTATCAAGCTTCCATAGAGGAGAGCTGAAATTTTACAGGGCTGAGACTCTGGAAAATAATGGTGGCATAACTATGGGGAGAGAATTTTTTAGGCCTGGGAAAGTAAGTTTTGGAAGGAGAGGATTATTCTTTATTTGGTAGATCTAAGACTTTTTTGAAGGAGCAGATGATCACTTGTTGTCATGAAGGCCTTTTCTTAGTAATGTCTCTAATCTTGTCTCTTTATATTATGTTACTTTATAGTAGTTGTAACTAATAAATAAACTATTAATTTAGCAAATTATGGCTGTTTTACAATTTCCTGTTACAAAAACAGTTAACATTGTTCTTTGTGCCTGTGTGAGGCTAGACTTCCCTTTTCACATAAGTGAGAAAGCTGCTTGGAGTTGGTGCAGAGTTTGGAGTTAAGAAGAACCAGCAGGAAAATAGAAAATATTGAGTACTACTGTCACTGCAGCTTGCCCTCCAGCTAGTTAAGCCCTATAATTCCCTCACAGGATACACATTGCTCTCAGTTTTTGACCTGCAAAGGCTGTGTGTAGTGGCAGAAGGGTGAGTGCCAAGACCGTTTGAGAAAGAGGGAAGGTGTTTTTGTGTAACTAGTTGAGGAGAAGGAGGAAGAAATGTATGATGAGTGCTTGGCTCCGGATTAAGAAAGAGAGGGGTCACCCGTGACATTAATTTTTGCCTAGTTATCACAACTAAATTGTTAAGTTTTTCTTTCTGACCAATTATTGGTTGCAATTACAAGCTAACCTTAACAGCTCTACTGCGGGATAAACACCAGGAACTTGCTTTCACTTTTGAATTTGTGAACAGGCTTAACCATGACACTCTAGGTCTACAGGGATTCTTGAAGTCTGAAAATCAAGGAACTACCAAGTACTTGTCCTCAGTATCAAAAAGGCAGAACAGTATTAGCATGGTTAAACATAATGGATTACAATAAAATTTTTGATTTTTATTACTTCTTGTCTGTGTTTTATGTACAAGAAAAGCATTTAAATATGTTTTTTTTCCAGAGAGGGAAGAAAGGTTCTTGGCTTGCAGGTAAAATTACTGTGCTGTAACTGTAAATTTTATTGATGCAGGGAGCTGAATCGCAACAAAATTAAAAAAATAGATGGGCTTACTTTCCAAGGACTTCCAGCTTTGAAATCATTACAGCTGCAGAGAAATGGAGTTACGAGGCTCATGGATGGTGCTTTCTGGGGATTGACCAACATGGAAGTCTTGTAAGTATCAAACTTCTGCTGGGAGGTTCTGCTGATAACATATTAAGTAGAATTACACAAAATTAATAGAATTTCCTGGTAAAATTTAGAGATGTCTTTGAATTAAATTGTTCTGGTGTGGTTTGAGAAACAGCAAGCAGTTAATAGTCAATGTGTAGGGGAGCACATTCTGAATGCATGTATACAATTCTAGATGTAAATAGAGGCTGCAGCTATCTAGCTAGTGTCATGAAGTCAGATGTGGTCCTTTGACAAAGCATGCCCGCTGCTGAGTTTCTGAACCTTATGTCTTTTGTCTGCTTGTGTGTGTTTGTAGGCAGCTGGACCATAACAACTTAACAGAGGTAACCAAAGGCTGGCTTTATGGCTTGCTGATGCTGCAGCAACTCCATCTCAGTCAAAATGCCATCAGCAGGATCAGTCCTGATGCCTGGGAATTTTGCCAAAAACTCAGTGAGCTGTGAGTAGCTTTATTCTATTCCGGTTTTGAAAGCCAGGTACATGTCAAAGCATGAGCTTCTTACTACTGATCTGTGAATTTTTCATAACAAAGTTTCCAAGGTGACAGCAACTTTTCTGTATGAGAGAGTTATGTTTTGTTGAAAGAAGTTGTAGTCAACTGTGACTGCGTTATTTCACTATGGGGTTGTGCGAAAGCTGTAACAGTCACTTTGAAATTAAAGAAATTCATTCTGCAGTAATTTGTGAATTGTTTGAAACAATGCACAAGCGGTGTGGTCAAAAGTGGTGTAGTAGTTTTGTGATAACTGTAAGGGGAAAAGATGTGCTCCCCCAGAAATTCACCTGGGTTGATCTGAGTTAAATAAGCACTGCAGATGAACATTAAAATGCTTTTTTTCCCCTTAAATTTGCAGAGATTTGACATTCAATCAATTAGCAAGGTTAGATGATTCAAGCTTCATTGGTTTAAGCGTGCTGGTTGGACTGTACATTGGAAACAACAAAGTAAATTACATTGCTGATTGTGCCTTCAGGGGACTTTCCAGTCTACAGATTTTGTAAGTTGACAAACACAATTTGTAAGGTTAAAAACCTTAAGAAAAACCCTCAGCAATTATAGTTAGTTCTTTTCCTTGTGAAATATACAAGAACCTTTTGTTACCTTCCCCTTATCAGCGTATGTTTTTCTTACATCAGGATTTATTTTCAGAATAGTTGGGAAAGGGAGGAGTTCGTCTTTTGTTAAGGCTGTGCACAATGGATTGTGGTAATTATTATATGAATTTTCAGTAGCATTATTATGAGAAAGACCTGTTTCCATTTGAAGGCAGTGAGCAGCGCTGCTACGCACAGCTTTAGGGATCTGGATCATAGTTGTGTCTTAAATAAATCAACATTTTCCCTCATAGTACAAATAAGAAGACAAAACTCAAAAATGTGTATTACTATGGATGCTGATGCTTGTCTTGGCTGGACAATTGCTCTAAGCATTTGAGCATGTTTTGAAATAGCATTTCTTAAAGGAAGGGGAAGAACAAAGTAACTAATCTAAATATATCCTACTTCATTAAAATTGTCCCATTGTGTACAATTGACCCATCTGTTGGCCAGATGAGCAAAATGTTTGCCTTTCCCTCTAGGTTTTTAAAAACCCCTACTTTACTTCCAAGGGTTTGCTCACATACTAATACTTTGGGGGTCTAGCACAGATGCATTTCAAAGGGACGTATGCTATGTTTTTTTAAGAATACAGGGAGTTGTAGATCATAAAGAGAGGAAGTCAGAGAATTTTGAGTTGTCTAGGAATTGATAGGCTTTTCCTCCCAGATTTTTCTTTCCCCTCTAGTCCTACCCTGTTGATTTTTTGCTGACACACCACTCTGTACACAAATCTCTAATCTCTTTATCCTCCATAGATAACTGAATGTTGTGGATGTTTTGGGATGTAGAAATGATTCTCTGGATGAATATCATGAACTTAAAAAGACATGAATGTGTTTTGGGGATGATCCCTTCCCTTCCTGTGATGCTCCTTCTCTTATAATAGTCCTGTATCTGAATAGCCTTGGAGGGGGATGTGGATTTGTTTGCTAATGATTCTGAAAACTTTTGAGTTTGTGATCTTTTTAACTATCAGTCGGAAAAGTACTAAGAATCAGTCTCTCAGTAAAAATTGAAATAGTCAGGAAAAGTTTCTATTAAAAAAAAAACAAAAAACTACTAAACAAAAAAACAGCCTACCAGAAAGCTATCTTAGAATTATTTTTTTTTAATAAAATGTGCTGTCAGAGAATTATATACCTTGTTCTTTTTAATAGCTTTTGTGGTTTGATTTCCCCATCCCTCTTAAACAGGGATCTGAAAAACAATGAAATATCCTGGACTATTGAAGATATGAATGGTGCTTTCTCTGGCCTAGATAAACTTAGGAAGCTGTGAGTATTGCTACGATATTTGTATAGCGTCTTTCCTTAAAAAAATTAGCTTAGCTTGTGTGTGTTTCAGGGGACAAGCCCAACAGTTAATGATGTTATATTTTCCATAGCTGAGTTGATTTTTTTTCTCCTGTACCATTTTGTTCTGTATAAGATGTTCCTTTTCTATAAAAGAAATTTCAGATTTTTCAAGTCAAACTAATCTGAAATATTTTAATTATTATTACTACTTCTGGAAATATTTATCAAAGAATGAGGCTTTCCCATAATACAAAATAATAAATGTATCCTATGACAAAGGCATAGTGACAGAGATAGTCTTTGATAAAGTAATGCAGCATCCCATGGAAGTGGCTTCATTTCATTGAGATTTTCAAATGCAGATCTATGAAATAAAAAGATGTTTATATGTATATATTTAGAATAATCCATGGCACTTAACTGTACACCTTAAATGTCTTCTAAAATTATGGTAAAATCTAGATATTTATTCAAGGTGAATAAATTAATATCTTTTAGATTTGAGAGATTTTGCTGCATTGGAGATGGCTTAATAGTGAATATTAGTCACGATTTGGAAACAAATGCCAAAACCACAATTATTCAGCTCAAAAATAATCTTGATTTAATTTCATCTTCTTTGCATTATGTGCTTAAATTTTTCAGGATGCTCCAAGGAAACAGGATTAGATCCATTACAAAGAAAGCATTTTCTGGTTTGGATGCACTTGAACACTTGTAAGTAGTAGAAATTGACATTTAACCCAAAATTGGAAAAAAATAATTTTGATACTAATTGAAATAAAAGTGGTACTAACAAGCTTTACTTGTGACTTTGGATGAAATACATGGTTGCTACTGTGATCTTTAGAAGGTTCTTCAGTTTTGGAGTTATGCTAAGTATTTTGGAATTAATGCAAAAAGTGTTATATATTAAGCATGCTATAAAACTCCTTAATTGTGTCTCGTTCACTTTTGAGCTTGAGGATCCCTTGTATATCAATAAAATAGCAATCTATTCCTTGAGTCTTAAATATATTCAGTTTAATAAATTACTGCTTTCCTCTAATGTTATTTTTCTTTTGTTTTCCTAGAGATCTAAGTAACAATGCAATTATGTCAGTTCAAGGAAATGCATTTTCACAAATGAAGAAACTCAAAGAATTGTAAGTTTCTATCAAAAGGCATCACCTCTATTAAATGTATATATATATGTATAAATACATAAATAAAAGCCTTGTAAGATGTCACCTAGTGCAGTGATAAAGTTGTGCCGTAATCTCTCTAAAGTCACATAAAAAGTTTGTCAGTGTTTTGGGTCCTTTTGTTTTTTATAAGATGGGTTTATTTAAGTGTGGGATAGGAGGCATTCGTTTTCTGCTACATTTGGTGTCTACAAAGTCCTTATTTTAAATTGACTGATCTCTGATGGGTTTTAAATAAGGAAGACTGATGTAATGTGCTATAAGATCAGCAGTGCTATCACTGAGCTAAAGCTTACTGGACCAGTGAAATACAGGGCTGCAATTCTTTTGTAAAGACCTGGTTGTCAGTGCTTGTAATTGGGTCCTTCTGTCCTATAGTAGCAAAGGGACAGATCTTCAGAGAAGTCGTGAAGCAATCACTGGGAAAAATGTATTCTAGTGAGGATTTTCTTTTTGTCCTCTTACCATTTTTTTCTATTGATCGATGCGGAACAACATTGTCACTGCTCCCTGTGTTTTAAGTGCAGCTAATTCTTCTTCTTGCATATATATCTTGTGTCTCTTCTATTATTATCAGCCTTCTCTAGTCAAACCTTTTGCCCTGAACTGCTCTGTAGATAATCTGTCAACAAACTAAAGAATAACAAAAAGATGCTGCTCTCATGAGTAGAAACTGCTGGAAACTCATCTGGAGCTTTTCATTTGTGTTCTCCAGACTCCTATCAAGTATCATTGGGAGCTGGCTCTCTGTTCATCTTACAGAATTACTCCATGTTGAGTGCCATAGAGAAAGTAGCAAGGAACCTTGCATATTTCATAGGCTCAGAGAACAGCCCAGATTGAAAGATACCTAAAAGGGTCATCAGGTCCTACCTTTCCTTGCAAAGGTCAGCTAGATGAGGTTATCTAGAACCATGTCCAATTGTGTCTTGAAAGCCTCCAGTGCTGGACACTCCACCGTCACATGATTGTTCACACTGTAAAATATTTTTTTCTTGTATCTAGACAATATTTGGTTCATTTGAAGTTCAGTTGAATGTTACCCATATGGTGCTGTAGCTGCTCTAGAAAACAGAAGCCATGGTTCTACCTGTAGCCAGGGGTTTTCTGCCTTTCCTCTTCCTTCAGTTGGACGTGATTGTATTGCTTGATTAGTTTGCTGAACTCGCTCAGCCAGCTTCAAGACAGTTGCTAGTTTGGCACAAGAGAACTGGGAGCACAGTGCTGACAGTTAAGAATTGATACAGATGATTTGAAGAGTGATCAAATGTGATGGAAACACAGGCTAACACTGCTCCAGGAGGTGTAAGATGCTGTAAGATACTAGACTCTAAACAACTTCAATGAAATAACTATTTAAGAGTTGTTGGTGTTGTTTTTCCTGTACTTTTCTTGAAACATCGGGTAGGCACATATTATGTCTGAGGAAGATACAGACAGATGGTAGAGAGTAGTTTCCCACAAGTAAGATTATTTAGTATAACTTCATATCTAGTAATTTTATTTTGAGACCCTAGAGATTAAATATGAAAATAATATGACAGGTACCTAACTACTTCATCAGGATAGCAAAAAATTTGTGTTTTGTCTGCTCATAAAAATAACAAGAATGATTCTAAAACTTAAGTGAAAGATGACCTGTTTCATCTCAATGTGAACTGGTAAGCTGGCATCCGTAGGTTTTTATGTAGTGCTAGTGTGAGAAAAGAGCACAGAGACACTCTTCCTTTTCTTCAAGAAGAAAAAAATCAAGAATTACTATGTCTTCATTTATCTTTAAAGCTGTATATCTCCCTGGATCCATAAATTATTCTTGCTTTTCTTTGAAGAACAGGTGAGATTTGAAGAGAGGTATTTTACTACTGAATGTGTTTTTTTAATATTTTTTTTAAGGGTGATTTTGAGTTTTCAGCCAAAAACGAGAACTCTTCCTGCTTGAACTCCTGATTCTAGATGCTTACCAGAATATTTCTTTGCTTTTTTTATTTTTTCACTCTGAGTGTAGATATTCCTGTAGGTTAGGTAAGTTGATAACAAGTTCTGCACAATTTATTTCAACAAGTTACTATCTGTCTCCCCACTCCCCTTTTTAAATATTTTCACCAAGATAAATTCTGACTGAAGGGGAAATGAGAGAATGAAGCTGTCTCAGATGTTGACTTCCAGAGTGCCTGCCTTCTGGACTGTTCTCCTGCGTGCCCATTCCATGTGTCCTACTGCTGACTGTACTTTTGTACCTGATACAGCACAAATATGCCTATTTGCCTGTACTCATATTTGTAGCAGAAGCTGGGAGTTCAGGATAACCTGTCTGTTTTGTAGAATGTAGGAGTCATGACAATATTGTCACTTACACCTGAGCTGAACAATATTGCTGTCTTTTCTCTTGTGATACATGTGTTTAGCCTCAAAATTTAATTTGTTACTAATATGTGCTCATACAGATGTGTAATACCAACAGAAAAAACAAACAAACTGGCTTTGAGTGTAACTGCTTTCTCTCAGGCACTTCAACACATCAAGTCTCTTGTGTGACTGCCAGTTAAAATGGCTACCACAGTGGATGTCAGAGAACAGCTTCCAGAGCTTTGTAAATGCCAGTTGTGCCCATCCTCAGCTGCTAAAAGGGAGAAGTATTTTCGCTGTCAGCCTAGATGGGTTTGTCTGTGGTAAGTATAACCTCTATTTCTCATTCCATAGAAAAATTTTGCTGTATGCTTAGTTTTTGCTGTAGTTTCTTTGATATGTTTTGATTTCTGTAATAAAATGGAGAGGATTTGATATTTATTAACATTTTTTTCTGTTCCCAAACTGTGATGTAGATGCTCAAAACTTGTAGCTTTGTACAAGTTGGGGAGTGACGGTCTTTTGACTTTTATTTTATGTACAGCTTGCTTACGTAGTACGTAGCATAATGTACAAGTGAAAGCTCAATAGTTTGTGGTGGTAAATGTGTACGCCTCCATTTACACTGTTGATATTTTGTATTTCAGTTTACCAGATAGTAAATGCTAGTAAAATATTTTTACTTGAGAATTTGAGGTGATAGTATCTGCCTTAAAAATGAAAGTTTTCTATGTGTGTTTAGTAGCATTCATTATTCACCTGTATGTTGTGTTCTCTATTTAAAGCAAAGTGAAGCTAAGCATTCAGAGTAAAGATGTGTGCTTTGATACTGTGATGCATAAAGTGGGAACTGCAAAAATATCAGGAAATTAAAAGCTAACTGGATTTCATGTATTTTTGTTGAATACATTTTTTTTTTTTTACTAAAAAGGATTCAAACTTTGTATTCTTCGTAGACAAAACAGTAACTATCTTCTCAATAATTTTCCTCTCATAACAAATATAACTGCTTAATTTTTACTGTTGCTGCTCATATCCTTTTTGCAGTGGGAAAGCAGGTACAGAGTATAAAATAGTATAAAAAATGTTGTTTTCTCTCTTTCTATTAGCAGTCAAATATGTAATAAATAATGAGTAGGTGCTGGCTACTGCTGAAAAGGAGAAGTTGACAGTGCAGAAAATTACAGATTACTTGGTGATTAAAGGAGTATATATGAAGTATACATCCTTATTTATGAGAAACTCATTCTGTCAAAAAATTAAATTGGGAATTTAAATATATAACTTTTATTTGTTAAACCAGGGGCTTTAATGAATTGTGACCTTTCTTTTAGCTGCTGAATGCCATTTTTAATTAACTCATTTCAAACCCTTTAAGATGTATTAGCAAAAAGGATTGTACTAATAGTTGTTATATTTAATACTTAACGTAATTGTCATGCAGAAGTTACTAAAATCTCTTAATACAATCAAATAAGTGATTCATTTAAATCTTTAAAGTGTGTTATCACTAGATGTTTGGGTGTACACACCTCGCCTTATGAGTTTACAATGACTGCTTTTGCTTTTATAGAATTTTTAAGAGAAGTGTATTGACTCTTGTGTGAAATTAAAATGTGGATGTAAATGCGTGTCTCTGTGATACATTCATCCAAATACGCATTCAAATAGTTCTTTTCTGACAAAACACAGTACCTGTATTATCCTGGTGCGTTCTTCTGTATTCTATACTGTATGCTTATTTGAGTGACCTTTTTATCCCCCCCTTCCTGTCAAATAATTAAGATTGAAATATATTCTCCTATCCTCTCACAAGGCTAATTTAAGTATTTACAGTGCTTTACTTTAGTTATCCCTGTACAAAGTCAATGAAAGTATCAACTTAATTTTCAAATGGTATAGTTTGTCATGGAGGACTTAAGGCATGGGTATGAGGCATGAAAAACAAATGGCCTTGAAGATTCTTAAGGTCCTTGCTTAGAGCCCCAGATTCACGTTGCCCTGTCACTGGAGCACAGCTTCAGACCTGCGTGTCTTTTGCAGGCAGCTCAAGGCTAGGCTATCTGCACATCTTATTTTCTTTTGTAACACACAGCGTGAAAGTTCTTTTAGGAAATAACACTTTGACCTTGATATGTGATTCCCAAACAAATGAGATGTAAGGAGACAAAGGGGCTAGATAAAAATGGACTCTTGTGCAGGGAGGAGTATTTGGGGCACAGACCTTTTCATGCAGTTCGTGTGAAGTTTTTCAGGAGATTGGAGACATCTTGAAAATTGGGAATATGCTTATGCTTTTGCTTTTGGGAGACCAGGCTTTTAATTGCCCACTCCTTTTGTTCATGCAGTGTACATACAATTGAATAAATAATTCAGAAGGCAATTATTTCTATAAACTCACAGCATGTCACTTTGAAGGTAACTTTTCAATGGTAAAGAGACCTCCAGAAATTAATGTCTTGAAGTTCTTGTGTGCTGTCCTGCTTAAGGGATCTTCGTCCTCTTTGGACCAAACAGCCACAGATCACTGAAACACTGACTTTTGTACTTGATTTTTTGTTTATGGTTTTGGGTAAAACCCTTGACTATAACTTACAGTTTCTGATGGCAGAAGAACTGTGCTTTCAAATAAAGAAAAACCCACAGCAGCCTCAGGTGTTGTAAATATGAAGGGTAGGCTTCTTGACTGATGTTCAGAATAGTTCCTGCGGATGTCAGGGGGTAGTTCTTCCATCTTTAGTGCTGCTGTTAAACAAACTATACACATAGTCTGATTTTAAATGTGCTTTTTTTTCAATGAGAGATGACTTGGCACAATAAACTCATAAAATATGGCATCTTTAATGTGCTAAGGCTAGTGAAATTTAAAACTAAAGCATTGTGTATCCATTTTATAAGCAGTTATCTGACTCCTCTCTCAAACCTATAAAACAAGGCTTACAAACTCTTTCTGAAAAGAGTCCTCAGGCCTCACCTTTATTTTTTTTTTCTCTTGCCCTATGTTACTTTTTCTCCCTTCTGTGCAGATGATTTTCCTAAACCACAGATCACCGTACAGCCAGAAACCCAGTCAGCCATCAAAGGCTCCAATTTGAGTTTTGTGTGTTCGGCAGCCAGCAGCAGTGATTCCCCAATGACTTTTGCATGGAAGAAAGACAATGAATTATTGCAAGATGCTGAAATGGAGAATTATGCGCACCTCCGGGCACAGGGCGGTGAAGTGATGGAGTACACTACCATCCTTCGCCTGCGCAATGTTGAGTTCAGTAATGAAGGGAAATACCAGTGTGTTATTTCAAATCACTTTGGTTCATCTTACTCTGTCAAAGCCAAACTTACAGTAAACAGTAAGTATGTTACTTTTTGCTTGTGGCCTTAAAAGTAGAATGATTTTAATCAAGATATGTAAACATAGTTTTTCCATTCTCATCATCTGCATCTTTTAAGAGATCCGTTAAAATGCTGAGATTATTTCTTAAAATACATCTACTTCCAAGATCAGACCATTCAGCTTTACGTCTGGTCCCATTGTGTTAAAGCATAGTATAGGAAAAAACAAGTAATAAGATTCATAGTAAATCTTATAGATAGATTTTGTCTATCTTACAAGATGGAAAAAACATTATTCCTGTCTTCACAGGAGGTGAGTGTATGCTTTGTTTCAAGGTGCTGTGGAAAGGTCATGTAGGAGGCTGTTCACAGAAATGAGATTTGGATCGAGGGGGTCTCACATGCTTCACAGTTCCCTCCGTTTCTCTCTGCTGGATACTGATAAATTTAGGTTGTGTGCTTCTCTGGCATTTTTAGGCCAGCAAAGGGTGTTAAGAAAATATTGTGCAAAAAAAGAAAAAGTATGTTTCATGTATTTATTTTTGTATCACTAACTTTTCATTAGTGCTGCCTTCATTTACAAAGATCCCCATGGACTTAACCATTCGAGCTGGAGCAATGGCACGTTTGGAATGTGCTGCAATTGGGCATCCTGTCCCACAGATTGCTTGGCAGAAAGATGGTGGAACAGATTTTCCTGCAGCGCGCAAGAGGCGCATGCATGTCATGCCTGAAGATGATGTATTCTTTATTGTTGATGTAAAGATTGAGGACACAGGTGTTTATAGCTGTACAGCTCAAAACGCTGCTGGAAGCATTTCAGCTAACGCAACATTAACAGTACTAGGTAAGATATTTATTGGCAATCCTTAATGGCATAATCACTATTGTGATGCAAAATAATAAAAGTTAGTTATGTTTCTCAGCATGTTCGCAGCTCACATGCCGGGGGAGTGGGGCAAAGGGGCTTCTATTTACATTCAGAGACAGTAGATTTTGTTTAACTTTTGATTTCGTTACATTTTGTTAACAATTTTTATTCTAGTTCTCTGCAGCCTTAAGCGTGTATGATTTGGCCTTTTTGCCTTCTGAGGTAATCAAGCATTTAGGTCTGATCAATTGACAAGTAAATTGTGGGCTCTAAAGTCAGAGTCCTTGAGTTTTTTCTGAGAATCAGAGTAAGCTTCATTAGGCCTTACTGATGCATTTAATTTAGCTTTTCCTCTTGAGCTCTGAAGGAAAGGGACATGTTCTCATTTTTGCAGGTCATTTAGGATATAAGGCTTGTGCTTTCTTTTCAGAAACACCATCATTTTTGCGGCCTTTGATGGATCGAACTGTAACAAAAGGGGAAACTGCAGTCTTGCAGTGTATTGCTGGTGGTAGTCCTCCACCCCGACTGAACTGGACTAAGGATGACAGCCCTCTCGTGGTAACAGAAAGACACTTCTTTGCTGCAGGCAATCAGTTACTAATTATTGTGGATACAGATGTAGAAGATGCTGGAAAATACACGTGTGAAATGTCTAATACACTTGGGACAGAACGCGGCAACATCCGTCTTAATGTAATTCCTATTCCCACCTGTGATTCTCCTCAAAATATTGCCCCATCACTTGATGATGATGGATGGGCCACAGTTGGCATTGTGATCATAGCTGTGGTTTGCTGTGTGGTGGGCACTTCCTTGGTGTGGGTAATCATCATCTACCACACAAGAAGGAGGAATGAAGATTGCAGCATCACCAATACAGGTGTGTAAACTGAAAGTTTGCCTTGGAAAGGAAAAAAAATGTTTATGGTTGCTTTGCAAAGACTTTATTGTAGGAACATTTGAGTGCTTTGACTCAGAAGAGTGAATTACTTGTTACTTCAGTGCTTTGCTGACAAATTTATAAGTGCTTCTACAAACTGAAGTATGCTGATGGCTTTTGTATGTGTTTTGCATCCCCACAGATGAAACAAATTTGCCTGCTGACATTCCCAGTTACCTGTCATCCCAGGGGACACTAGCTGAAAGGCAGGATGGATATGGCTCATCTGAAAATGGCAGTCATCATCAGTTCCTGACATCTTCTGTAGGAGGGTATTTCTTGCAGCAGAGAGACAGTAATGGTAGGTATAAAATGCTAAGCAGATTTTCTATGTTGCTTGAGTAGCTGTAGTTTTGCTATTGTCTTTCTGACTAGTAGAAATAACACTAAAGAAGCATCTTTACTGGAGTTTGAGGATGTGAAATTTATTGCTTAGTATTGCTTCAACAAGATAATAACAGGAATTTGGATCTGTTCATCCAAATAATGTTATGGCTTTTATTAAATTATGAAGTTTTTCTCTAATTCAAGGGTAAATTTAAACTGATGATCACATTTCCAAAAGAAGAGTGTCCAAAACAACAGCATGTCTTCAGCTCTTACAGCTTGAAAAGGATCCTTTAATGGAATGTGGGCATATGTGGTAATACCAGTGTAACTTCAGTTTAACTCTTTAAACTTTCCAGTTAGAAAAGTCATTAGGGTCAGAGTCAGTAAGAGATTTAAAGTGACTGCAAGTTACCTTATGCTGCAGTACTTGATATTTATACATCTGGCGCCTGAAAATCCAGTGTAACATAACCTGCATTAGGGAGGAAAAGGCACTTTGCTGGGAAGAGGTAGGGATTGAGATACAATCAGGAGTTGGAACAGGTGGCAATGAAGTGATGGTGAGATAGTGCTACAATTGTAGAGTAGTGAGAGGAGCAGCCTCTTTGTGGATCAAGAACCACAGACCATGTCCACAGCTTTCATGAACATTTGAACTGAAAATCTCTATAGCTGTTCAAGCAGCCAGTGACTCCTTCAGATTCTTCCACCTGGGACTTTTGTGTCTGGGCTCCAAAAGGTATCTGTGAGACAGAGCATGAACCTGGCTTCCAGTGCTTTAGGAGAAGTCCCTGACTCTGATCCCTGTGATGGGTTTTCTTTTGTTATTTAGGGGTTGTATCATGAAGCAAAGTGTGACACATTCTCTGTTAAGCTAATTAATTGAACACTTGCTAGAATTAGAATTCTCATCAAAAGGTTAGGTTGAACCTAATCAAGCTCTAATACACTATGAAATGTAGTTGAACACATGGGGTTCTTAAGAAACTGTAAACCAAAGATTCAGAAAATATTTTATAGTGACATGTCAATTTTATTTTTAAGGCATTTGCCATCTAGATAACAGCAGTGAAACAGACTTGGAGGGTGTTGCAGATCCATTCCTATGCCACTATCTGGGGACTTCAGGGACTTTGTATTTAAAAGGAAACACATATAGTTCTGATGCATTTGAAGCATACAATGCAAGTAAGTTGGCAGGGGGGAAGTTTTAGTCCTAATTCAATCTTGTGTTATGATGAATCTATATAAAAACAATTTTTCATTTTCTTTAGGTTGCAGTCCTGACCAAAGAACAGCATGCTTGGATCCTTATGAGTCTGGATATTTAAGGAAAAAGGAATGCTATCAATACTTGCCTCCACTGGATGATCCCTTTGACCAGTGTGTTGGCATTATCAGGACGCAGGCTACAAGTAGCAGATGGATTAATTCTGTTTATACTCAAAATGAAGGAACTGGACTAAAAAGTAGAAGTCTGAACTTGGACACATTTGATTTAAACAGAAGTTTGGAACCCTCATCTATTATGAGTAACAGCACTTTCATAGGTATGTTCTAGCTGTTGTTTTTTATTCGAGTTTGCTGTCTTGCTTCCTCCTTACAACACTAAGCTAAACTGATTTCTCAGTTTTTTCTTTCCCAAATGTTTTAAGCTGAGGAACAGATGAGTGATTATAGTAAAACTGCGTGATGAGAATATTTAGGTTATTGGGATGTCTTAATAGCTCACACTTACATGAAAGTCTCATCAGTGATGTGATTCTTATCCTCTGTCTTAATATAGATGGCAAATTTCCATAAATGTTAGGATACATAACAGGCAAAAGGTATGCAAGATCCCAGGAGGGCTCAGAGCAGGTGGGGAGACTTGAACGTGTATGAGTATGTATCATGTAACACGGGGAGCCAGAACTATTTACCCTTCAGAGTAAGGCACTATGTAAAAATGCTCTCTCTACCCCTGCTTTGTCCTTTTATGGTTTGTATGGCAAAAAGAGTTCCCAAAGTTTAGTTCAGGGTTTACAATTTTAATCCAGATTGCAGGAAGAGATGAGGGGAAGGAGAAAAGCTTTACCTTTGAAGCTTCTTAAGTTTTGGATATCAGTTGGGCTGGTTGGTTTAAAATGCATATAAAACTCTCTCACATACTGCTCTCATCCTTGTGATATCTTTGCACCAAGCACAGCCCTGGTACCGTGGATTGTTTCCCGGCTGGTGTGTCAGCATTGGCTGATCAAGGCCTGGGTCTGATGGCTCTGCAGGGGGACCTGGGGGAATGTGCATCACTGGGCTCTTTGTTCTCAGGGGGTGGGGAGGGAGGCACAACCTCTGAAGTTTTCCCCCTTCAAAAGCCAGATGTTTGAACTATAAAATGTTTCAGATGCCAGGACATCTGGCAGAGGCCCTGTGACTACACATGGCCAGCCCCCTGGCTTCCTGCCGCTATTACTGTGGTGGGACTGTGCAGATAGGGCTCCTGCAGAAAGTAGTTCAGCTGTACATTGGTATACCCTGGAGTTAATGCCATATCAAGGGCACATAGTCCTCTTTTTGCCCTAAAAATCTATACAGAGCTACTCTTTTTGTCAGTTCTCTTAGCCTACTACCCCGCTTAAGTTGCATCATCACTGCCTTGGGTGCTTTTTAATCATTAGCGCTCTTGCCTCAAAGAACCTATGGCTAGATCTTGGAGGTGGTGGCTGTGGAAGAAGTTGTGATAGATTTCTTGTCCTTAGTTGTGAATCCACTTTTTCAGCATTGTCTTCAAATTCAACTCCCCTTTTGCCTGTACAATCACAATGAAGAAGACAACTGGAATTAACTTTACTGTCAATGCATGAATCAGGAAGTTCATAGCTTGGATTTTGGTTTTCAAGATAGGACTCATTTGTAGATTTGCTGTTGTGAGGAACATCCTTTCATATTGTATTAGGTTAAAATTGCTCTACAAATCATCGATGCAAATGTGGATCTTGTCCAATTCCATTTTTAGTAACTTCTCAGATGACAGTTTTACTTGAAACCCTTGCTTCTAGCCACTAAGCAAAAGCAGAAGTGTGGTGGTTTGGGTTCAAAATTTGTTAAAGATTGTAGTGTTAAGTTATTAATAAAAACTCAAGTTCTTAAAAATCAGCCTGTGGCATGTTTTCCTCTAAAAATGAGTCCTTTGAGCATCTCTTACAGACACTGATTTGCGATAGCTATATCAATGAAAAAAGAGAAGACCCTTCTTGCAGTGGTGTTGATGCTAATTATTTTCTGACTAGTAAATCCAGATAATTATTTATAAAGACTGAACTGAAATTGTGAATTCTCTTTGGGTTATGACTGTTCTCTTTGCCCACAAATGGCTAGATGATTATGAGTGGAGCGTGTGGCTAGCTGGACCTTTATTATTAATGAGACATGCTAGTCAGAAAAAGATTTCTTTAGCATTTGGTTTGCACTGTGGGACGATGTTGCATAATGCAATACAGTTCAGGGGTTAAAATTTTTTTAAAAACCTGTTTTATTTTTTCTGAACTGCATGGCAGATTGTATGTACCATTCGTTCACTGAAGAACAAAACAGGGAGACTGCTGTGACCTTTGCATTGGAAAGTGTCTTGTGTTTGCAGTTTGATCTGTGTTCCCACCTCCCCCCTCACCACCCTCTCCAAATTAAAATGGGTATGGAAGTAGTCATGAAAACAATAGAAAGAAAGTTGTGGGTGGCTATACAACTGCTTTGGAAATGTTTTTAATGTCTCAGGTGGCAGAGTCTTGCTTTATGCTTGTGATCACATTGATGTTTTCTTTTAAGGGATAAAACAACAGTGAAGTAAAATTTCACTTTGGTGAACTTTTTCTGTCAATCTTTGGCTTGCATTCCAACATGCAGCCCTTGGTGAGGCACAAAACTGTTAGCATCGGTATTTCTGTACTCACTCTTTTACTGTCTTTCAGGAACATTTGGAAAGCCTTTATGGAGGCCTCAGCTGGACACTCTTTCAAGTTGTAGGCAGCCAGCAAATTGCCAACTGAAAACCTCCCGTAATAATCATCATGCCTCACTGGACTTTGATACAGAGGCAGATGAAGAGGGAAAGGAAAGGACAGATTCTAGAGGAGAAAATAGCTTTTATACTTGCAAACAGTCATTTGAAAACTTTAGGACTTCTACTTTCCAATCCTGTAATTTGGATACATAGCTCTTTTTGGACTTGCTATTGATTTCTGGAACCAAAGAAATACTTTGACATATTACTACCTCAGTATGAAACTTTATTTAAAAAGGGATAAGGAAAAGAAGAAGGAAAGAAAGAAACCACATGATGCTATGAATTCTGAAGAAAACAATGTATTTTTATTCCAATAAAGTATAATTGCCAAAGTGCTCTACGTTTGTTGTACTGAGAAAACATTCCTTATAAAAATACTATATTTGTAATTATTTTATAGCTTTTTTAATGCAAATATATTTTGTAAATTAATGGTGTAAATAATACAGCATATGTATTTCTATGTCAGACTTCATTTTATTGAAATGAGCAGTAAGCATTCTAATTTTGTACTGTTACTTGTACCTTTTTACAAATGGAAACTCCATGCTGTTTGCAGGTATCATGCATCTTATTTGCACATTACTTTTAATAAAATCTGCTGCTGTGTGGTCTCTGACCCACATTAGTGTATGAAGAATGAACAGTGTGAATTACATTTCTAGACAGTGTTTTCTGATGCATGTTTGCACCTTTGTTTGACCTAAACTCGTACCTTTAGATTTACTGTGTAAAATATGTTCATCTTCAAAGAGTTGGTGTGGTCCTGCCATGGCTACTGGAAAAGTGGCTTGAAGCTATTTCAACCAAAATAAGTATGCAAGTCTTTTCCACTTAGCGAATTTCCACTGGGTGCACACGCTCCCAGTTTTCATGCACACAAGCCTGTAGTACCACCAGTTTTTCCATGCCTGTGTCGTAGTGTGCATGCATCTGTTGGAGGATATACACAGTAGATGCACAAATTCATATCACGCTATTTAGTAGAAGAAGAAAAAAGGCACTGTATATCTGCCTGGTAACACTGCTCTTTTCTGAGTGTTAATGTTCAGTGTTTGCCAAATATGCAGTGCGTGCCTGAGTCTTTGCTTTCCCATACCCTTTCTCCCTCCTTTTTTGCTTCTACAACCACTCCATGCCCAACATGAGAAGGTAATCCAAGTACAAGATAATGTTTACTTTGGTTTAATTTGTGCTTCTGTTCCTTACTTGCCTGCTCTTCTCTGGTTATAGATGAGATCTGTGCTTTATTTAATTGCTCAGTCAAGTTGAGCAATTGTGAATTCTTGCTGGATTATATTTGCAGTAATGAACACAATATCTTCAACTCTAAGAAGTTGGAGAAAGAGCATTGCTTATTATAACATAGTAACTGAACCAAGTGAAAACACTCTATTTTGGTCTTCTTTGTACAGATACCTACTACTTTAAAAATCTGTGAATCTTGTCATCACTGCATTAGAACAGTGAGATTCCAAAGTGGTTAGTACTATAGGAGATTGGCTTCTTAAATCTGCCTGCTTTGAAGGTGCAAACTTACATGGTTGCCAGATATCTTCTTTTAAACTAAATTAAATGCAGCTGTTAAAGTAGGCCATCACAGGCATCATGGCTAAAGCTCAAGCAAATATTTCATTGCCTGGTGTAGCAGACTAAGGGCTTTTAGTTGTAGCCAGAAACCTGGTACCCAGATTGCAATGCAATTTCCCTTTACTTTAGGCACCAGTATTAGAGACAGGAAGTTAATCCATCCTTAGTCGCTGGTGGTCTAAGCGTACAGAATGAATTTTGCATGCTTTAGTTGATCATATTGCCAGATTTTTTGACTTACTGTTAATTTGTCTTCATTGCTGCCAGATGTGCTGATGTGCTGACAGACATTGATATGGGTGTTTGATTATAATTAAGCGCATTTGAAAGAGATTAATTTTTCATGAGTTAAACAAAACCTATAAGTCAATAAGGTAAGAAATCTTAAATTATATTCACTCAATAACTCTCCTTTTGCTCCCCCTCGCCCCCCCCCCAGTGACCCCTTTTTTAGGGAGAGAAGAGCTGGGGGCTGTAATAACCTCCTGTTTGTAACCAAACATTGCCTTCTTGACATATTAAAAAGCACCAAAGTTATAAACGGTAAGTACATTTTTAATTCCAGAGTTAATGTTTATCCTTAATAACTCCATCATAAAAAACAAGCCTTAAATTTATTTTCTGTAGTGGGGGAGGGTTGAGAACAATGGCAATGCCATTTATTACTTTTTCATCTTCCTTGAAAAGATCCTAATCTTCCAAAGACTTGGATCTCTGTACCTGAATAAATGTTCAGGGTCAATGAATTTTAAATGCTTTCTATCAAATTTCATTTAGCAACCTATACATACAAATGACCTAAACTTTTATTTGATGCCTTAAGTACCCAGAAATGGAAGTGAAAGCTCCAAAGTCCTTTTTTCTGCCAGCCAGTTTTTGTGTTTAATTAATGGATTGTGCTTAAATAGAGTGGTAATCTGTAAATTTCAAGATAGTTGCAATATCTTAGTAGTTCTTTTAAGGCTACTGATGTAACCAAACAGCTGTTTTAAAGACTTGCAAGTTCACTTGCCTTTGTTCTCTTTTTCTTTTTTTCCCCCCTTTCTTTTTCCCCTCTGAAGATGCAGATGTTAGGGAGTTGGGAGTTGGATGTTTACACAGCTGAAAGCTAAATTTTAAGTTGATGTGATGGGAAAATAAATTGCAACCAACAGTAAGTAAATCTTATACTGCATCTCAGAGTCTTAGAATGAGAAACAAGTGTTGCTGAATGACAGACATTTTGTAGTTTCATGACCAGCAGCAGTTGAAATCTTGTCATGGACTCAAAACTTATAGAATGTTCTTTAAGCAGTATGCTCTTAATGCTTAACACAACAGAATGTTTTGCTTGTTGAACTCATGCAAGCAACTGCTGAGGTATAGTTTCTGCAAGCCCTGAATAATAACTTTAAAAATTTTAGATAGAGTTACTCATTTACCAGAATCTCTCTGGAGCAAGCATTTCCAAACAGTAACCTAAATGGTGTGCATAAGATAACACTGGTGGATACCTGTATACTGGAGGCTGTTACTATTTCAAATACAGAACCTTACAGAGTGCTACAGTATTTCAGCACCAAATGCTTTAATTTAAAGTTCTTTAAGTAACTGTAAATGGATCTTGACAAACGGCAAAGAGCTCAAGGTTTCTGCCAGAGAATATTGCCACTTTTCCAACCGAGGACTCATTAGTCACCAAACATTTCAGTTTCGGGGATCTCTTGAACACTTAAGCCTTATTCCTTGAACTGCTTCAAAGAAGCTTAAAACTAAGAGGTAGATTTGCGCTGCAAAAATTTGTGTTCTGCCAGCCTTACAGGCCAGGACCCTAATTGGGGATTGTGTTGCTTTTTGAATATAAATATAAGCAGAAATTGTACTAGCTACTTGCAAGACTTCTTGTTGCAGATGTGATACATCTCAGAGAATTACACTTTCTCAGGTTTTTGCCTTTTTTTCTCACTTTGTGTATTGCTTTGTCCTAGAAAACGTGACTGACTGCTTGGATGTCACTTTACCAGCCTTATGTAATTATTTTATTAAGAAAATAAGGGGAGAAAAGAGCCTCAGCCTGTCTAGTGAAGGGAAGAAACCAATGTATAACAAGATGCTGTTTTTGTATTTAACCATTTTACTCCAATGAAGAACTTACTAGATACCTTCCTTTATTATATTTCAGGGAAGCGTTACAGCAGGGGATAAAAGCAATAGTATCTTTGCTCACCAATGTGTGGCAAAAGGTGCTTCTCATGGTTGTTGTGCTAAAGTATTTAGGGGTCAGTAGTTTCACTGAAATAATATATGTGCACACCCTATCACTTACCAAAAGGCACACGTGGCCTCTCCTGTTTCCCAGGCTGCTTTTTTCTCAGCTCAATACTGCTCCCATGTCCTCAGGGGACCTTTGATAACCTATACTATTCTACTTCCAGTTTCTCTGCTTGTCCTATTACTGTGGTGTCAGGCTAGGACAAATGAATTCAGTTTACAGAGTATAGTGCAGTTGCAGGCAGTAAGGAGTGGTTGGATGCTAGAAGAGAGGAGAGGAATTGTGGGAAGACAGGCTAGCCACAGCATTAGGAAGATTTTGGTACAAATGTGCATAATTGAGGAGGCAGAAATAAAATATTTACAATAAGATACGTGCATTCTTGTCCTCTTTACAATGCTTTTTGTGTATTTAATTCCACTCATCCTCTGTGCTTTAAAATGCCAAAAGCAGCTGTGCACCAAAAGGCACATCATCTGGAGAGTTCCACCTTACTGCATCTAAAATCTCCTTTTCTGTAGGCTAGAAACAAGATCCATTTGTTATTCTGTGTTTGTGTTCAAGTCTAAATATTGCTGGTGCAATGCATAGTTTCCCAGAGTCATGGGGTCCACTGTGTCAGAATGTGTGTGATCAGTGTGACTCAAGAATGCCATGGGACAGCAGGACCTGGGAGTGAAGGTGATAGCATTTAACTTTACTGCTTGTAAAACAAATTTAGGCTTTGTGACTTGAGCTCAGGATTTTATTTCCCACACAACAGAGAACAGAACCATAAATTACTCTAGATTAGGAACTACTGATAGCACTTCCGCCTGATCCATTTCCCTCAGCACTCAACAAGACGTTTTGTATTATTCCCATTCAGTTTGGCTGTTGAGTGTGGGCTGTTTGCCAGCAAGTGTAGTGCAGGAGTTTGCAATCTGAGCACCTCTATATACTATGTTCTGAAATGAACGGTGACTAATTTTAAACCCTGTGAATTTCAAATATGGCACTGGAAATTATATAATACCCTCTCATTTGCCATAGCAATGTTCAGCCTGCTTATTTCCGGGACTTCCTTTGTAGATGTGCATGGGGAAGCTATGATTTGTGATTTGGGTCTGCTGCTGGATTATCAAAATCCAGGTATTGATTACAGAGCCATTTGAAATAACTTCTTGATCAGTGAGTCTTCAACTTCTTTTATGGCTAAATGATGAAAAACCACATCTGTTCCTATCCAGTTAAAGAAACTACCTTTGACACTCTTCCTGGTGTTCAGCCTACTTATTTTAGAAATAACTGAAAAAAAGACTGTAATGGAGGAATTGACATTGATGTCCTTGGGTTTTGTTTATGCTTCCATTTTGCTTTGCTATAACATGGAGAATTCAGGGCTCCAGCCTCTGTTCAAATGGTGAGGTTTCATACTGAATTTCATAAATGTGCCAGTACTGGACAGCCCTATCTAATTCTGTCCTGCTGCTAACATGCTGGCACACCATGATAGGGAAGTAGGCAGAGCTACTGTAAGGCAGAACTACAGAGATACCATAAAGTGAATGCAGGGGAGGAAGGCTGGAGTTCCTGTAATATCTTAGGGGGGTTTTGAATAATCCCCTTGTTCCAAGGGAATAACTTTTGCAAGTTTTAACATGTACTCCTCATAATGCAGTTCAATAAGCTTATCAAGGAGTTAGAGCTGCCACACTATTAGACCTTGAATGGGGCAACTGTGCATTTTCTGCAGGACACAGAGTATCTTGGGGGTTTGGAATTGCTTTTCAATCTCATTGTGATTCTAAACTCTTAGAAGTAACCAGAAAGACACAGTCCTTCATTTGGCATCTGGAGGTCCCTTGTGACCTGCATTACAGCATACAGAAAAATTTTGCAGACTATTGACTAACCAGAGAGCTCACACAAAAAGATATTTGATCCACTGGTACCGTATAATAATTGTTAACACTTCTCCAGATGAGGCTTTTGTTCTATGGATTTTTAATAGCTGTGGCTGACTAGCACAGCAATGAAGAAGCTACTGTTTGAGTAAGTGGTAGAAGACATATATAATCAAGCCAGCTCTTATAACTGAAACTAGCCCCTCTCCTAGCTTGACATAAACTGTATTTGTTCTGCTACCTGCTGCAGGTCGTTACACCAGCAGCATTAAGAAAGCATCAGTGCTACAGCAGCCAGCTGCCCATAGCAGGGCTTCTGCCACAAACTGATCGGATTCTGTATTAGTGTAAAGTTCTTTCTCTATTAACCTTCCCTTAGGAAAGGGGAAACACGGCCTCCATCGTAATTAGCTTACACAGCCTTCCATGTAAGCCAAAGAATGGAAAGTGTCAGGGGTGCTCGCAGCGGCATCATAGGTATTTGCTGTTAGCAGGGAAAAGTTAATCTGCTCTCAGATTTTGGCGAGGGCACAAAAACCTATGTCTAAAAATGTACTTAGAATGAATTAAATTTCACACAACTGTGACCACAGTAGGTAAAGTAGTAAAATGGTGGTGATGACGGAAAATATGACTAATCATAAAGTTGCATTAACAATGAATAAAATTATCTTTTAACATAAACTGAGGTTCTTAAGTGCCTTATTTTAAAAATGTGTTTGTTTATTGCTCTGTAGCTTGTAACAACTGTGTTATTTCACCTACCAGGACACTCCAACAGTTTTGTCTGAAATAGCATTTTCACTCAAAGTAGGGGGGTTTTAAAAAAAAAGAGAAGATGAAATCAAAAAACGACTCTGAGACACTGAGTCACTGCACTTGTTTTACTAAGTGGCTTGAATCAGAACGTGGAAAAAAAATCTGAAAAATAAAAATGCTTTGAATTTTCACTTTGAAATGACCTGTCTCAAAATTTTTTTTTTTTTTTTTTTTTTGGTTTTCCCTTTTCCATTCAGAACTGGAATATAGACTGCAGAGCTCTTTGGGTTATCAGGGCAGCACAGACCAGGCACACAGCTGGAGAGGGTAGAACTCTTGCTTGTTCTCTCCCTGCTGCACATCCCTTTTCCCAAATCCATTTGATCTGAGTTTGGCAGGTCCCTGTGGATTGATTCTCACTGCTGCCAGAGCATGTTTCTTTTCTTGATTTTTTCTTAGAAGTACTGACTCAACAAGTTTCTATAATCATAAAGAGTCAGGCTCTGTATTTTTCTGTATGATTAGAAATGTTCTGTTTTCTGTACACTTTGAGAACTGTAGGAAGCTGATCCCTACACTTTCTGTGTAACCCAAGGTGGATTCTGAACAAGCACTGAGCAACCTCTCAGACTTGCTGCTGTGCATGCTGTTGGCATGGGAGCTGCAGCGACAGCCTTGCTCTCCAGGTGCCTCCCAGCCCAGGGATGCCTTGCTCCAGCAGATCTCAAGCAGCACCTCAGATTAAGGAGCTGTGTGAGCAAGACCCAAATCATCTCTCTTGTTAAACTCATCATGGCTAGGCTTCGTGAACGAAGATTTGAGAAGGATTCTATCCACGCTTGCTACAAGCACGCTGATGGCTAAAAAGGCCAATGTGAGATAGACAAGTCCAGTTGCAAAAGGCACAGCAGAATGTCTCCTTAGTTGGTATTGGCAAGACGCAGTTCTTTTTGCGTTGTCTTTTCTCCTCAAGAATAATTTTGCATATGTTCTCAAAAGAAGCAGCAGCCTATTAAACTGAAGTGCAAATAAAAGGCTGCAGCTCCTTCATGGAGCTATCTTTCAAACAAGGCAGCTGCAGAAACTTCTTAGAGTCTATAATGTTTTATCGATGACATTTACTTTTAGAAAAACCAACAACTTAAACAACACTGTATTGCTGGAAAATGGAAGTCATATTCAGCATTCCCAAATGTCATCAGCTATCTTTCTTGCTTTCTTCAACATCTTGCTGTCTTGCAAAGAAATTGTTTGATAAGCAAACTGAAAAGCAAGTTATTGTAGGTGCAGAGGCTAAGGAAAGGGATCTGGGAAAGACATTCCTGCCTCTTTCCTCTGCCAAACCTTTCCAGCTCTTCAATACTGTTGGACCTCTTTTCTCCTCACAAAACATTCTTAAATGGAGAAGTAGGGATTTATTCATATAGCTCATAGCAATTACAAGGTAACTATTATATAAATTTGGTGGGATTTTTTCCTTTTTTTTTTTAATGGGGTCTTTCACAAAGGAGTTTTGAGCATATGTTGGCTTCCTGCTCAAGCGTCATATATTCCTTAGAGAAAAAAAAAGAAAAGGGTCTGCTTTTTTTAAGGCCAAGTGTTTTATACAGCTAAGTTAAGACACGCCTGAAAAGGCTGTGGTTATTCTCCTCTCTGAGCTTATTTCTTATTTTCTGCCCTCCTGTTTGTACCATTTAGCACAGACACTTTAAACATGCTGTTTATTTCTGTGTTTTCTGGTTGTGTATCTCCTACCACCATTAGTTTCTTTGGAACACTGAATTCAAAAGTGGACATTTCTTTCCTCCTCTTCCTCAAATATTCTTGCAGATGTTGCTGTAAGTCAATTGTGGGGCTCACACAGCATTTGGCTGCCTGACAAATGTGCCATAATAACGCAGCTCAGTAAAATGTGGAATTTCTGAGGTACTGCTTGTAACTTTCTCAGTGCTGTTGTAAATTCCCATCCGTGTTAGCACAGGTGGAAACACAATCATAAATAACTTGTGCGTGTGTGTGTGCGCCTGTGTGCACGTGTGTGAGTTGAGGGTGGGTAGTAGGGGTTGCATGTACTTATTCTTTTTAAAGCATAGGCGGTTCCCCTAGGTGGTTCACCGCTTCCATGATTTAATTCAGCTACTTGAAGCAAATTAAAAAAAGAAATACCCTCATTTAAATCAAATTAATCTTGCTAACACAATTTTAGAGAGAGAATGTGTGCACACAAATTGAAGCAAGGAGGCTGTGGTGGCTGTAGGTAGGAGCCAGCCATAGGAAGCCACGACAAGCTTAACAGCAGCCCTTTAGGTAATGATGATAGAGCCATTTCAGGAACCCACCATGAGCTTCTGCTTCTGAGAGGTCTAAGCTGAGCTGCTCTTTGTCTTCAAGAGAAATCAGCAGTGAACTGGAGTGCTGTGCTGATAGTTTGCAGTGCTGGGTAGGGATGGGAATGTGCATTGTCCCAAGATCTCAACAAATTAGGAGACCTCTACAAATTAAAGGCCTGGGCAATCAGCAACCAAATGAAGTTCAATACGAGAAAGTGCTGGATTCTGCACTCTGGGTGGGGCAACCCCAGATGTTCGTACAGACTGGGGAATGAGATGCTGGAAAGCAGTGCCATGAAAGGGGACCTGGGGGTCCTGATCAATGGCAAGTTGAACATGAGTCAGCAGTGCCCTGGCAGCCAGGAGGGCCAACCGTGTCCTGGGGGGCATCAGGCAAAGCATCACCAGCTGGTCGAGGGAGGGGATTGTCCTGCTCTGCTCTGCACTGGTGTGGCCTCACCTTGAATGTTGTGTGCAATTTTGGGCACTGCAATATAAGAAAGGAACGGGCATTGATCTCTTCTCTGTGGTGACTAGTGACAGGACCAGAACCCAAGGGAATCCCTGAAGTTGTGTTAGGGGAGGTTTAGGTTGGATATGACAAAAAGGATCTTACCCAGAGGGTGGCTGGGCACTGGAACAGGCTCCTGTTATAAGTTATAATCTGAGAGGGGAATTTTTCTTCCCCCTGCACCTCACTGTAAGAAAGACAAAGTCCGAATGGAAAAAAGTCAATTAGCCGTACAAAAGAATCTAGCTGGCCAAGCTGCATTCCTACCGAATGGCCCATCAGAGGCTGGGGGGAGAGGGGAGGAGTTTTGGGAGGGGGTGGCTGGCTCTTCTCAGAGCGGAGAGATCAGACTGCTGAGTTCTCTCCCTGGGACAGAGACAGGGTCTGTGTTCGGTGCATTTGGAGAAAAAGCCTGGAAGCCGGGCTTTTCTGGCTTCTTGTCCTGGTGAAGCCGGATCACTGGTCTCGGCTGGCTTTGCACACTGCCCCGTGACTCCAGCTGGAGCCTACTGTGTTTTCATCGGAGAGCTCTGTGCTCACTGAGGGAGAGAGAAGAGGAGCCTTGAGACACCGTCATCTGGGAACAACAGTGAGTTCCGTTGGGGGTGCTTTCCTTTCCCCCTTTCTTCCACTGGGGGAAGTGTCCCCCATTTTCTTTTTTTTGCTTCTCCCGCGATCCGAGACCACCCCTCAGACGCCCTCCCCGTGTGGTGACCGCCAGAGCCCAACAGCACCCCCTGCAGGTCAACACAGGGTACTGCAGGTTCTGCACCTCCAGCAATCCAACAGCGCCCCCTGCAGGCCACGATTAGGACTGCGCTAAAGGACAGAGAAGTATTCATTCAGATTTTTTGTTGGTTTTTTTTTTCTTTTCTTTTGTTTGAAGGGGACTTTTTGGGTACAGGACTATTGCCTAGGGTTTTTTTGTGTTCTGTTACTGTTCTTGCCAGCATACATATATCTTTTAATAAAGGGTTGTTATTTCTTCTGTTTTTCCACACTTCCTTGATTAAAGCCCCTTAATTTTGAATTCACAATTACTGAAAGAGAGGAGTTTGGTTTGTCTCATAGCTCATCCTCTTTAGCAAACTTTCCAGTCTCTTCAGACTGAGACAGTCCCCAGGGAAGTGGTCACAGAATCAAGCCTGAGAGAGTTCAAGAAGCATTTGGACAATACTCTCAGGCACATGGTGTCTAGATTCTTCAGGCAGGGCTAAGAGTTGGACTCGATGATCCTTCTGGGTCTTACTCTGCTCTACACTGGTACAGCCTCATCTTGAATATTGTGTGCAGTTTTGGGGACCACGATACAAGAAAGTTATTAAGATGTTAGAGAGTGTCCAAAGGAGGGCAACGAAGATGGTTTCTGTGATCTTTTTCTGTTTCCTTTTGTGATCAATTCCGAGAGGCAAGATGTTTGGATATGTTTAGGAATTCAGCTAATCCTACTGCATGGTCCGTGCTGACAAGGCAGCCCCCATCCAGCCTGCCTGGCTGTGTCAATCATACTGCCTCCTTGGTGGGAACTAACTTTTCACCTGAACACGTGCTGAGCCTGGAAAGGAGTTAGATCATCCTTTCCCCAAAAATAAGTAATTTCTGTCTGTTCCCTTTGAATCCATGAGTGTAAGAATACTCAGGAGTTGTTACACAATAGCTGAAGGCAAAACATTTGGAGGAATCTTAGAATGTAGTGAGCTGTTCATCTGAACTACCTGGGAGGAAAGCCAGGAAGAAAATCTGAGAACACTGATTTTAGAAGTATTGCCTCTTCTTACATTGAATGGTAAGAAGTATAACTACTTAACAACCAAATAATAAGCTCACCATAGAAACCTCTTTTTAAGCTATTATTTCAATCATCACAATGGAAACATGATTTTAATACCAACTTACACTACATAATAATATATACAGAGCACAGGTATGGTGACTAATGAGCTGCAGACAAAGCTAGTGTTAAAAGAATATTTTCACAGTTACAGACTTTAAAATCAGGTGTTTCTAAAGGTAAAAATGAGTATTTGGCCTTGTCAATGTCTTCATGTACATTCTGTCTTTAGCTACTTGGAAACAAAAAATTTCCTAAATCTGGTCATGTATGTATATTGTGTTTTCACGTCTTATATTTCAGATACAGTCCACCCACTAAATGCAACAAGATTTTCAACAGATAAAGATTATTAAAATTTTAAATCTGTGGAATAAATCAAGTATCTTAATTGAAAAACTAAACAGAAAGTATTTGGTTTTTCCCCCTGGTTTATCATTATTAGTGTTTATAGCAGCATTTACCAAAAAGAGCATGTTTAAACTTAGGTGCTCTCATCTATCAAAGTATTTGATTTTAGGAAAAATTTGTAATTATATTCTCAACAGACTTCAAAATCTGCCTACTTATAAAAATTATTACCCTGCGTGTTGCAAAACGGCATACTTAAAAACTAGATACTGTATAACTTAAAACAGAATTATCCAAAAGGTGATAAAAAATAGTGTAATTTCCCTTAAGTGGTGAAGTGGTGGCTCCTTGTTACTGCTGCTGTTCTCTGGGCTCTTTTTTATGTCAGTGCTGAGAAGCCACACAAGACTAGCTTCCACCTGGTGAGATTTCTGCCTTGAACCTCAAGCTTTCACAGAAAAGTCAAGGGCTAAAGTATGAATGTGATGTCGTGGGGTGGCTTGTTTGTTTTTTTTTTAGGAGCTTAGGGTGGAAAGAGTCAATAGATGTAGAGGAGAACAAATATAGGAAAAATGACAAAAGGACTTTTCTCTTTTCTTCCTGAACTCTTGTTGAAGAAAAAGAGAAATTTCATCTAATGTAAATTTATTATTTCATCCTAAAAAAAATAGTTAAGTTATTACCTATATATATATGTAAATAAACCTTGCAAGTATTTTCCTCTTCCCCCAATGCTGAGTAGCTGTGTTTTGTCAGAAAACCCTCTCACACTGAAGCAAATTGTGGGAGGGGGACTCGAACTTGGAAATTGGATTTTTGAGGGGTCTCAAACCACCACATTGCTTGAATTATAAACTTCATGTGGGAATGGTTACCTTGCAGCTATGCTCAGATATTTATGAAATACCTCTCTCTGTCTGTGTCCTGACATGAAGACCAAGCAGGAGAAGCAGGTTATTCTTTGAAAGGTTCATTCCTTCAGTAAGCAGAGACAGCCCCACAGCTGTCTGCAGAGCTTTCCCCAGTGACAGGTTATTTCACCCCTCAAGTCCAGCTTTGGGCACCAGATGCTTATTTTTTTCCTGTGATTCCTCACACTCCTCGCTATTTCACAAATAGGGCAGGTGGCTTTGCTCTGCAGCTGCAGGATGAATCTGCATTAGCTCAATAGGTACTTACTTCTAACTTCACTTTTGGTTTGACTTTTGCTTTTGTGTATTTGCTGAAGGATTTTGCCCTTATGTATTGTGCAGCCAGCATCATCTAAAGAGAATTAGTTTTCTTACAACAGAATGCTTAGTTCCCCATGAATACTTCCTTAATGGAAAAGGTTGTTCAAACCCCTCATCAGCTGAGCACAAAAGCACCTAGAGATAGAAGAAAATGTACAAATTAAAAAGAAAATTTAAGTCTTTTACTTTTTTAATGCATCCTATCGTTCTTGAAACACTTGGCAAGAGTGCTTTAAGGGTAGCATCGTCATCCATGCCTTGAAGAGACTGGCTGAGCTCATGGCCTAGACAGGCCTTTGGAAATGCCTGTGTTTCTCTAATGGCAATGAAATGTACTTATGGCAGAGATCTAGGAAAACATCTTGGTTAGCAAGAATCACTTCTGGGCTTTTGCTTTGCATTGCTCTTCTCACACATGATGAAGAGACTATCACTAACAAATATTCAAACATATATTCATGTATGAGATTCTAACAGCTAGGATTTCACTATTATAGTAGGTGAAGTGAAGAAGAGCTTGTTTAAGCACCCAAATGTGAAAACAGGCACAATTTTTGTCACACACCCCCCAAAGACCTAATATATTCAGTCTGATTATGAATCCTGAGAGGTGAGGGTAAAGAACACAAAGAATTATTGTATTTAATTTACTGTGTTGTTATAAAATGGTCCCCTATATAGATATTTTGTAAGTTTGAATGGGAAAATGATATTTTGCTGCTGGAAAACTCTTATAACTTTATACTACCAGACAGATAAATAAAAAAAAGATAAGGTGTCTTTTCAGGTACAAAATGGAAAAAGAGATTAACAATTTTTTTCCAAAAAAAATATTATTCAGTATTGATAAAATTGTTGACCTCCTCAAATAGGTGCAGACTGAAAAAAGTAATTTTATTTTGCTTTCTTTGTTCTAAGTTTGAATCTTTCAATTTTAGTTTCCTGTAGTGAAATTTTAAGGTGCTTTCCAAGCGGCGTCTTCAGGTTTTCACAAATGTCCAACCATCATTATCAGTTTGTCTCATAAACCAGAAATAACTGATATTCTGATAAATCAAAAGCCTGTCTTTCATGTATTAGAAAGATTCATTCCATAAACTTACACAGCAAAATGAGATTTCCACACTGGGACTCTGCAGAAGGTTGAGAATATCTTTATTGTCTTAATATCTCAGTTTCCCTGTTCAGACCTTTTTTTTTTTTTTGAGTGAACCAACCATTTCCTTCTGTGACTAAATTCAGATATGTTTCTGGGGACAACTCTGTTCGAGACTGTTCCCAGTGGTCAGATAGGGAAGGAGTAGCAGTGGTCCTCCTGCAGAGCCTTTTCACATGCCTTCAAATCAAGGTCCAGGGCTCAAATCATATGCCCTTGGCATTGCGAAGTACAACCATTGGTTTTATAGGCAGTAACACAGTCCTTATGTAATTTCAGGGCATTATATGTTGAAAGAAAGGCGGGGAGAGGAGAGAAGAAAGCGAGAAAGAGAGAATGAGAAAGAGAGAGAAAGAGAAAGACAGAAAGGTTGATTTGAAAAACTCTAGAAATAATGACATCTTAAACTCACAGAGATTCCAAATTGAGCCTGGACGTGACCCAGGCTTATAGCTACTCTGAAGAGCTTCTGCCAGGGCTTTGTATCAGAGCTTGTCCTGAGCAGCATGTACACAAGCCACACCATGTCACTTGATCTAGAGCCAGACATTGGTCCCATGGGTGGATGGCTCTGATGACTCTGTGTGGTGCAAAACAAGTACTGGCATCTCACAAGTTACAATTTAGGTCTTTGGCTGCCTGAATTCACAGCCTGGTCCCCATTAGGAGCTATAACACCATCAGTCTCCATGTGCAGGCAGGGAAGAAGGAGGAATAGCTCTAAGCATCTATTAGTTTGGGATTGTTTGGTGTGTGTTTATATCTGTTTCCACTTATTGAACAGGCCTCTAAAGAAAGTATATGATTATACTTTATTCTTAATAAACTTGTGGCTATGATCTTTATTTCCATAACAAAGACTTCTATTCAAATATGAAATGAGAAAAGAGAGGGAGAAGGTTGTGAAAGATCTCTAGGGAAAAAAAAAGACAGGCTGTCCCAGCTGAGTTCCCTCTCAACTCCTTGTGCACTCCCGGTCTCCTTGCTAGTGGAAAGAGTGAGAAGCAGAAAAGGTTTGGATGATGTGAAAACACTGCTCAGCAGTAATTAAATCATCAGTGTGTTACCAACAGCAGTTCAGCCACAAATCCAAAACATATTGCCCCATTCAAACTACTATAAAGAAAGTTAACTGTGTCCTAGCCAAAACCAGTACAGGAGGAAAAGGTAGAGATCATAATTGGGGAATATTTTTAAATTTACCCGATACCATCCTTTTTTACTTATTTTTAAATGCCTTTCCTCTTTTATATCATTGCAAGTTACTTAGAAGACATGCAATATGGCATCTTGCCCTAGGTAAAATAAACTATCTTTAGATGGGTCAGGATTTTTCCTAGGAACTTTTAAGGAAAAAAATTGCATTAAAATATAGAAAAGATTTTTGTAGGTAAACCTGTAAGTATTTTAACCTACTCAGTGACTTCACATAACCAGTGCAATACAATTTGGGAATGCAAATCCTTTTAAAAATGGACAAGAATTTTTTCAGGAAAAAAGAAAAAGTCATAGTTTTAAAATTGGAAAACAGCTACAAAACCATCTATTATATTCTGGGGAACATTTATTCAAGACAAAATAAATCAGATTACCTGAAATAATTACATTCAAGAAATAATTTGACTAGCTCTCCATTTAACGTGACACTAATTTGACCAAAAAAAAGAGACAAAACAATGTCATGTCCGGGCTAGAATCTTCTGTTTATTCTTTCTTCCTTGTTCAAAATCTCACAGATAATTTTTATTGGTAGCAATTTGGTGTTATTGGATAAACAAAAATTTATTACTAGATTCATGCCACATTGCTTCTTCAACTTGCAGAAACCTATTTCTTTCATCGATAAAACACTTTTTAATTTATCACCTCTTGAGAGCACTTAAGCAACTGTGGTTCAATTAAACCAGGGTTCAGTCTCTCTGCCTGTATTTCACACTTGGCTGATAAAAGAAAAAGATGGGGTACATTATAACTATTGATGGAGTATAGCTTATTTCTGGTTTCAACCTTTAAGTCTTTAGCAATCACCTTAATTTTGCATGTATGTGTGGAGTGCTGAGCTGATAAATGAAAGCTACAAGTGCAATCCACACATAGAAAGCAGAAACATGTTTTAACATTTTGTCTGTTTATGCAGTGAATTTATAGCTTGTGGCTTTGTCAGTTCTAGAGAGCAAATTTCCCCCCTTACATGCATAACAGGGATGTCACGAGCACTACTAGTGCAATCTTTCCTAAACTGGAATAGCCACCAATGCTATTTTAAGGGATTTTTATAGGGATTCAGTCTTTCATCCATTTCTGTTTGCTTCTCAAACTCCTGTGGCAGGCTTTCTGGCAATAATGTAATTTCAGCTTGTAATGTCAACTTATGTCGTGGTTTGACCAGCCCTCCCCCCGGAAATGAAAGATGGGTAGCTCCAGGGGTGGATTTCTGGTGTTGAGCCAATCAGAAGCTTGATAACACGTCTGCAAAATGACATATTTTTACAGGATCGGAAAAGAAGGTGTTGGCGCAGTTGGAATTAGAAGCCATGATGGAGAGAGAGAGAGAAGATTTTCCAGCGGGGGCCAGGCATGGCAGAGCAGCTGAGCCAAGCCCCTCGCTGAGACCTTGCTGCACAGAAAGAATTAGGGGTGGCCGAGGGGGAACCCTGAATTCAGGGGGGCCCCCTGGGCTGCAGCGGTTTCTCCACCATTTCCCCCCACTCGCATTGGGGGCAGCGGCGATTGTGAAGTAGAGATCAGAAGAATTTCAGAGAGAGAGAGAAAACTGCCCGGAGCAGCAGAGCATGACACGGAGCCAGACCCTGAGTTTGCAGCAACCAAAGCAGCTGAAGCAGCAGCAACAGCAACGAGCCAGAGCAGAGAAAGAAGCCTGCGTCCAGAAGCTGAATGAGCAGAGAGAGAGAAGCCAACTGGAAACGTTCTTGGGGTAGGGACTGAGCCAAAACCCCCAGAATCCTTGACCCGAGGAGGGGTGGATCCTACTTGAAGAGGGATCCCCCAAAATTCCTTGTGGAAGGAACTTCCACTTCCAGGGAGCAGAGAATGAAGACTTAAAGCTTTAACTTCCTGTACTCCATGGTGATGACATGGTGACGCGAGTGTTCCCTTGAAGCCCATGGTAAACCCTCGGTAGCATAGCCAAGTGGCTAGAGGTGGGGGCAGAGACTCCCTGCATTCCGATGAGAGAGAAAAGAGAGATAAGCTTTTCCAGCAACTATGAGCTGGAGCTGTGGCCCTGAGAGTGAAGGAGAAACTTCTGCTCCTGGACTTTATGGGGGAAGATTTTTGTAAATACATGGTTTTATCATCATAGGAGAATTAGTCAAGATTGTTGTATATATTACTGTTTAGTTTTTATTCTGTTAGCAATAAATTTTGATATTATTTCCCCATGCTGAGTCTGTTGCCTGTCTGAAAACTTCTCTCAACCTTTGAGCAAATTTGAGGGGGGTTTGAAAATTGATCCTGGGTCAAACCACGGCAACTTATCAGAAAAAGGAAAATAGTCTTTAAAAATTATGCTGGTGAGGAATCTGAATCAGATAACTCTATGCTGGTTTGTCCAAGGTCACATTGGAAATTTAGAGCCAAAAAAACCATTTTCTCTCTCTTTTTTTTTAATTTTATGTATGTATATATGTTTTAGGCAAGTCTGGATTTGAATCCAGAGGGGAAACACAAAATTTCAGAGGCACCTAGTTCAACTGAGGGAATGAAGAATACAAAGATGATAAATCCCAATCCTTTAAAATGCAAAAGGAAGAAAAAATAACATGATTGCACTGTTTTCAGTCTCTATTTAATCTCCTGTATGGCTCTTAGAGGGAAGCTTTGAAATAAAGAAAGAAACTCAGAACACAGAATGGGTTGGTAGATAGCGAAAGTTACTTGAGGTGCTTACCCTGCTGTCTTTCACAGGCTCATGTGAAAGGAGAGCAAACAGCTCAACAGCTCTTGAAGCTGTTAGATTGCAGGCGTTCACAAGGCAAAATGTAGGTTTTGGTTTTCTCTTTATTAATCAATTTGTGCAAAAGCCAGTTTTCAGGGACACACTCTCACAAGTACAGCTACCAAGATATCTCCTTGGAATCAAAGCACAAAAGCTTACCAATATGAACATATCTGCATGAGGCTTATGTGCTTACTAAGTCCTCCTGCATAGCCTACAGAAAAAGTTGGGTGAATTTAAAGAGTGCAAAATGTTCTTGTAAAGATAGGTTTAGACGATCATGAAAACAGTAAAGTTGGAACTGGTAGAATATTTCCATTTAAAATTTTATTTGGAATAGAATGCCTTTTAAAAAAACCTCAGGGGTTTTTTTTTGTGTCAGAAACACTGACTTTTTGATATTTTTTCCACTTTTACAAATATATTTTCTGTAGAAAGAAATTTTAGAGGAATCATACTGGGTTTGTTGTTAAGGAAGAAAATTCTTTTTCCCCCACAAATTCATTGTGTTCAGCAGGTAGCGATGAGGATGATGACACAAAAGCGTGGCTGAGCAGTGAAGTGAAGGTGGGAACCAGAAGGGCCCAGGGAAGCTGCAGTATTCTCACAGAGATTTCTAGTAGGAATTTGTCTTGAAGACCATGCCAGAATTAAACACCAACAATGATTTAATTTTTATTTTTTATAATTTTCTCAATCTTTTCATCATTGAAAAGATGTAAAGGTGAGGGCTTTCTTTTTTTTAGGTTGTTGTTTTTGTTGGGTTTGTTTTTTTTTTCTCCTGACTCAAACTCTCTTTTGTTTTGTTACTGCTTCTCATATTTTTTCCAGTTTATTTAAGACAGCTATTTGAATAGGCTTTCTGTTTTGCTTTGTATTGAGCTGCTGCTTTCTAGCTGTGGCCTCTACCTCTAATTTTGTACATAATGAACAGAATAGAAGCAAAATAAATACAATAGCAAAATATGTCATTATTTTTTGCATCTTTTCCATGCTTTTCGCTGATCATATGCACATAATTTGTCATGCTGCCAAGAGCATCTGAGCCTCAATCAACTACTTTTGGGATTGTAATTCTTTTATGATCTATTTTCCTATTTATTTTGTTCTGAATGGTTTAGTAGTAGAGGTTGGAAAAGATTTAAGCAAAGGTCTTTGGACTAAGTTTCTGTTGAATTAACATGAGTTATTTCAGATACAATTTGCTACTGGCCTTGAGAATACAAATCTAATTAATTTATTTTCTTTTTCAACTCCTGTCTTATGTAGGGCTGCAGACATTCTTATCACAAGGTAATGCTATACTAGCAACATGTTACAACCATAGAAGGGTAATGGATGCAAAAAGCTCATTCATCTGTGTATCTTGCTATTTATTGTACATATATTAGTAGAATATGGCCTCTACGCAGAATTCAATATATTTAGTTTTCTCTTCTTTGTTTCATGCGTATAGAAATATAACTGTGTTGCTTTTTCTTTTTTTTTTATGAGGAGAGGAAAGAGGGACATGATCTGCATTATTCATAGGGAAAAAAATATGACCAAGAGGTAGGTTTTGCAAATTGTAGGAAATCTCAGGATAAATAGGTAATTAAACTTAAAAATCTAATTAACATGAGAGCCCAGTATAGCTCTTTCTGAATGGCTGTATTTCAGAAGATGCCTTTATAGCCAGACAACAATAGTAGCTTTCGAAATGTCTGTACTGTAGGTATCTGTATTGTAGAAATCTATACCTAACCATATATTCCAGTCTCCTTTTGCAGATTGCTTTGAGAATGGCTATGCCTAAAAAACACCTCATCTCATCCTGATTAACAGACTTAAATAATAAATGTAAGATGTAATAATGCCATTTTCTCCCCAAAAACAATAAAAAGAATCTAGCTGAGTAACCTGGATGTACCTGCCTGCTGCATCAGTTATTAAAAGTTCACTGAGATGAATGCAACTCAAAATTTTTAGAATTTGGATTTTTGAACTATTTTTTAATATTGAGACAGAATTGTGTTCTAAAACATGGCATACCTCATGATGAAAATAGTGTATATGTTATGTATTTGGGATCCTTAACAGTTCTGCAGTGAATGAGAATCAAATATTGACCAGTATGCTTCAATACAGATATGAGATTTAATCATATGCTTGAGTATGATCATGAAATATTTATACCAATGGATCAACAAAGATTAAGAATAAAGTTAGCATGATACATGCAAAAATTACTTAAAAGTAAAGAATAATTTTCTTCTGAAGTCAAAATTAATAGTGAATGTATCTATGTATACTTGTGGATAGATCTTAGACAGAGACTTGCATCTGTGACACAGCAGGTGGTGAGAAATTTTGGCAATTGCTCAAAAATATCAAGGAATTGGCTATATAGCTCCTGACCATCTCAATGGTTGAATTAAAAATCTCTTACTTCAAGTAATGATATTAAAAATCTTGAACTGAAAATCCCTAATGTCTGTCTAGCTGCAGAATTTCTAGTTAAAGGGAGCAGTTGAGGCAGTGGAATCATGAAGCAATATGATATGAACCCATCACTGTTGGGGAGTGAGATTAGAGCAGATAGACAGTGCAGCAAATCTCTTTGCCATCTGCTCCTTCAGTTTCTTGACCAGGTTGCAAGGCAGGCAGTATCCTCCCTTTGGTGCTATTAAAAGTGACGAGTGCTGTCTTTTGCATCAAGGTATTTGATGCAGTCCAAACTTCACACGTTCTGAATTGAAATTCAGCAGAGCAGACTTGAACTGAGCCATGGGATGCTATCCTTCAAGGGTTGTCCATTGAAGCATTAAACTCACTAAATGTAAACTCAGAGAAGGCACTGTATAACTAAGATATAAGAACCAGTCTTAAATGAGCTAAAATGTGTATCAGAAGACAGTGATGCAGATTTTATTTCCACAGTGTTGGATCCCACTAAAGAAATTCTCTTCATCCAAGTCTCTAAGGTGATTCATTTAAAGTTAACAGGGGTATTTCTACATGGCTTTGCCCTCCTTACGCGTAGTCACGTCTTCAGCAGACTTATCCCAACTACGGCAGGGAATGTTTTCATACATGTGAAATCACTGCAACAGAAACATACTCCATGACGAAAAGCAAGGCAAAAAGGCAAGCAAAAAATTTAACTGTAAATAGTTTGCTATTTTAAACCTGACTTCCTGTACCAAAATTAAAAAACTCAATGATGTTCTTTTTAAAAATAATTTTCTCAGTTTTTCTATGTATAATCAGTATATCTGTGTATATTATTTCAAAATATCATTTTCTTTAAAAAAGCTCTCATTTTAAATATTTACAAATGTTTTGCTAAAATGCCAGAAACTAATTTTTTTTTTCAGACCTATGTCAGGGGCTAAATATTACTTAATGATCAGGTTTTTAATGCTGAAGATTACAGCCTCAGAACAAAAGTTCCTATCTCCTGGAAAATATAATTTTGAGGAATGAGTACTTAATGAATCTGTGTTGCGACATACCTGAGAAAACACTTAGAAAATGTATCTTTGTCATGGTTTGAGCAGGCCCAAAATCTAATTCTGATTCCTAGCCCCCCACCCACATCTCAACCCCATGTGAGATGGGTTTTCCAGACAAAAACACGAGACTCAATATGGGGGAAGGAATATATTACAAAGACTATATACATAAATAAATACTATAATACACTGCATACAATCTTAACTCTATATCTATCTCTACCATGACAATAATATTTACAATGGGCCCAATCTCTTCTCCCTCCAAATAAAAGTCCAGGAGAGAAGAAGAAGAAAAGACCCCTTCCAGTCTGTCAGCAGCAGGTCTCTCTCTAGGCAGCAGGTTCTCTTCTTCTCTTCCAGGCAGTAGTAGTAGTTGCTGGCTCTCTGCCAGCACACACGAGGGGGTCTCTAAGCCCCTCGGCCCTCCGTCCTCAAACGGGGGTCTTTCCGTGGACTACGTAACCCCAGACAAGGTCGCATCACCATGGTCATATCACGAAGCACGGGGGTCTTCGTGACAGTCTGGTATCCTCAGGGGAAATCAAGCTCCTGTGCAGAGCTCCCATGCTCTGACTCAAAGATGGCTGCCAGCTTCTCTGAAGCTGCAGCAAGGAGGGGGGGGGGGGAAGCCCAAGGTCACCCCCTCCACACACATTCCTTTGGCCGTCCTGGCTTTAGCTCTCAGGACAGTCTGAGCTTCTTGCTCCTCTCTGTAGTGCATATTGCACTCCAAGACTCTTTCAAGTGAGTCCAATCATCCTCTTTTCTCTCAGAGGAATCTCCAGTGAGTTTGGGGGTTCGGGTTATCCAATTCTTACCCCGAAACTCTGTTCCTGCTGCTGGCTCAGTCCTCTTTCAGGTGCTGCCTTTCTGCTTTCCTTTCTCCTCAGACATCTCTGTGTCTTCCATGCAGCATACTGGCTTATGTTCCTTTTTCTGGTCTTTATCAGTTGGCTCTTTGCCACTGCTCTTCAGACGCTGCTGTCCCTGCTGCTCCGTCACCCACTCGCAGTGGAGAAAACTCCTTCGGCATCTCAGACACAGGCACTTAGTTCAGTTCTGAGTCCCTGCAGCCCCCCAACCGGGGGCGGGGGGGGGCAGAGGCCCCCAAGGGGCCGGAGCCCCTTCTCCTCGTGGCCTCTACAACATGGCCACCTCTTCTTCTGCCAACAAGTACCACTGCTTCTCTTCCGGTCTCCAGAGATATGTTTATATTTTGCAGGAGCACTGATTGGGTCAAGCCCCAAGGGTCACCACCCCCTGGGGGTTACCACTTTCAGCTTCAGGGGGAAACCTGGTTCAAACCACTACAATCTTTAAAAGGAATATTATTTCAGTAAGTCTGTATTATATATATGAATATATGTAAAGAATCTATATTATATTTATAATTATATTTATTCAGCAAAAGGAAGGTGCTTTAGGAAATCCATTTAGTCAGCAGATTCTGTTCCTTGTTTTCTCTTCTTTCTTTTAATATTCTTTTCAAGGCAATAAGTACAAATACCTTGTCTGAAGAACAGTAAAGGAGGTGTGAAGAAATGGACAATCTAGGTGTACTCATCACTGGCTGAATGTTATATTAAGAGGCCAAAAGAAAAGAGAGAATCATGGTTACATAAAGACAAACTCAAGGGATGACACTTCCATTAACAGTATAGGGAACAAAGGTGAATGAATGAACCTCACTCATAAAAGATCAAGAGAGTGAGGTTGAGGACTAAGCGAGCATCTGGAACACAAGGTCTACATCAAGCAAACGGAAATATCTCAGCTGCAAGTACTTTATAGTCATTCCCCATTCTCTTATTATTTTCTTTGTTACTTTAATTGCACTGGGTATTGTTCCTTGCTGTGAAAAATACTGCTTCTTTCTTTGAAGAAATATCACTGGTTTTGTGGTGTGGGTTTTTTAATTTTGCAGCATATTCTAAGACTGTAATTTATTTTCATTTTAAAAAAAAGAGCAAGATTTTCAACCTGGGGCCGCAGAATCATCTGTAGTGGAGATTGTGCATTCAGTGAGTATTTCTTTGAGTCAGTAAATCAGAAATTTTTCCACTCTGTCATGTGGGAGAAAAAAAATATTCAAAATATTTGTAAAAATTTCTGTAAAACAGTTTCAGGGAGAGAAAAAATCAAAATCAAATAGTGCACAATTAAATTAACTACCCCCTCAAACTGTTATTAACTGCAGATGTCCATTGATGTGGTATGCTTTCATGGTGGCAATGCTTTCCCATGTTGTGTCATTCCTCTTGATGCTAATAGTGGAACTGCCTTCTAGCTTTGTAGGGTAGGATTTCCAGTTGGTAAAATGCAGTCAGTCTTTCTGATGTTGAACTGTGTCTGTAAAAGAAAAAAGCCAAGCTAATGATTTGTATGGGAAAGGCACTTTCACCTTTCCATCCACTTTTCAAAGGTGCATTCAACATTGGGTAAACAAAGCAAAATTCATGACGTACTGTTAGAAAGTAGCTCTTTTGCTGCTGTGCAGTAGTGCAGGTTCCTGGGAAAGAGTAATTTGTATTTCCTCTATTTTTAAGAACGCGATTCTCCCAAAGAATGAACCTTTTTGTTGTTGTTGTGCATAAAACAAAGGAAGAGGTAAACAAGCAGTTAATGAACCACAAAAAGCAAAATTCAACATGCTGTAATTCCACAAGACTTTCAGGCCAAGATGCATGGTTTTTGCCAAAGACACCAAAGATGAGACCAGAATCCAATGTATGGTGTTAGATTCTTTTCTATGAGAAGAAAGCACATTGCTTTATTTCAGGTGGGCATTTCTTAAGGCCTTGTACAGCACCCAGAAGTTATGTATTCTTTTTGTCCAATATTTATTAATATCACATATTTTTCTAATTTTAGAATATTTTATATTTTTATTATCACAAGTTTGAAATTTATTTTCATTTGCTTAACTGTCAATAGCAGACTACTTTCAACTCAGTAAGTGCAGTTAATTGTGTGTGTATATACACATACCAGAACAAAGCAAAACCAATCTATATACACTCAACTCACTTGGGCCTTTGAACCAAGCCAGTGAAAGAAGGCAGCTGGGAAGGCTTGTAGCAGCCAAATCTTGAAATGTTAACAGAAACAGCTAAAGAAACTCTCCCCAAGTCAGCAACACCACTATCCCAGTTGCATCCATAGCACTGAGTACTGCCAACAAAATAGATTACAGTGCTTGGTTTATGAGTTCTTTGTCTGCCAGGCAGGTTTTGTGTGTGATCATGTATGTAACAGTCAGTCCTTGGTGAAGGAAGGATGAGTGCCAATGCTAGTGCTCAAGGTGAGAATTTTCAAGAGTGTGTTGTTTCTCTTCCCTCAGACATCACTGTCTGCCATCCAGGAGCCAGGAACAGCACTACAAGGCTGGTCTGCTCGGTGTGGTCAGAGTTTCAGTTGTATGCCATGGTAATTGAGCTCTGTAATTAATGTGTCTACATTAAGACATCCAGCTGTTGGCTCCCCATTTTGCCCTCAAATGCATGTGTTTGGCTTCCTTGCTTCAATGGGAACAGTGTGAGCATAGCTGGGGATAGAATCTGAGTGTGTACACATTTGTGCTTCTGTATATACAATAGTTTCAAGGAGAAAGAGAAATATATTTTCCTGAATGATAATATTCATTAGCTTCCCATTTCCTTTCTGTACCAAATGTTCCTATTTCCCTGTAGAGTCTTGGGCTTTGCTGTGTGTCAATCTTCTTTGGGAAAGCACGTAGGTAATATGGTGACCCTTGTTTCAACCAAAGCAAAGCTTTTGTCCTAACCTCTAGCTGAGCCACAACCTGAACTGTTTAGAAATGTTTAAAGGGGAGAGAGAGAAGGCAGAAAAGGGAAGGGGAGGGGAGGGGAAGGGAGACCCAAAATTTTCTGTTTGTGTCTGAGATGGGAAACAGCAATACTGAAATGTCCCAGATAGTCTATTCTTACTGTACTAATGACCCAGCTGAAACAAAGTGCTTCTGGAAATCCTTCAAGAAATCCTGTTTGAGTTATTTCCAGTCTTGCATCCAGACCAGAGAGGCTTGGATAAGGCATTAAAAAGTTTGAATATTTGTCAGTTACTTCTTCCTTTTTCCTCTCCCCATCTAAACTAGGGCCCAGATTCATCATGAACTCTTCATAGATATGCCACTTCCTTCTGCAGACACCTCTGACTGGTTCTCAACCCATTCAGGTCAGAAAATTGAAAGAACTGAATTTAGCTTTTGTAACCATAAAGCAAAGCATGCTGAGACAGACAATGTTCTATAAGCAAGAGTTGATGGTGATACTGTCCTTCCTCCTGTGTTCCCTTTTGTGCACTGAAACATTTTGAATACTATTAGGTATCCTCTTTGGCTCAATGACTGCAGTTTATTGAGTAATATGACTATCAATTGTCTCTTATGCTGTATTTCTCTCTGAAGCTGCATCTGTGTATCTGCATGCAGCTGCACTTGTAGTTCAGGCAGCAGATGTGCCTGTTATTTTTACTTCATTTTTTCAGAGCAAAACTAAGAATATGAATTACTTGTTCTCTTTAGACTAAGTGACCCCTTGTCTTGACCTCATTCTTCACATGGTCATCCATGTTTGGAATCTGGGACAGAGGTGATTTATTTCATATTCTAATTGAACTGCTTTTCTCATTCCTAGTTATCTCAATAACTTATTGGATCTTAACTAGAAAAGAAAAAGTCAGTTTAATTAAGAACTGAAAAAGAGCACTATCTTTTTCACAGATATTCTGCTTCCTAAAAAAAAGTTAGTCCTTTGCTCTCTATATGTTTGAGGTATGTCATCCATAACTAAGCCTTGTAATTCTTATAGTCTAACTTTTGATTTTCATTCCTGCTAGATAGGTCCTATCAAGTCAAGACAAACCTTTTAAGATGTGATATCTTACAGAAGTCTTTCTCAAAAATATAACCTTAATTCAAGTTATTCAAATTCAACTTGTAATTCTGCTTGGTTTGAAATAAGTAGTATTGTGTGAGTCAGAGGTTATGTATTCAAAAATGGACTAGTGTGATTAATTACCTTGACCTGTGACATAGGACATCAAACTAGCCTGACTTAGATATTACTGGAGATAACCCTTTTTAATTTTTTTTCCTTACATAGGTATAAGTAGGCCAAAATCACTCCATAACTTCAAAAGATAAAGTGCCTGAAAGTTTTTTGTTATGAGTCATGGTTTTTTATAATCTAATTATTCTCACAAATCTACTCTGAACTCTTTCCAAATATCAATCCTTCTTGCACTGCAGGCAAAGGAATTTCTTTGAGTATTCTAGTAATGTTTACTTTGGGAGAAATATACAAACGTATTGACTCTTTACACTTACTCGGTACCCCCCTTTCACCAAATTCAAGATGTTGTAAGCCTTTTGAAACACAGAATCTTATGTGAAGCTCAGATCAATTCAGAGCAGGACAATCTGCATGGATCTTCCCAGAATTACTCTTTCCTGTGCTAGCATTTCCTCTTCTGTTAGTATCATTTATGTCCTTTATTCTTTAGTCCTTCTCTCTCTCTTTTTTTGCTTGTTTGAATCAAAACATATACTGTTTGCAAGCTTATTGCTTATCAAGCAATCAAGATTGTCCTCTGTTAATAATATTTCTTCTTTATTATTTACCAAGCTCTAGTTCTTCCTGGTAACTTTGTTAATGATATTCTTATATCATCTTCCAGGTCATTGATAAAAACTCATTAAAATATATTCCGACAGCATTACCTATGGGATCTCACTAAAAGCACACCTGTTTGATGATGATTTCTCTGACATCTGTCATTTAGTTAATGGATAATATATATAGTGTTCACTGTGTTAGCTTTGTAGCATTCTGGTTTTTAATCAATTTGTCCTGCTATACGTAGTCAAAAGTTTGACTGAGCTTTGGTTATGACTGAACTTTGGTTATATACAGTAATATTAGTGCCTTTGTCAACTCAACTTGTAATCTCATCAGAAAAAGAAATTATGTTAGCTTGACAGACCTATTTTCCGTATGACTAGTTTGAGTGGTATTAATAATATTTTATTATTTAATGTATCTGTTCTACTGTTGGGTTTAGGGTCAAGGACAGCCTGACAGAATATCTTCAGGTAGGTTGTCCTGTTTATTCCTTTTAAATATTGGTGCAGCATTAAATTTCTTCTGTTTTCTGAAATTATTCCAGTATTTCTAGAGTTATTGAAAATAGCAGTAGCAGCTTAAAGAAGATTTCAGTCAGTTTTTGGGATTTATAATTTTTGTAGTACTTAAGTCATAGTTCATGAACATATAAATGCTCTTGAAAACCTTACTCAAAGGCCTGGGATGCCGAGTCATAAACTACAAATAGTGTAGGTGTTATTAATAGAGAAAAGTAGTGTGTTTGGGGTTTTTTTTCTTTTTCACTAAATCTTTCTGATATTTTTATTCCTTTCTCCTTCCGTAATGGGATAAACCTTCAATATTCTAACATAGTTGAAAAGGAAGATATTTGTAGCTAAGACACTTAGCTTGGATGATACAAAAGAGGAGACTTGTAACTAAGTCTCTAAGTTCCAGGTTCTAGCATTATTTATAGTCTCAGCTATTGGTCTCTCAGAGCATGCTTGCCTAAATAATTTCAAATACATTAGTTAACACTGTCTGAATCCAGCCATCCTTTACCAGATCTTCCCTGGCCAAATGATGCCTTGGTGATACATATCCTAGTTTTAAAAATATTTGATTATTGGCACAGAATATAATGAGGAATATTTACTATGCAACCAGGAAGAAAAAGGTGGTGAAGGCAGTCTGGCCATGGTTTCACACTGCAGCTGAAGCAAAATTGGTCAAACCTTGACTAAATGGTTGCTATCACCTACTCCTGTTCTTGTTGAATTTCATTAGTTGGTTCCATAAGCTATTTCTGCTTTTCCCCTAGTTTCACTGGTGGCAATTCAGCTAAATGACAGAGCAAAACATTGACCAGAACAAGACTGCAAGGTCATGAACAAAGGCAGAAAAGGAGAAGGGTCTCAGAAGAAGGCAGGAGAAAAGGCAAACATATGGAAAAGCAGAACAAATGAGAACTATTCCACTTGGGAATGAGTTGATATATGCAGTTTAGATGTTAAGACAAAAAAACAAACAACAAAATAAGAACATGCTAGCTGGTTTTGAATACATACTTTACTTTTCTAATAACATATGTACCATCATTTATTAACTACAGATTAGACTTAGACTAAAGATAAACTCCAGGTTGTGTACTAAACATATGCTTTTAACTTTTTTTTTTTTTTGGTCATTAGCTATAAGTAGAATGAGCAATACTTTTTTTTTATTGCAAGTTTCAATAAAACAACAAGAAACATGATTTAAAATAGCACGAATTCTAAACTACCACAATTTTACCCATATCAGAATATCAATATGAAATGCATGAACCATGAAAATAGAAATAAATCTAGTAATCTCAAAATGAGAATTTATTTCTCCTTTACAACTCATGAGCACAATTATAGCATGGATAAATCACAGATATAGATGTGCTTGTAATAAAGAAGTGTGCAACCTAACAAAAATATGAACTTGATTAGAATAAAGTTTCAGAAAAGTCACAAATAATGTATTTGTTAAAAAGACTTAAAGGAAGCAATATATAGTATACTGTTTGCATATTGCAGTGCCAAAACAAACATGACCACATAAATGCAGGACTAATTTAGAGAAGCAGTTTCTAGACTGTAATTCTGATGGTGAAACCTCTGATTATGGGTGCAATCCTGCAATCCCCAGCAATTGTACTAGGTTTGTTCAAGCCAGTAATTGAGTTGGGCATTCCCACATTCTGACTGTTGTTAACTTCTTCTGACTCAGCACACGTAAAATGTCTAGGCTCAATGTTTTCTACTTTCTTCACAACCCCATGGCTACCACTTGGGCAGTCCTGGACTTGATATCAGCCACCAATTAATTTCTAAAGAACATGCATATGGTTTTATATTGTTTGTCATATTTTTGTCATCTCTACATGTTTTTTTCCTACTTTGATTATTTCTCAAGGTTTCCTCTCACCCTAAGCAACCTTTAGTGCCTTTTACAATCCCACCTTTCAGGTTCCAGTAAGTTATGATTCTAGTCTCTGTTCTGTCACCATGACCGCTTAAGAGTGGCCATAATATGTCATAGCATTGTTATCTTTATGTTCCTTGTTGTGTTTTTCCTCTCCTTTCTTTCTTCCCCAGTAGGAAAAAAAACCTATGAAAACACACTTCTGATAAGATAAGGCTATCAAAACCAGCAGGCTTAATTTGTTATTTTCTGCATATACTGCGATTTGGTCGACTGCTTATTTGGCCCCTAAGGATTGATCTGTAACATTTTCCTTTTTGCAATACTCAGTAACCCCCCAAATCCCATATATTTAAAAATTTTAAACTTGAAATGACGACTTATGCCATCATGGTCAGGTCTCTGCATTTGTAGACACTTAGAAACAATGTTACAACCAAATTTTCAAACACAAGTCAACAAGAGGGACTGATGACGTAAATTCTGTTCTAGGTCACTGCTGTGCGAGAAAATTCTACAGGTGAAAACAGTTGAAAATGTTACTTGCAACAGGGAAAGAAAAGACCAACCTGTCCACGTGCCTCTGCATATAATAATTGGCCCTATAGTGATTCTGGATGCAAGGGGAAAGCTTTGATGAATTGCTCAAATAAATCAGGTTGAGTTCATGTCATCTACACTTAATCCTCTGAAAACAATGTATCTACTTGTGTAGACTTGTGTGAGAGTCTGCCTTTCTCTCCTATAAACACTTCTAAAGCATGATTAATCAAGCAAAAATAAATACATTTGAAACAAATTAAATAAATTAAATTCTGACAGTGCCTGATTCTCCCCATCGAGTACTTTATTTATCTTATTTTTCTAGAAGATACCTAAATATTAAAATAATAATTGAGTGACACTGTTATTGCTGCTAGCAACTTTCCATTGATTGAGAAAGTTTCAGGTACTTTTGGTTACAAAAAACTTCTCTCTTCCATGAGTTCTTGTCATACCCATCATTCCATATTCTCAAAGTAATCGTACTGATGATGCAACTATAAAGACATGTAAAGATATTTTGCTAGAGGCTAGCAAATAATCATCTGTAGGGGTTCTCTACCCAACTAATGAAAGTGTGTTCAACACAGACAAAGAAAGAAATAGAAAGTAAAATTTATCTCCATATAAAGAGTAAAAAAATAATTGTTAGTCAAGTCTGCCTTCTTTGACAAGAGTTGCAAAACTGTCAGTGACAAGTGAGGGTTTTTTAAATGATTGAAAGAGATATCAAAAAGTTATTAACTATTTGGGTCTTGCTGATTCAATTTCTTGAGAGCTTGAGGGGAAAGAAAAAGGTATATTATTTTTCTGCTATTTGTGAGGCAAATACCCAAGAGATAGCAGTTGCATCAGAATATAAAGAAAGTGCAATTTAAAAAAAAAAAAATCAAAAAAAGTGACACAAATTTACCCACTTCCTTTCTTTCAGTGACTCCAGTGACTCCACAGTTGTAAATTTAGGAAGGGTTCAATTAAAGTAAGTTGGAAAGTTAGAAATTAACTTTATGAGCTTTAAAATTAACACAACATGGTAAAGAAAACCAACAACAAATGCCCTAACTTACAGATGTTATGGAAATTAGGCATTCCTGCTACCATAACAGGGTTCAACTCTAGGTTTCTGCTGAACCAATAAGCCCAAAAGAGATTATTCTATAAAGTCCTTCTTATTAATAGCACTGCAGCTCGATCCAGATGCCTCTGAAGAGGGACTTTGAACAAAGAAAGCCCTGATCAACTGTACCATTACAACCTAAATTCTCTATCTCTTATGCAGAAGTTGAGACCAGTTGTAATATTTGGGTTTGGGATCTTCCCATCACTGGCTCTTTCATTGTCTCTAGGTGAGCCATTTCCTCTCTGCTTTCTAGGGTTGCACTTCTGTTAATCACAGAAGCACAGAATATGCTGAGTTAGAAGGGACTCACAAGGATCATTGAGTCCAACTCCTGGCCCTGTACAGGACCACCCAAAATGTAGCTTTCTTATTTGCTGGCTTGAACTGCCTCTGGGCCCTACTTTTACTTGACTAGATGAAAGTTAATCAGACCTAGTTGAAAGTTAGACCTGGCAGTCCAAGGTCCTAATTAATTCAGCAAATTTAGCTACTAAAACTAAGAAAGTTTTGCTAAGCAAGTTATAAAGGACCAGTATACCAAATCACACAACACAGAAGATGAGTAGAAAAATTTAAAACAGTCCCAAAAGGAAATAATATTTAAGATGGGAAATAGTGTCACTCTATGACATTGAAATCCATGTTTGCAGCCCGAATTTTTATGAGTGTTTTTGGGAATAATTGTTACTGTGGACTTATTTTCACATGTACCTTTTTTCTTTAAGGCACATGAAAGAGCTTAGAGTACCTTTCTTGAGAAAGTTGTGATTTTTGTGACAAAACTAACACTTATTTCTTTGTATCAATACTAATTAAGTGAGCCAGCATGTAGCTTAAAACATTGTCTGATCATTTTTCTTTCTCTCTGTGTCTGTCTGCACAGCTGTTTCACAGCACAGGTGGGTTGCTACAATTTTCTGGAATCAGAGAGATGTGATTGATTTTATTAAAAAGAAAAACCAATACGCATACATATACCAGAAAAAAACCTTGGGTGTGTGTGATGTAAGGTACTTTATCTGTGTAATGTAATCTCCAAGTGAGGGCTTACAGTCAGTTTTCTCAAGGGCAGGCAAATTACTTTAAGAAGTTGAAGTCTCTGGAGGACCTTTCTCACATTTTTCACTCCCTGCTGAATAAACTTTAAAGTCCACTTACCCTTCTTGATGTTAAGTACAAAGTAAGGTGGGTGGCACCAAAAATAACCAGCCAGAAAAAAAAAATTAAATATGAGCAATTAGTTTTTCCACTATCATATCAAGCAGCAGATAGGTGGGATACAAAGTATGGAGTTAACTGCAACAAAGTCTCATCACTTTGCTTCAGAGGAATAGGGAAAAAAGTCACTAGGTATTTTTATTATTGATAGTCTAAATTTTACTATGTTTTTCTTATGGACTTAGAATTAACAGTAACTTTAGGTATTTTCATAACTTCAGGTAAACAAGGGCTTAGTAGGTCCATACAGTATTCAGGCATCAGGAATATGTTTCAAATAAGGAATGATTTTGCATCATTGAATTTCAAGTAACCAAGATCCAACTGCATTTCATAGTTTTACAATACAGCAAAAACATGGAATACGTTGTGCTATAGAGAAATAAAGTTAGAAGCTGTTTGTTAGAATACTTGATTTGGATGGTGCTCAAGGGAGAAGGTGCTGGGTAGAAAATATGGTTGAAACTAGAATCACCAAATTATTGCACTTTAGCTTCCTGCCTGCCAAGTGGGAGAAATATGCTTGTAGTTTTTTGCATTTTCTCTCCTCTTGCCCATTCAAACCTGAATCTGTTTTGGTGCCATTTTTACTGTCTGACTTTAATTCTGGCTATAATGTCAAACTGATGACTGACAATTCTAGAGAAGGAACTGGGAAGGAGATTTCTAGATCTAAGCAAGTACAGTTTGTTGTTCTTACCATGGGTAAAGTAGTCTACAGGCTTAAGGTGAATCATAACAACCAGATCTATTAAAAAGGGAACTTCAGGCCACTCTTAACTGTCTGGTAAAGATAGGTATGCTGTTGTTTTATGTCTCCAGAAGCCCTCTACTAATGTCTACTAATGCAAATGTAATGCATTAATAAATGTGGAAATTCTTTTTTAGATACTTGCATAAATATTTCCTTGAAATCAGTCTAAAAATAAAAAATGCTAATGTAGAAAAAAAAATTTCAATAAATCCTAATGGAAGAAATATGCACAAAGTAAAATTTTCTACACAGTGCGAAATAGTACAGTGCTCTACGTACCTCCTGCGTGTTATACATGAATTTTAAATTGCAGAGACTTTCAAAAGAAGAAAGAGGAGAAAATAGCAAAGACTTTCTTTCTCTTCAGCTCTTAAACACAACTTAGCTCAGAATATCCATCACTGTTCAGAATGACACATAAACCAGCTGCTTGGCTCTTTTTACTGTACTATAACTCATCTTTTCCACGAATTGTCACCACTGCAACAACTTAGTTTTCCCTTGGCTTCCTTCTCACAAACAGTAGCTGGGGAAAATGATTTACTGCATCTGCAGAGGCAGCACCAGAGGAAGAGGTCTCTCTCACAGTAGTGCTCTGATGAGCATGACGTGCTGATTTTACAGTGCAGCAGCCAGCATGAAGGACCTACTCTTCCAAGCCCAGTTTATTCCAGAGTGACTGCAGCAATGCAAATGTTGTTTGGGAGTCTGAGGATAGTATTGCTATCGTGGTAGCCTTTGATATCTGGTGAGCATGACTTTATGGGTCTGGACCTGGGCTTTTTAGCAGTGTAGAAGTGTGTGTGTGTCTGGGGCATTACCGGTGAGTTCATTTACTAGCTATGACATTTAACTTCATCAATTTTATGAACAGTCAACTCTGGCCCCCTTCTCTGGGGTCTACCTTCACCCAACCCATGGCCCAGGACCTGCCCTGCCCAGACATGGACCTTTCCAAGCTGGGCCCACCTATGAGCTCGTGTCCTGCCTGCCCTCTGCACATCTCCAGGGAGGAGCCTGATGCCCAGGTCTTGGTCTGCCCTGGCACCTGCCATCTCTGTGTTGTGTGTACATTCCATCAGAGGCCATGAACATATATGTGTTCAGTTTGCTTCAGTATTGCTTGATCTGATCCTCTTCCAACAAGGGTACATCTTCCTTGCTCCTGATTATCCTGCTTGTCTCTGGGACCTGGGAGTCCTGAGGGCCAGTCTTGTTAGTAAGGACTGAGGCCAAGAAGGCTTTCAGTACCTCAGCCATGTCCTCTGTTACCAGATCCCCTGATTCAGCAATGGGCCCCCATTTTCTGCATTCTTTCTTTTGTCACCTACATACTTACAGAAGCCTTTCGTGTTGTCTTTGATATCCATGACCAGGTTCAATTCCATTTGGCCTTTAACTTTCTTAACTTCATCCCTCGATGACTGGACAATGTCTCTGTATTCCTCCCTGGTTATCCAACCTTGGTTTCACCCTCTGTGTGCTTTCTTTTTGCATTTGAGTTTGGGAGTTTGTGTTTGAGTTTGATCATCTCAACTAGTAACTTCATTGAAAAACTCCTTCAATATTAAAGAGAATTGTCCTGTCCTGTCACAAAATTTGTCAGTTAAGGAAGTTGTGTAGCACCTTTATTGAGACCACAAGTAACTAGAGAAATTTAGGTATGACTTTATTTATTTGTTCCAAATCATTTACATATATAGATTAGTTCCAAGGAATAGAATTTAAAGGAAGTTCTAAGATTTTCAGAACTAGGACAAAGTTAAAGCATCACATTGTCTTCCCAAGTGAAACATCTGTCTTAAGCATTAAAAATATGGAAGAGGGGAACTGGAAGCATTGTGGATTTTAGTCCAGTTGAGAACTTCAGCTAGAGAAACATATTTAGTTTATTGTCCTCTCTAGGACTTTTCTTTCGGTACCCAACTTTTGGTTTCTTTAGCAACTAGAGATTGCTTTTTTCAAGCAAAATATCCTTTGATTTATTGCTTTTCAAAGATTATCTTATCTCATATTTTTTGTTTTTTCTGATCTTGATTTATTGTTTGGACAAAAAAGAACACTTCAGAAGATTTTCAATGTCTTACAACAATGTCTGTTCACAATTACACAAAAAATAATGAACCATCTGGTTTATTTGCATGACAGCATCATCATGAATAACTAGTAAAAAATGAGGGGTGATATGCATATACTTTATACTTGATATCATTAGCCATGAATTTTGGACTCTACCCACATTATATAAGGTAAAATTGCAGGCCCATTGTTTCTCATTCCACATGCAAAATGCCTGTTTACATCATTCCAAGGACCTTATAAGACATTTACTCATTCTTAGCTCTTTTAACAAAATATTTTATAACCTGGCTACACCATAAACTCAAACCAAGAAAAAGGTCTCCTTTATTCTTTAATATAGTTTTTCTTTTTTTTTTTTTTTTAATTATAAATATGGGAAATAAAAGCAAAGAGAAGAAGAAGGCAGGAGCATGCTGACCTTTGAATATCTGCCTGTTCCTGACAAGAAATGGTGTCAGTGTACGGCTCCAAGTGAGGAAGTGGCAAGAATTGCCCTAGATTCTCTTGAGGGATGTAATTCTGCATTTGAACGTAGTCTGCGGCATGAGGAGCTGCTATTGTAGCCAAGGATGGATTCTTGGGTTCCCAGGTAAGGAAGCAGCAGAAATGCAACAAGGCATATTGGTATTGGGTATTAGCAGTTCATTTTACTACATGAGCCTGAACTGCCTATAGCACAGCTGAGAAAAGTGGAGCATTGATGACTCATGAAAACAAAAACACGTTCTTCATGAAAAAAAAGCTTATTCAATAACAAGCAATTGGATTAATCATGCAAGGACACATATTCTGGGTGGGTTTTCTTTTAATCAATCAAAACCTACGAGTTCAGCAGGTTTATGTTTAATTTCCCCCTCAAAAGGGAATTGTGATTGGACTTCTAAATTATCTTCTTAACTTCTAGTTGAATTTCCTTTTCTACCTAAATTGCTTATATTATTCAGATGTCAAGAATATGGTAACAGACATGAGAATTTTTGACAAGTTATTCTTGTCTGTTTGATAAAAGTGGAATTATAATTGTCAGTGATACTTCTTGGAAGCTGCACAAACTAAATGCACTTTGAAAGTGATTTTGCCCCACATAATGTGTAGTTCTATAGCAGATATATTCAGCTGGTTAGATTTCCAAACAATATTCGTTCTTGTAAGATTTTCCCTGATGTCAGTACCTTATCCTGAGGTTTTGTTCTATGTGTAAAAAGGTTGCAAAGCGAAAATGTAGGGGCCTCTTAAGGCAATTAAAACAGGTTAAGTACCTTGATAACTTGCATACCTGATAGGAGGAAATCAGACACTTAAAGAACCAGAAGGCCTCCACCCAGACAGAAGGGCTGTTTAGACTTAGCCAGTAAGAAATATCAACTAATAGACCTGTGTCTCTGCTCTCCACTCAGAATTCAGAACATGGAGGTTTGGGGTTTTTTTGTCACTGACAATCATTTGTTGTGGGCTTATATTTTCTAAAACAGTTTTTATGGAACACAAATGGAAGGTCTGTCCTAAAACACGAGAAGACACACACCTTTGACACTGAATGCTATTGTTACTCCATGATGGACGTCTGAATTCAGCTCCCTTGTCAGATAAATTCCTCTCCCTTTATTCCAGGTAATGCCCCTGTCACCAAGCTGTAAGCTAATCCAGACAGGGAAGCAATTCATTGCTCTCAGTGAAGTATGACTGTAGAGCCAATAAGTGTGGTTCTGGGCCAGCGTGAATCAAGAAATGGAACACGGTGGAATATGACTCAGCTTCGCCCAGTTTGCTGCTTAAGAGTATTGAGCTGGCAGGTAAAAAATCTGGCTTCTGATCTATGGAATCAGTACTATTACCGTTCTTATCCTGTCCTGGGGAAGAACCAAGACCCTTTCTTTTGGAAAGTCTGCTCTTTATTCCTTCTTCTTAACTCAATAGCTCCCAGGTTTTTCAGTTCACAGCAGCAGGTTTTAATTGGATGATGAACACTACTAGAATAGTAAAAGCATCACTGGTGTGGTGGGAATTGTAAGTCAGAACCTCCTCAAGGTGGTGAGGGGGTTCACAGAAATCATTGATGATATCCCATGTTAATATCCATTAAATTATTACATAAAATAACTAAAAAGAAAAGAGTTCTCACTGTGTAATTTCCTGGGATGAAGCACCTAAGGACCTACCTAAAGAGAAGATGCTGGACTTTGAGTCCCAAGGTGCACTCTGTGTAGCTAAATCCTAGGGTAATACTTACACATACACATACTGATGAAGATCTACACACAGCTTTCCTTATTGTTTTCTTCTTGGTGGATGCTTCCTTTGCCTCTTGTTGCTGTCCACTTCACTCTGAGATGCTTCTTTCTCTGCCTCCCCACAACCTGAATAGAAGTATGGTTATTCTGTGTGGTATAAACCTGGTCTTCTAGGAATTAACTTAGGGTATGTTGGCATAGCTAGCTGTTGAATCCAGTTGAAAAGATCACACTTTTTCATAAACATGTACGTTTCACATGAAAACAGATATTGCTTCTTATAAACTAATCTTTCTCTCTCTTCTGCATTAATTGCAAAATACTACCAGTGTACCTGGCTTTCCTGTTTGGTGTATTTGGGTTTTGTCCAAGTCTGGATGGACTGAGAAGAAACTGTATAAGAAAATCCAAGACCTTATCCCCTCTGTGATTTTCATTGGACATATCCTGAGTTAAGAATAGTAATAACCTGAGGTAACAAGCTGCGTTGCACTTAACCCTGAGTGAAAAATTCTTATAGTAAGCCAAAACTCAAAGTGTTTATAATGCAAAGATATACTCTGTATTGTTAGATAAGTGATGATTTTCAGGCAGTGGCAAAATTCCGTAGGATTCCTTAAAATATTTAAGATGTATAAATGAATATGCCTTCTCAGTAGTATAACCTACTATATATAATCTATATAATTGCCAGGATCATTAGAACTTTACTGAAGAAATGTGATTCATAGAGTCACAGCAGTAGATCTAAATGTGATAGAAGATATGACAATGAGATAGACTTAATCAAGTATCTTACTGAGCAAACAAGTTAAGTCAGTAATGCAGTCTATTTGCATGAAAAAACGTATGGCTTTCAAGATCATGTCATTCTCTAGTGTAGTGAACTGAGTTCTTTACTCAATTATCTTTTGTTTCAACCTCAAATATGGAAGTAGAGTGAAGCAAAAATTAAGTAATGAGGTCATTCTGAGACTTGAGCTTTTGGTGTCTTGCCCATCATTCAATATCGATAAGCACTGGCAAAAAGAATCATTTTAAAGAGCAATGTCAGAAAAGTTTGCAATGGAAAATGGCCTCATAGCAAAAAACTTAGCGGGAGGAACTTCCATTAAACTGAAGAACAAAAACAGAACTGTTAAATGTTTTGACATAACAAGTTAATTTGGGTTAAATAGCACATATATCCATCATGTTTGTGGGTATAATATGTCTGCAGGATACACTGTCTCTAATCATGTAGACTTTATTACAAAAAACCTACTTCTTATGTTCTTAGAGAAACAAGAAAATAAATAAATTACAGTCATTTCTAAATTTTCAAACAGAAGATTTGACTGCATTTTGGAGGCAGAATAACTAAAACGTTATCTTTTAATTAATAATCGTATTTTCAATGTTGGCATTTTTGCCCTAGTAAAATAAGCATTTCAAATTTCAGTTCATGATTAAAAATTGGCAGACTGCACAAGGCAGACTGAGTGGCTCCACTTCAAACAACATAATGAAAAAAATGTTTAAATAATATCATATTTAAGAGTTATATTTGGCATAAACTCTACCATTGTAGAGATTGGCTATGTCCCCACTGGACTTCCCCAGAGCTCTCTAACTTGATTCTGGTAATCAGACCAGAAATGCATGAGAGGCTATAGGCATGGAGAAAATAACAAAAGTCAAAACTGGTGCCATTCCTGCATCTTGGAGGATGATCTGAGTACTCATGTGAGCTATTCCTTCCTTCCTGGATGTTAGCATGTTATTTCAAAGCAGCAATTTGATCCTACCATGCTCAGTAAATAATCCCATTGTAGTCACAACATATGTTCTTTTCTGTCCAACCGTGTATGGGAGGAGGCAAATTCGGGAACTGACACCCACCCTCACACACCTCACACATGTCCCAGCCTGACCTGATCTTTTCTATGCTCCGAGAGTGTGGCAGGACTACAGAATTCACAGCTAGATGTCAGAAGTGCGTAGCACAGCTCAGAAGCTCAAGTCTCGGTCTGCAGACTCATGGATTGCAAACCAATATGAGTGTTTTACTGTGATTTGGTTGAAGCACCTACCTCTTTCATGCCCCCGAAGCAAGGATGCCATTTGCAGATGTATTCCTGCTGCACTAAGAGGAAGAGGAAATGAATGTCAGAAATCAGGAACTAGTTTAGTCATTGCTACACTAATAGAACACAGAATGGTTTGGGTTGGAGGGTACATTTAAAGTCTAGTCTAACATCTAGTCTAACCCCCCTGCCATAGGCAGGGACAAGTTCCACTAGACTAGGTTGTTCAAAGCTCCATCCAACCTGTCCTTTAACACTTCCAGGGAGAAGGCATCCACAACTTCTCTGCTCTTGGCAGTCTGTTCCATGTCTCACTATCTTCATAGTGAAGAATTTCTTTCTAATATCTAATCTGAATCTACACACTTTTAAATCATTACTCCTTGTCTTGTCACTTCAGGCCTTGGTAAAAAGTCTCTCACTGTCTCTCTTGTAGGCCCTCTTTAGACACTAGAAGGCTATTCTGAAGTCTCCCTGGAACCTTCTCTCCTCCAAACTGAACAGCCCCAACTCTGTCAGCCTTTCCTCATAGGAGAGCTGTTCCAGCCTTCTGGCCATTTTTGTGACCCTCTTCAGGACCTGCTCTAATAGCCCACATCTTTCTTATTCTGGAGACCCCAGAGCTGGATGGAGTCCTCCAGGTGGGATCTCACCAGAGTGGAGTAGAGGAGGAGAATCACCCTCCTTGACCTGCTGGTCACACTTCTTTTGATGCAGTCTAGGACATGGTTGGCTTTCTAGTGCACATTGCTGGGTCATGGTAATTTTTTCATCCACCAGCATCCCCAAGTCCTTCTTCATAGGGCTACTCTCAATTAGTTCATCCCCCAGTTTGTACTGATATTGAGGATTGCCCTGACCTGGGTGCAGAACCTTGCACTTGACCTTGTTGAACTTCATGAGGTTCAAATGGGGCCACTACTCAAACTCTTCCACATTCTTCTGGATGTCATCCCTTTCCCCGAGTGAATCAACTGCACCACACAGCTCGGTGTCATTTGCATATTCAGAAGTACTCTGCTGTTGGTTTATAGATACAAGACATGAACTGTTCTTAAAGCAGAAAACTATTTGCAACAAGAGAAATATATGGTTAAAGCCCACATGAATTACAATAGTAATCACAATAGTTTGAATTAACTTTTCTTGCCACATGCTGAAACTATGATACCAAGAAAAGAACTCAACAAATCTTAAACTATCTTTGACAAAGAGCACACAACCAACATTTTACAGGTATTAAAAGGGAGTACACATACAGTACAATAATGGGGGTGTTAGGAGGCAAATTACAAGGATTGATTAGGGACCACTCATCCAGTTTACAGCAGGTGATTATCTTCATTTTCATCCCACCTTCATAGCTCATATAACATACTAAAAATCTATAGCTCTATTGCTGAGAACGTAACAAAGTGTTAGACTGAAACAAAGCCTTACACCACTTTTTCTTTTCAACCTCTGAGAGACAGTGCTTACTGCTCAAGTAGGTCTCTAGTGTTTTTACTCATCTTCAGAACATATGCTGTCCTGTGCACTGAAATAGCTCATGCTCTGAGACAGATTTGAATGTAATTACATACCGTGTTATAAGACATATACATGAAGAAAAAGAAATTAGGATTGTATGTAGCCAGTACCAGACCAATTCTGGTATTTTCTAACTTCTGGAGGATTTGGATTTGGACTAAAATAGTCTTTTAGTGCTCTTCAGATAGTTTATTTTTAACGTTCATGTGCCAAAATGTCTCTCCTGTTACTCTGAGTTTGCACTGACTTAAAAGTTTGGCTTCTAAGCCATATTATTGGTTAGCTATATTACCAAGAGTCAAGTCTGTGCAACACAGCACACTAGATCCATCCACATGTAAAGTGACTGAAATAGCAAGTCAGCATCTACGTCCAGGTCATGAAATTTCAGTGATTTGGATGGAAAATACTGGACTCGCGCAACTACATTCAAAATTGCCAAGTCCAGAGGAACTATTTCAGTGCTGGCTCTCCATTTTGGTACACAAGCTTCACTGCAGAGGCTTGGAAGCTGTATAAAGGCTCAACTATTTTAAGGAGCTTTACGTATACAACTTGTGTGAAACATGATGAAACAGTGTGTTTACTGAGTTCATTTCTACAAGCAAGCAAGCTCTTGACCAAGGAATCCATTCCTGAACTCCTTTACAAAGTTGGGACTAGCAGTCCCGTAGCCAGAAATAGTCCTCATTCAAAAACTTAGTCCCTCAAATTTGGAACAGAGATTTAGACCAACAGTCACATATGTGGGGAGATTTTCACTATCCAGAAAGAACCCAATTTCTCAGACTGACTGAAATTGAAGGAAATAGCCAAGGAGGAAGGCAAGTCTCTGGAGAGTAAGCAGAAAGGAATGGTTGAACCTACATGGACATTTAAATGTACTTACTGGCCACTGGGGATTTTCTCAGTGCGGTTTAGATTCATTTGCCAATCCACAGAAATGTTACACTATTTCCGATGCACCATGGTATCCTGTCAGACTCCTGACTGATTTTGTAGAAGAGTCCTATATAGATACTATATGATACATCTCAGCCACAGAAAACTGCCTCACATCTTAGCGCTGTGTCTCACATCTTAGATGCCTGTGCAGGCAAGTGAACCCCAGCCAATGTAATATTTTATGTGTTTCCTTGCATTAAATCAAAATTTTTGCATCACTGATTTTTAATTTTAAAGGACTAACTCAGGATACATGAACCCCTGGCATTAATTTTTAATCCATTGTGGAAACCTCTGGAAATGTTTTCATTGTACAGCCAGATTTTCTGCTCACTAACCTGGTTAGATACAGATGCAAAAAATCAGCATCTCCTTGTGTTGCAGGAGACTAAGTGTTCTTTCCCACTGAGTAGTCCCATCATTGTCTTAACAGCTACCAGGGTTCACTCAAGAATGCATTTAAAGGAAACAGCACACACACAGAAAAACAGCTGACCTGCTGTTTGATATTACCTTCACAAATGAATGCTGACTGTCTTTGAAAAAAGGCAAAAAATGCTGATGGAAGTACTGTTAACAAACAAAGGATTATGAAAAAAACGAGTGTCACTTGGACTGAACTCAGTAATATTTTTCTGTGATATGTGAACTTGCATAGAAAAATCTGATAATTTGCAGCTTTCTCTCTCTCTCAAAAAAAAAAAAAAAGCCATGTGAGTACTTACATTTGATTTACTAGCCTAATTTGTGGCCACAGCAACTGCTACTATCAGCTGTATTTATGATAACTAATACATCACCCAGAAACTTATAAATGTCAGCACTGCAGCTCCCTGTAATAGAAGTTTTTTACTGATGGAAGACCACAGACTAATTACACAGCCCAGGGTTTGCTGTTATTCGTCTAAGAGAGAATTGTAAGGATACTGGTTACTGAGACCAGTGAATTTGCATAGCTAATAAAGGTACTTAGAAATTCAAAGTTCATATGTGGAAATGTCATGTTTTCACCAGCACTTTTGAAATTTCTCACCAGCATTTTTCTCCATCTACTAAAAGAAGCAATAGTGACAAAGTTTAAAAAGTGTTTTAATAACAGTTTACAGTTCAACTGATCTGTTGTAATATCCCCTTTTGAAGCTATTCAAATAAACATTATAAATATGTTTGCTATTAACATACGGTGCTGATACAAGAAGACTACTTAATTCACTGTGTTATTTTTGCAGCAAAATGTCCTAATGGTTCCCAGACTAAGATGAAAAGCTTTTGTGGCACCAGCCATGTATTAGATAATGTCTTGGCACTTTCCCTATTATACTGTTATAAATAAATATAACGATTAAACCAGGGTGGTGTCGGGTGCATGAAGATGCATTTTTGTTTTGTCACAGTTTCCAGACCAGACCCACCCCCTGCTGGCAGGAGGCTTCTTTACACGTGTCTGATGGAGAAATAGAGCCAATAAGCAGAGCAGGGGTTGTTTCAAAGCCTTTTGAAGCTAATTGATGGGTTCTAATCAAGCTGACATGTCCTTGTAGTGTTGCAATGGTGACATATAAAGGAGCGGTATCAAGGGACCTACCCTGCTGTTAGATAAATAAATGAGCATGATTTAGGTAGGTCTTATTTCAGAGGAAAAAAAAATTAATCTTTTCTCTCATATTGTTTTTATCTGCAGAACATTTCCATTATTTTCTCTCTAACTCTTTGCCCCCCTTTTTTACCTCTCTGTGTGAAACATCTCATCTCTCTTTCTTCTTGCCTTTCAGAAAAGCAGAAATAAGCAGGTTTGAACCAGCTGTGAAAATGAATTTTCATTATATCTTGCAGCTATACAACATAAATATTAAACATATGAAACAAGAAAAATTTCCATCGTGGTGTTATGCTAAAGACAGGGAAAATGAACAGGCAGCCATGTGTGATAAGTTCAGGTATCAAATGGCCCCTTTAACTGCCTGTGTGAATACCTGGACTCTGTGGTAAGTCTGAGGTAAACAGCAATGAAAGACATTCCTGATATTCAGAAATGAGCTAATATGCAGAAGCTTTTACCCAAAATCATAAAAGCAGTTTCATACACTTTATTTCATTCAGGCTGGTGCTACCATTTCCTGATTTGCATGAGCACATCCTAAAGAGAATTTTTCATGGTCTGCTTCCTGATACCCATGGATTAGCTTTTGTTCAGCTGGCTACTTCTCTGCAGTACACAATCCCATCTTGGGAGCCTTTGTGTCCTGGACACCATGTTGGTGGGGACAACTGGACCCACTGGAGGCATGTAATGCATCTTGTAGAGTAAAGATCCTGGCCAGATGAGTTTTAGGCCCATGGCTGAAGAACTGAGACCTAAGCTGCTAATGTTCAGTTGGTCCTCCTGGGTAGAAAGGATATAAGTGCTGCCAAGAGGAAGGCAGTGCACACTAGGGAAATCAAGGGAGGGAAGGCAGATATTATCACTCTGATCAAAATCATGCCCTGTGTTTCTGCATTAGCATTGAAAGACGCAATCTGAATTAGCATTAAGTCAAAAGACAGAGAGAGGAAGGGCAGGTATTATCTATGATGTCCTCCAGCTTATGAATCCCAGACCTTTCCCTAATCATAGTTTTGCTGAAAGCCCCAGCTCCACTGCCATCAGCACTTTTGGTCTCACTGTACCATGCCATGGATGCAAGCTTTCAGATGCACAGATAGCAAATGCTTCCCCAAGGCTGAAGATGTGGGATACATTTACCATGAAGATGTGTTGCTTTTTAGTGAAAGTTTCATTTAATTAGGTCAGAGAGCAAGAGGAGCTGAGCTGGGACAACAGAATTTTTAAATGAGTTCATAATTAGAGCACACAGTCTCCAGGGCTAGGACAGGTATTTTAGCTTGTGCTCTGTTACAGCAACAAGTTTTAGTCTGTCTAAACCAAAAAAAGGATACCAGCATTATAGCATCCCACCTTCCTGTTGTTTCACAAGCATTTCCAAAAATACCTAAATCAGCAAAGAATATTTAAATCAAAATGTTGAACTTTGTGCTATTCCATGGTATACCAACTGAAGGCTGTTGTGGATCTGAATTAAGGATTTATCTAAAAATGCACAAGCCTCTGTTACTTTTGGCAATTTAATTAAAATAATCCATATCTTTAGTTACTGCCTTCAACCACAACCCCCTCTTTTTATTGTCAAATTCTGTTTGGATAAGCACATTTCCTGCCCACTTGTTTCTAGGTAGACCTGGCTGAAATAAAAAACAGTGCCTGTGATGAAGAATATCTATTTTAGCAAAGCATATACATTTTGGAAGGATGTATGACTCTCAACAAAACTCATCACTGAATTTTTTTGCAGGGCAGAAAAATCTAATAATTTTTCACCAGAAAGTTAGTAAAAAATAAAGAGAAATACCTGCTTTTTAAAAGAAAAAAATTAGTCTTTTTGACAGTCACATTTTATGAAAATGCCTGAAATTTCTTGATTCTGTTCTAAAGTAAGATGTAATGTAACACGATATCCTGAATGGTATAGGAAAACAAGGTTCTTTTCTTATGGCACTTCTAAACAATTATATTATTTAAAATAATAATAAAACACTGACTTCTATGTTCTCTGTAGAACACATGGGAAGATTTAAAAATGCAGAGGAAAAATAAAAATGCAAAGTCATGATAAGGAATATGACAATTATTTGCTAATGTGTTTGTCCTTATTATTTATTGATGATATTTCTAAGGCTGTGAGTTTGTCTACAGTTTGCTAAAGAAAAACACAGACCCAGAAACACATTACATGTACCTTAGTTGCCTATTAGTTAAATATCTAGTTTTAAATTAGTTATTTCCACAATCAACAGAGAGGGACAGAGAGTGAGAATGAATAAGAGAACTCCAGTGGAATAATGGGAGAGACTAAACTAGCTTAAATTGGACATCTATCTTATCGGTGTCTAAACACGGGTGGATGAATTAACTTGTCCTAATGTGAGTCTCACATTTAATGTAATTAAAATGCTTTTTCTTGGCTGGATTTTTTTTTAAATTATTACTACAGAAAGTAGACAGCTGCAAACAAATAGCTAATTCCAAGAAGTACTTCTCAATTACAAGTAAAACTATCCTTGGTTGGAAAATTTTCCGTGTTAATGCCTCTATATGTTTCCACAGGAGCTTGAAAAAGTGGTTTGGTTAGAATTTAACATTGAAAAATAGATATTTAGGTATTTAGAGAATTATTGTCTCACATTACCGTCAGTGCCTGTCTTTGGAAGAGTAAGAGCATTATCTCCTTTTGAAATTTTCTTCTTTCTTCTTTTTAAATATGCAACTAATCTAAAAACCTTACAAGTAGCAGCAAGGACTCAAAGGTCTCTCCTACTTTCATTAATGATTTAAATGAAAACAATACTGATTGACAGTATACAGCTTGTCTTCCCCTCAGCTCTTCCTTGTTCTTCTCTCTAAGAAGAAAAGAAGGACAAAAATCATTTATTTCTCTCTTACAGATCTGGTAAGGTACATAGCCTTTTTTTTTTCATGAAACCAATTCAGGCCAGTTTTTACAGAAGTTATATTAGATAACCAAGAAAATTTATGTCTCCTAAAAAACAGTGTCCATAAGGCTTGAGAGAACAGCTGGGTCTTGCCTCTTCTGCAGTGCCATCTGCATTTTCATGATCCTAAAATAAGCTGCACTTCATTGCCATGCTTTTAACACTTTTAAGCAGCTGAAATCAAGCTGTTTCCTGTCCTCATCCATCATCCTACATTTTTCAAACCTACTTATTACCAAAAATTACAGGTATATATCTGTATACAGAGGTGCTTGTTTTTCTAACTCTTTCCCTCTTAGACTTTTAGCCAGCACCTCAAACCACAGCCCTTCATTTGTATCCACCCCACTACCCATATCTGCTATGTGTCCATGCAGATCTTCACAACTCAAGCATCATATCTTAGTGAGAACTGGCAGAAATGCAGAAATCCAGAAATTTCTGGATTCAAGTAGAAAACCCTGGGGCATGGAGCAATCTATCTCTAGAATAAGATCTGGATTAAAATTTCTAGCCTTGGAAGCATCAAAATTTCATGCTTATTATAGAGTATCTCCTCGTACTATCCCAACATACAGATAGAAATATGAATGTGCTAAATTCATGCCTGGGGATTCAACGCAACTAACCTTAATTATCACAAAGGCAATATCTAATCTAATCTAAGATGGTTGTGTCAAATTTATTCTGCAGTGAATAGAAAACTGGCACCTTAATAGAAAGATTTCAGTCATCCTAAAAGAGGTATCTGATGTAGGTGGGATGAATTGTCATACAGATATGCTTCTTTTCATTGACTGTAAAGAGAATTCCAACAAGATAAAGCTAGACAGCGAGCTTTCATTTAGATCACGTAAAACAAATCATGACAAGGAAGTAAGTCATAAAACAGTAGGTGGATATAAGAAGCCATGTTCAAAATTAGAGATCAGATGAATCTGTCCTTCACCCATTTCAATAATACAGACATACAGAGAGAACTACATGAGTCTTCTGCATGTGTGAGCATTTGAATGAAAGAAGCATGACACAAGAAAACAGAATCTGCATTCATTTCTTTACCATGTGTTTGCTGTATTTGCTGTAAGTACAGTACACAAAATTGCTCTCGCAGTTTCTCAGTGCATTTAATGCAAATGCTTTTTTAATACAAGGTGTAATTAGATTTTAGTTCTACTTTAAGACCTATTGGTGTGTTAATTAAGGTCCTAGAAGGAAGTGGTATTTAAAAGTCTCATAAATCTCCCTGTAGTACTGGGGTGATAATCTGCTTATCATGCAGGTGTTTCGGCCTCCACATTTCATGCAAAAACAATTTTCCAGCATGCAATTTCTGCTTCCACTTCCTCCCCCTACTTCTTCTCTTCCCCCCTACACTGCACACAATTTTTCATTGAAGAGGGAGGTGGACAGCTAGGCCAATACATTCACATAGTAGATTTTTACTGAAGAGCAGTTGACTACAGTAGCCTTTGATTAATTTCCTCCTGCCTGTTCCTGTAAACACCATAGTGTATGTACTATTATTCATATTATATCGCATTTTTAAAATGCCGTATTTATTTAGGGTTTTTCTCCCTCCAGCTTGTTTGCAGATTTGAGATTTGGCTCTTTGCCAAAATCATATTACCTTTGTCCTTAGGCAAAAAGCAAAAAAATTGAAGTTAAGCTAACATCAATTTTCTTTTGACCTTTTGGACTCTGTGCTATTACTTAAGTGCTGTATCGTGTCTCACAGTTACAGTTCTAGGGTGGTACAAAGATTTGGCATCCAGAAATGGAATCCAAGGAGAAAACCTTTCCTGGAGATTAGAGAAAAAGAGAGCACTAGCGAGCACAGTGAAGCCTTGATTATAGAGATATAAATCTGCCTTTTTGGGTTGTGAGGTTTGTACTTCTCCCGAGTATTGATTCTGACTTTTCCACTTGGCTCTAATTCTGCTCTTGGTTTTTCTTCAAAGAACTCTCCAAAGGAGCAGACTTGTACATGACTGGAGGTAAAACTAGAAGGGAAGTTTTCCAACCTGGCTTTTCTGAGATTTATGTGAAGAATATCTGTACTGCATCATGCCTTCATAAATTAGAAAGGAAATCATGCCAATGCTACATGTGTGCCTATGTGCATGGTCACAACAGTCTGGACAAAGTTTAGTAATAGACGAGGCCTTTTTACTGATATGCCCTTTGTGGCAGTAGGTAGTGAATCCATGCTGCCTTTGACAGCTGATTTCATGCCCAAGTTCTCAGCGACGGGTCTTGTGACAATTCTGTCCATACTCATTGTAGGGGCAAGCTTCGATTAGCAGATACTCTTTTCCTACTTTTCCCTGCCAGGTGAGGCAAATGGATGACCCCAAAGCACAGGAAGAATGATGTCAATGTGCTTGCTCTGTGGACCATCAGCTGGTTGGATTCACTCTGAAACTCAAAGCTATACTACATGTATGTCAAACATAACTAACTTGAGCCCCATTGATGGTGTCCCCTCACTGTCTCCAATCATATTTGAGCATGTTGGGTCATCTTGAAGAATGCATGCTGCATGCAGTTTGCTGTGTAGTGATTGTGACTTCCCTGCTTCTCCTTCTACACAAGCCTTGATGAGCCAGGCCTCAGTATGGTCACCACCTGACTACTGCAACCACATGAAATGGGTTTTGCCTCTAAGCTCCCAAATAATTGCTATTCACTTTTATGCAGATAGAACTTTCTTGCCTAGAAGTTTGCAAAATGTGCTGTGCAAATGGGGTGCAATTGCTAGAAAATTTCCCCTGTTACTCATCCAGTCCTAACAGCTGTGAGCTAATCAGATATAGCACTTTAGTATGCTGAATAAAATGCTATATGTACTTGCCAAGTGCAAATACCAATGGTGAACAAGAAATATTTAATATCATTAGCAGGGTTGAAACTATGAGAGATAAGATTAAAGAAAGATATAATTTTCACCTGAATAGGATCTCTAAGTTGTAAACATCTTCTAGAGGAGATATTTTGTGCATTTTAAATTACACTGGACACAATAATTTTCTGGACTATATAGTCATGAGTAAGCCTGAAATGGCATGGACATACATAGTTATAGACTGCACAAAAATAAAGAAGAAATCAAATTGTTCTTTGGAAGAGAAAGACTGTTATCCTCATGGAATGTTCTTGAGATGTTAAATGAAACTTTGAATCAAGATTCCAAAATTTTCAGGTTGTCTCTGAACTTAAAAAGTAATAATAATAAATTGACATTGGTTTTGAGCCAATTCCAGCATTCACCTGAAAAGCAGAAGCAGAACTGCAATATACTGAGCAAACACACGGGTTTTCAGTTACTGCATGGGTAGGATTTCTATTGCTGCACCTGTGAAAGGGAGTACATAGACACACCTTTCTGTGGATGAGATCACTCCAACACTTTCACTCCCAGCTTGGCAAGAAGAAACTGTAAGGAACACCATTCCAGCCACAGTAAAAATAAACCTTGGGATCTGCTAACTTTCTGCGCTCACCTGCGTGTGAATTCATTCATTACCACCACACTCAAAAGAAAGCGGGGGCAGGAGGTAACTTAAAAGGGGGGGGAGAGCCAAGCACCGAAATTGAATTTTTCTTTTCAAAGAAACTTGTTAAGAAAATAAAACTGACTTCAAAACAAAAATTGAAACTAAGTTCAGTATAGCAACATAAAAATAGTAAAACTGGAAAGTATTTCCTTAGCACATTTGCTCTAATGCTTTTTAAAGATATAAACTAAATCCAAAATAAACAAATCCCAGGTGTGGAAATGTGGTTAACCCATGACTCAGTTTAAATTTAAAATGTAAAATAAAACAGTCAATGTTCACCAATTTGCTCTAATTCCAGACAGGCATTAAATAAAACAGGAGAGAGATCCTTGCAATTCCTTCAAGACAGCCCAGTGCATGGCTGGAGAGCTGTGAACAGCCTGGTAACAAGCTATATAAAACAAGAACATACCAAATAGAAAGACCTAAACGCTCATAGCTTTTTGTGTCTACAAACACACAAGAGCTACAGTATGCTCAGAATTTTACCACATGCAGAGAGCTGTAAGGAGATTATAGTAACATTTTCTTTCCCTATATGGACATGTCAAATCATCAGAGAGGAAAGTGTTGACAGAAAAGTGCTATTACCTCTCCTGCCTAAAGATTGTGTGTGGGTAGCAAATAGCTACAGTCTTTAAGTGGGAAGAAAAGATGAGAAACATATGCTACCAATTCCTGAGAAGGATGGGTAGCACTGTGTCACGCCATGGCAGAAATAGAGAGGGTACAGGAAAGTTCATTCAAAGCTTTCCTTCGGCAAAGTCTCCACTGTGCTGTTTTGGAGGTGATGAAAACGTATAAGAGTGACATATATATTATACTTTACGTGAACTGAATTGGAACATGTCAGCTTTAGGCCCAAACAAACACTTCTTCTGGACTTTGTATATGCAAACCAACAGAAAACTCAGAAATCTACTGAGCAAATGACCAGCAGTCAGTCCTTGCATTGCTAAGTAACACATTCTGCAGAACGATGGCTTTTTTCCCAGATGGTGGAAACTTTGTTAGGCCAAGCCTGGCAGGCCTTGGTGTCATGTGTTTATCTTTGACCACAGGTCACTTTGTTAGATCCTAGGTCTGGGCTGGACTACAAAAGGTCATCTAGTTTTCCCAAACCTTCATAATTTCCTGAATCACCAATTTAAGCCTATTCTTTCTCATCTTATCTAGCAGAAAAATTATAGGGCACATATATTGATGAAGACTGTGACCATTCTCAGGGATATGGTAGGAAAATTAGGAGGTCATTAAAAAAATAAAGGTAGAAACTTTTTGAATGATGAATATTTGACTCAAAACTGTGGATGGCATCTTAGAAGCTGTGCAGAGGTATGTCACTCTGGTGCATGATATGAATGAAACTGAGTTTTGAGGCTGAGATGACAGATGAGCTGTCATCTGGTTCCCAGTTTTCTGTGCTGTAAATTTTAAAGTAATTTTCAGGTAACATTTTGATAAAGTGTTTGGAAATCATGCACATTCTACAGCTTGTGGTCTACCTTTAATTCAGATGTTTACTTTCTTTCAAGACCATGGAGAAAAGAAACCTCTGCAAACGTGTTTATACAGAATTTCCATGGAGGTTGAGAGCAGTAATTGATTTAGTTCAGAAGTGAAAGGCCATATCAGGGACATACTGATCTTCACAGTTAGTCATGAATCCAGTCACACTGTAAAGGAATTACTGTTTTGCTGTCCAACTCATCCTCTAACCAAGTATGAACACAGTGTTTCAATAGGTCAGATTTTCCATTTTACATGCTTTGTGGGAACAAGATTCTACTGATACAACAACTATATATAAAAGTGTGTTTTCTTGATACCTCTTGGATTTTATTATAGTTGTTCCCAAAGGCTCAGATTTCTCAAAGAACAGAATAATCTATTGAAAATGTAAAGTTGGATCTCAGTGGATGCATATTGAAGTACCCATGACGGTTCCTGAGCAGGCAGCCCTTGGAGACAATGAATGCCTGCCTTCCTGCTCCTTGCCTCAGCTTTTATATCTGAGCTGATGTCATATGGTATGGAATATCCCTTTGGTCAGTTTGAGTCAGCTGGCCTAGTTAGGTCCCCTCCCAGGATCTTGCCCTCGATGAGGAAGGAATGTTACAGTGCTGATGCTGTGCTGAGCAGTAGCCAAAACACTGGTGTGTTATCAACACCCTTCTAGCTACCAATGCAAAGCACAGCACTGTGAGGGCTGCTATGGGGAAATGAACTCCAGCTCAGCCAGACCCAATACAGCCTTAATAAGACAAGAATAATCTTCTCTGAGGAGAAGACTAAGTTTGGATTCAAAATAGGAAACTTTGCATCCATATTTGTGTCTATAGGCTCTTTAGAAAACGCAGTTTTTTGGTACATTCCTCTGTTTAGTATTTTCTATTATCTTGTTCAATGATAGGTTTTTTCAGACCGCCCAAATTCTTCCCGTTCAATGACAGTAAACATAAGAGCCTCGAGGTATTAGATTTTAGTTATCTCATTCTGTTTTTTCTATTCAAATCTGAGAAACAGGAACCTACAAGGTAAGCATTATGGCATTTTTGAGGTCATGAATTTCTGGGATTTTGTGTCTTGGACTGTGTGCTGTATGTATTTTAAAATACATATAATTCCATTGGTATTTGTCTTTCTCTAAAAGCTTTTCTAATGCTTTCACCCACTTTCTTATCTGCTCTTTATATGATTTCTTTCTGTTTCTTTCCCTTTATGTTGAATTGAATTCAGAAATTACTTTGGTGTATGCTTAAGGAAAGCTGAAGTCAACACCTGGAAGTAGTTAGTACAACTGATCTGCCCAAAGGCAGACACCTGCACCTCATGGGATACATTTACTTTCAAAGTGCACATCTAAAATACTTCCCATGACTCAACTGCAGTAAGAGTCCATTTATTCTGTTTTCATTATAAAAGTCACACAAATTACTAAGTCAGATAGTGTCATCTATATCACAACTCTCTGAACTATATCACTGAAAAAACCCAAAACAATAAGGAATAAACAGGATATGGGGAAAGTAAGTAACAAAGCTGAGATCATACTGAACTGAGGAACTATTTGCTAGATAAACTACCTGCCAAGCAAAGGAGGTTTGCAGAATCTATCTGCATGTCCCATGTTCCCATTCAACATCTCCAGACTTCCATTTCCCATATCTATTTCCTGACATAGTAATCCCATGTCAGTATCTTACTCTTTACTTCATTCTGTCTCCCTAGAAAGGTCTTTGCTTTCATGTAAAATCTTCACTAATTCACTTTTATACTACTGTAACCTGCCGAAAACCAAGCAATTAGAAACCACCTCTATTTCAAACTCCTTGTGAAAAATTATCAGGGAGCATAACGTTTATTTCCCCATGGACTCATACCTGTGAGTTTTAAACAGCCAAATCAAGAGCCCTGCTAATTCTGCCTCTACACTCACACTAGCAAGAAGAACACATATCTATAAATATGATGTTTTTCCAAATGACACACTTTCTTAATCTGAAGGCCTGCCTCCTCTCAGACCTGCCATAAACAACCTTGGCTCATTTTATAAATAATCCTTTGTATAGGTTAACCAAAACAAAATTTTTGTTTCCAACTAATTTACTTCAGAATCATGATGGTCTTGTTTCATTTGACAATATTAATTTTAATTAATATTTGGTGAATAGGTTATTTATAGTATTGCAAAGAAACTGAATTAAGTTTTAAGCAGAAAAGGAGCAGAAGAATGAGCCTTGTGCCCAACCATTAACCGAAGCACTGGAGGTACACTTTCCCTCTCACCGTTTTCTTAATGGGGCAGTAGCAGCCAGTGGAGCAGTAACAAACAGCTGGACAGCGATGACGTCTTAAACCACTGCAATTCTTTGTTCAGTGAACACAAGGTAAATCTTCACCCCTAAATTAAATACATTTTTTAGGGCAAAGAAACCAACAAGAATTTGAGAACAGGATGAAAAAAAGCATGGAGATGAGATGAAAAGTTATTTTATCACCGCTTTCTCAATGCAGAGAGAAGAACTTCAGGTTGAGTATTAATGAAATATTTGCTTTCTGGTAACAAGTTTTATATTACTTCTCATGCCTAGTACTTACTCTCAGCCACATCATGCACTCTATATTGCTTTTGAGATAACATGAGGTAGTCTTTGTTTATAGACCTGACATAGCCATGAAATGTTTCTAACTCCTGTCTTATGGAAAGAAAGAGTCCTTGAACAGGTGTTTCTTTTGCTTAAGTTTGTTCTAAGCATAATAAATGCATATGCCAAATATCCAATAAACAGAGTTTCTTGAAACTTTTCATTGTTCAGTCAGAAATGTATTAATTAACAATGAATGTGATTGCTTGTGCTCTAATACATTTTAATTGGTTTTATTCCCGTAACCTTGGATCATTACTTTTTAATAGTCATTTTTATCTCATAAAAAAAATTAATACTGGCATTTTCTCAAACACACATAATATTAATTGTTACTTTAATTAGCTGAACTCTCTCTATATGTTTCAAAGAGAGTGACGTTATAACTTGTTCTCTGTTCTATTTAGAGAGTTACGCAGACATTGTCATTTAGAAAGACTGTATGGAGAACAGTAAATACATGACTGGGAAGCCACTATTAGCACGTAGCCACCACCTAGCAGCAAATACATTTTTGCTCACTCTACATTGTTGGCTAATTATGTCATTTTTATTTGTTCAATCCTCTTTTAGACATGTTCCCTACATTTTACTTTTATATTCTGGAAATAATCATTATTGCTAACAATCATTCAGATTTACTACCATGTGCACTCACACATACTGTGCATTTAACATTTACGTGGATATTTAGGCTTTCAGTCACCTAAAGTAGTGTGAAAAAAGTTCTGCCCCTAATAGTATAAAGCCATCATTTGACAATATTCTGGTTTTAAATGAAATATGAATTATACAATTTCCATTCCAGCTCCTAACCTGATCAGTGTTGCTATTTTTTCTCCCTCTATTCAGGTTATTTTGACACAGATGACTGTGAACTATGCAGTAAATGCAGTAATTTAAAATCAACCTTTTCCTGACCTCCAAAATAGAAAAAGGTCTTTCTCTAACCTGGATCATTCCATGGATTTTATTTGCTGCCTGGCCCTTCAAACAGTTGCAGTGGTAAAACCGAATAGTAAAGAGTTATTGAATGAGCCCACCAGAGGCAGGAAGGAGGCATGAAATCCATCAAATGGTATCATTTATTTGACTGCCAGTATCATGGAACAATGATCTCAGTCTAACTCCTGAAGTAAGTGGAATTATTCCTGCTTGCAACAAAGTACATTAAGCTTTATAATTCTGATTTTCATTGTCATGTTTTGTCTTCCCTTTTAGCCCATCATATCATTCCTAAAGCAAATATACCAAAAGAAATGAACCAAGTAATTAGAAAAGTGTCATGGAAGGTGAGAGCCCAAGTTTAAATTTTTGCTTTGTCACAAATGTCCCACTCATTTTGAGACAAGCTGAAATGGGCTCCTTAATTTTGAAATAGGTCCTTGGCTGTGTGTGAGGGGCATTTACGGTGTTGATATACTGACAGGGTGATGTTGAAAGCATAATTTCTTCAGTCTTCCTACCTTACTGGGTAAGCTTCCTGCAGCTTTAGCTGCATAAGGGACTTATACACTTATACACTGCATAAGAGAAGAAGCAGAAACAGCAAGCTGGTGCAGAAGGTGGAATAGGAGCACAGCTTTTGGCAGCAACTTAACTTCAAATTGGTTTTCCATTTACTTTAAACTGTACCCTCAATTACTAATTGATAAAATGGGAATAATAACACTTTCCTTTCTGTTTTGTATTAAAATTTATGATGTGTTTATCAGTTACAGGGGCCAGACAGTATCCAAAATATATTTCATTGCTGTGATAATAAAGAAATGAAATTATGATTCTCTACAGTTTTGTATTTTGTGGCAAAAGTTCTAACTTATCCAAACAACAGATTAGAGGCTTCTAGTCTAACCTTTCCTTTTCAGTTGCTTGAAATTTTATCAGATGTAAACTATAATGCAATATAGGGTCAACAAAGTATCAGTTTAAAGAATTTAAGACACATTCCTAAGTGGTAGTGAGACAATTCAGACACAAAAATAGACTCATGTTTTAAAATTTAGCTTCACAGTTGCCTCTTCCCAGTGGGATTGCTTAAAAATACATCTATTTCCCCTAATAATTTGGTTATTTAACTTAATCTGTGATAACCGAGGTTCATGTTGCAATTTGTGTGGAGAGAGTCATAAGATAAATTTGTAGCACTGGTGTCTCAGAAGAGACTGTGGCAGAAAGGATATATGAGCTGAATCTTGCTTTCTCTTATCACAGAATCACAGAATCAACTAGGTTGCAAAAGACCTCTGAGATCATTGAGTCCAACCTATGACCTAAAACCACCTTGTCAACTAGAACATGGCACTAAGTGCCACATCCAGTCTTTTCGTAAATACCTCCAGGAAGGTGATTCCACCACCTCCCTGGGCAGCCCATTCCGATGCCCAATCACTCTTTCTGTGAAGAACTTCTTCCCAATGTTCAAACTAAACCTCCCCTGGTGCAGCTTAAGACTGTGCCCTCTTGTCCTACTGTTGGTTGCCCAGGAGAAGAGACCAATCCCCACCTGGCTACGACCTCCTTTCAGGTAGTTGTGGAGAGTGATGAGGTCTCCCCTGAGACTCCTTTTCTTCAGGCTAAACAACCCCAGCTCCCTCAGCTGCTCCACAGAGCTCCTGTACTTGAGTCCCTTCACCAGCCTTGTTGCTCTTCTCTGGACCTGCTCCAGCACCTCAATATCCTTCCTGAACTGAGGGGCCCAGAACTGTGTCCAACACAGTACTCGAGGTACAGCCTCGCCAGTGTTGAGTACAGAGGAAGAATCACTCCCCTGGTCCTGCTGGTCACACTATTCTTGATACAGGCCAGAATGCCACTGGCTTTCTTGGCCACCTGGGCACACTGCTGGCTCATGTTCAGCCGGTTGTCAATCAGCACTCTCGGGTCCCTTGCTGTCTGGCTGCTCTCCAGGCAATCTGTCCCCAGCCTGAAGTGCTCCATTGGTATTGTTGTGGCCAAACTGCAGGACATTTCGTCTTGTTGAACTGTTGGATTTGGCCCACCTATCCAGCCTGTCCAGGTCCTTCCGCAGAACCCTTCAGCCTTCCTACCCTCCTGCACTGCTGCCCCCCCCAACTTTGTTTCATTTGGAAATTTGCTTATGGTAGTGCGGTGGGTCTGGCTGAGCTGGAATTTATTTCCCCATAGTAGCCCTCACAGTGCCGTGCTCTGCATTGGTAGCTAGAGGAGTGTTGATAAGACTGCCATGTTTTGGCTAATGCTGAGCACAGCACTGTAACATTCAATCAAGGGCGAGATCCTGGGAGAGGACACAAGTAGGTCAGCTGACCCGCACTGACCAAGGGGATATTCCAGACCATATGACATCAACCCAGATATAAAAGCTGAGGCAAGGAGCAGGACCGGAGGCACTCATTGTCTCTGATGGCTGCTGCTAACAACCGTACTCGTGCTGGAGCCCTGCTTCTCAGAGAAGTGGCAGCCCATCGCTGCTTATGGGAAGTAGAGATTAACTGCTGGCTCCTGCTTTGTGCACGCGCACGCTGCTTTTGCTTTCTTTTCTTGCATAAATATAAACTGCCTTATAGCAACCCACGATTTGTGTTGTTTTCTTTTCCCACCTTACTCTCTCCCCTGTCTGGCTGGGAAGGGGAGGGATAGAGTGGCTGGGTGGGCACCTGGTGTTCAGCCAAGGTGAACCCACCACAGGTAGACTCAATCCTTTCATCCAGATCATCAATGAAGATATTAAACAGGACTGGGCCCAACGTGATCCCTGGGGGAGATCTCAAGAACCTATTCTTCCCTGAACCAACTTTTTTGCCTGCCCTTGCCTCATCCTGCAATCCAAGCTGACAAACTAGCACTTTATGATGTGCTTGTTTACTCTTAGTGAGTCACATGCTGAGGATCTTGGTCATTTGTGCCTTTGAAAACATGATGCAGAGAAACAACATATAAAATCAGATTCCATGGTGATGGAATTTATATAATTCTGGATCTCTTCACATTACTGCATCCTTTTATTTGTTATTATTCTAATTCACACTAAAAAGTCACTGATTTTCTGTAAATTAATATTGCTGATGAGAGAGTTTCAAGATTTACTTTAAAACAGGTACTTAAATATGAAATACTAAAATTCAATTTTTCCTTCTTTTTATCCTTACAAATGGATGTTTTCTCTCTGTTCTTTCATTTTGTTTCATCATTTAGTTACATTAAAAGTCCTTTTGGCCAAATATCTTCTGTAGATTCATCAGAGTCCTTGAGAGAAATGCCTAGAAAATTAGTTCCATGTACATTTTAGGAAATCTTGCTAAAACAGCTGCATTTTTCCATTAGAAATGGTTTCAAAGGCTACATAAAAATCCAAAGCCAAATGAGGCAAAGTTTAAGTGAGAAAACATGTGTGCAATATAAAGCCAAGAAAAGGGAACAGTTACTGAGAGAAATCCAGATCTTCCTTTGCAGTGCTTTTCAGAAAACGTATTAGGAAGTATAGGTCAAATCTTCATTTGGTGTAAATGTGTGCAACTCTGCTGAAATCAATGAAAGTTCCTTTAAATAGTAGAACTTGGGATCTGACCAACTTTCAGATTTCCAAATGCACATCAAAGAGCTGCAAGTACCTTAGAATGAACTGACTATATTCATTTCCTATTTTGAACTACTAGGAATAAAATGCTTAACTATGCATTGAGAACTACACACTTTGAAAGTATTTAGATAGCACATACTGGAAAAAAGTCTAGTGAAAACATTTAAAAGAGAAAAAAAGATAGCTTATACTTGCATCTGTTGGTCCCTTCAGCCTACTCTACCTTGTTTTTTGATGAATGAAGAAAGCTCTAACTCCAGTTTCTATATTATTTTGAATCTGCTTCTTTCTGCCTGGAACTCTGCAGCTGGAGATCTGGGATTGGGTTGACATCATCAGAGACAGCACTTGGAATTTTTCAGAGAGAAAAAAAGAGTTGCACAAATTGTAAGTGATTTCCTGAGACCAGGTTAAGAGAGAATGTAAATCAATCTGTAATTTGGCCTCAAGACTGCACAAAGACAGATTTTTAAAACATCACCTCATTTTTTCACACCTTCATTTTTAAGCACAAGTATAGTCTCTGTTTAAAAGCTTTTTCTTCCTTTTGATTCATTTATGTGAGCAAAGCCAAAATTACTTTATAGGAAGGCATGATTCTCTCTTCAGTTACAACACAGGAGGCAGGATATAAACTCACATGCTAGAACGAAGTGAATCTACTGTTGTACCTCTCCCAGTGAAAGAAAAAGTACAGCAACTGAGTCCATTGTCTTTGCATAGCAGTTCTACTTCTTTTTAATTTTTATTTTTCAGACTTCATTGGCCCAATCAGAATCATCCTGGGATATTAATTAAAACTGGTTCAATACAGAAAAACTTTTGCAAAGCTGTCTTAAAGGTGTCTAGGTTATTTTTTAGATTTTTTTTCTAACTGAAAAGTTAACTAGCTTTATAGTAGGAGAAGAAAAAAACAACCCCAAAGATTTGTAGTTCATAATACTGTTCAAAAAATATGCCTCCTCTCACCTTCAATATTTTCCTCTGTATTCTAATGCCTCATACTCCTTGTCTCTCTGCTTTTCTTGGCCATCTTTCAAGTCTTTCTACAACATTACCTTTCCCTGGAAAATTCTGGGGTTTTCAAATCATTCATTCTATCTGCCAAACTAATCAGCAGCTGACCTAATGTGCATCTTTAAGTTCCATCCCAAAACTAATCTTTTAACTTAATCTTTGCAAAAATCTGCAATCTCTAAGTCCTCGGAAATTTGCTTTTCCAACTACATTTTGATTCAAATTCAACCAAGAAGATTGAGGGGAGAAAAAACCAAACATGCAAATTGCAATCAAAGAATCATAGAAAAATTAAGGTTGGGAAAGACCTCTAAGATTATAAATTCTAACAGTATTTAGTAATTTCATCTTCTTGACAGCCCACCAACAGGGCTGTGAACCCCTGGTGCCACTAAAAGCTTTCCTGGTTGGCAGTTCAGGAGCCTTAATGTCTGGGGAATTGGAGAGCAAGAGAACCTGGAAGTCAGAGTCAAAGGGACTTCTTTGACTGTGTGCCTAGTAGGCTTCCCAGGAGATGAGAGTTTCTGGCAGGGTTGCCTTGGGTGGATAGACTGACAGAAAGCTGAGCAAATTTCCATCTGAAATCCACCTGGTGGTAATCAGAACTGATTTGCTGCAGTTAAACATCTTGGATATTTTCTGAGGGAAATAATTGAGATGCATCCCCACCTTCTCCCTGGGATGTTGGCTCTACATTGCAGCATTTTGGCAGCTCTGTGGGAAGGTGCATGTCCAAGGGCAGGTCTCAGAGACCAGCAGAGCTCTTGCCCTGGCTGTCCTCAGTGCTGAGGGGCTGTAGGTGTGGGAACATCGTCTCCTTTCCTCTCCTATTTCTTCCCCACTGACTGACTTGGCAGGAGAGAGTCAGCAGGGAAGAGAGACTCATGAGAAGCTATTTCAGGGTGCCTCGTGGCAATCAAGTCAGGAAGAAGAGAGAAAATAGGAGAGAAAATTGGAAAGGTTGATTGTAGCTCTGGAGGGCTCAGTTCAGCATGACACGATTCAGAGAAGGCAACCAAAAACGGATACTGTAATACAGAGTACGGGTAATCCTACACTTTTCCTGCGAAGAATTTCTCACCACTGCCTGATCCCAAGCTCATGTCTTTTACTTTTACAGGACATGTCGCTCGAGGAAGCCCTCAGCACTTGGCAGCTGCAGAATTCAGGATGACAAGGTGACCTCCTGCCTGCCTGGGGACATTCCCTGGTGTTTCTGCTTGTTTTCTTGTGGTTTCCCCTAGAAGTTGAGTTATAATGTAGGGCTGTACTAAATAAGCTAAAGGAGTGTTATGGAGCTGTATGTAGGAACAGAAGGTAGAGAAGGGACATGGGAATGGGAGAAGAAATCCTCTCCTTTTCCTCTTCCTATCACTGCTGCTTAACATGTTAACAAATGAGGCTCCTGCAGGCACTCTCAGGGTTTTTTTACTATATTCTGAAGGTGGTCCTCGGATACGTAATCACCCAGAAATAAATACACTGAATAACACACGGGAATCCTTGATGAAACCAGAAACAAAGAAAATGCAAGCACCTGCCTTGGTCTCCTTGAAGACAAGAGTAGATCAAAAATATGTTATCAAAGTTGTGCAACATCTTTACTCAGATAATATAATATATTGAAGTAATTTTTCCAAAGTAATCCCTTCCTCCACACAGTTTATGCTTCAGTTTCTTAATGTTTTCCAGTGAACAGACATTTTATTAAAAAAATTGCAATCTATATTTGCAGTCTCTACAGTATTTTGAGATACTCCTAGGCCTATTAAAATGATTTGTGGTTCTTTATGGCACAAAATTACTGTGGAAGGGTCTGAGATCTGGCTCAAAGAATTCTTGCCAGGTGAGAATTTGGCCCACTGTGTTGCAATTAACACACTTATTTCTTCTTTATGGAGTTCCTCTGAAAACAACCTGGTCTGCTAATTTTGGTATATCTCTGTAGCTACATTAACACAGAAGTATCAAATAATTTCATTATTTTCTATGAACTATATCCCTAAAATTCATCTTTATTCATGCACCTTGAGGATTTTGAAGCAAGGAAGAGCCAGAAGTCCCAATCACATCTTTTCAGACAGTATTACATTCTTCACAGTTATTAAGTAACATAGTGAGAAGACTTTGAGGCTTTAATCAGATTACGTAGTAAACTGATGTAAAAGCCATCAAATATAAATGAAGTTTCATTTACTGTGACAGAGGGAACACAAAAACATACTCCAAAATATTTATTTCCAGAACCTTTTATCTGATCATTTTCAGTGTAATAATAAAGAAAAGGCTTGTATTCTCTGTGAGTTAAAATCTGCTTACAGATTTTAACAGCCCGGAAACATAAAAGCTAGAAATCACTTATAAAAGTTAGGTGAGGTTTTTCAGTACTTCTCCAATATCTCAGCCATTCTGGGAACACATCAGCCAGAAACAGTACTTAATGAGACACCTCTCTTTTCCAGAGTTCAGTGTTCATCATGGCATGCTTTGGAAGCCCATCCTATGTGCTGACATAATTCTCTTATTGATTTCTGCCATGCTGCACTATTGAAAGATAATTTCACATTACATTTCAAGGACAGTGCAGAAGACAGGGACACTGTAGCGCAGAAAGAACACAAATTGAAAGAACACACTTAGTCACTGTGATACGCTGTCCACGGTTTTTTGAGGGGCCACTCCTCCGATGGCATCCCAAAACTGAAAACAGCTGTATGATCAAAGAGCACTTGAGAGTGGGTAGGAGAGGCTTAATGTGTGGTGTTAGGTGACAAGACCCTTACTACTTCTAGGTCCCCTCAAATATCTGAGCTTCAACTAAGTCAACCAGAATATTCAAGTTGGTTTTTATTTTTATTGCAAAGAAAATGCCCAACCCTGCTGGCGCATCCTGGCCAGGGCTCTAAAATTTTTATTCAATCTCAACACTATAAGTTTTTGGTGATGTACATACACCATGTTCACAATACTGGGATTTAGGACAGGGTTGAAGTCACAATGCTCAGGAAAGCAGGCAGTGTCTCCAGGAAATTGACAGGCTGAATTCTGGTTCAGGCAACTATTTCAACACTACAGCAATTTGAGCACTGGATTGAAGATGTGTTACAGCTTGTACCTTTTTATTTCTCATTGCACACAGTACTCTAACTTAAATGTAGGAAATGCCACTATGATAAAGATATTCTGAATAGTATCTCTTAGGGAAATAAAACGTATTGGTTTGAAGCAGCTGCAGTTTGGGTTAGTAGGTGATAAACAGAATTTTCCATTGCAAGAAAGGTACCTCTGAGTTTTAATACCTATCCAGAGCTTTCTTTAACCAGTTACAAGAACACCTGGTATCAAGAACAAAACTCTTTCTTCTGCAAAACTGGAAGATGTTCAAAAGAGAGTTCTGTCTCTTCGTGAAAGTAAATGCTGCCAGATTTTTTTTTAACATGGTTGATGCAGAGACTCTACTCGTCTTTAATAATAAAGCATACACAAATAACAAGTTAGGGTGGCTCTGAATGGCATAATATCCAAAGCATACTGCACACCTACAACCATGAACTTTTGGAATTTTTTAGCTTTGTGTGAAAAAAAATGAACTTATGAAACAATCCTGAGTACATTTATAACCTACTTCAGTCTGTGAAGTCAAATGTGCAGTTTGTAGGGTCTTGTGGAATCTGACAACAGGTATAATGAGGATCAGCAACCGAAAAATTGCTGTTAGAAACTCATGAAATAAAAGTACAAAAACTTATTAGAGTTTGCCAGACTATAGAGCAGAGGTAGCACAGCTTTTACGACGCAGCCCTGTTACCAAAGAGCAAAATCGTAGGAATAGGGAAGAAAACAAAGTCTACAAAGTGAGATAACATGTAAGACAGCAGAAGGTGTATAAGAAAACCCATACTAAGCACGTCCAATCTTTAGACAGAGCTGAAGAAGGAAAGAAAGAAACAAACAAATTTGCAAAAGAAGTGAAACTATTTCTAAGAATACCTGGCAGATATATTATTAGCTTGGATATAAACTGGAAAATAAGTGAAATCTTGATTATTTGTGAGATGAGTATTGGCACTGCAGTTATAAAAATGGCTGAGTTTATATTAAAGGTTATGCCTGTTTCTCTCCATTAATTATAAATGGATTCAAGAGGGCTAGTTCAGATGAAAATGCCTAAAACAGAGCTATAACGAGGTAAGGTGTATGTACCTCCCATGAGTCCCTAAAAGAGGTGCCATTTATAAATGTGGGGAGCCCATGAAAACAAAAAGAAAAATATAATTTAACGTAAACAAAAGAACACATAGCAAGAAAAAATTTCCTGAAAAAATAAATGTGCCCTGCAAAGACTTACAAGCTGAAAACTTCAGTGTTGTTAGAGAATGTAAATTAAATGGCAAAAAAAGTACTAGTCCAGTATTATGGGTATAGGTAAGTTTAATGAAACTGTTGTTCTCCTGTCCAGGACTAGTGCACATTTGTTTATATGCACTGGTGAAAAATTGCATACTATTTTTGCCTTCTCATCATCAAGAAACATCATTATCAGAGAAAATGACTCTCAGACATGTAATCTCACAAGACTTATATTTATTAAATATTACATCCATGCTATCATAACAGCACGTAAAGGGTTACAATTAGATTTCTACTGGATTAAGTGCTCAAAAAAAAGTATGATTTATGAATATTATATTAATCTAAGACAGTCAAAATCTTTCGGTACTATGTAAAAAAGGTGTTGGAATTTTCAAAAGGATTCTTAGAAATGTAGAATAACATAATAGGCAAGGAATTGCAGTCCTAACTTGAACCTAGAAATGTGATTTCAAAACACAGTATAGATATAATACTGAATTAACAATTCCCCACAACCAAAATGGGGATGTCCTGTTGGTATTTCCCAGGTCCTATCCTTCCTAACCTCCTTCCCTTCCCTGCTTTTCACTGATCTGCACTCCTGCCTGTTGTAGTGCCTGACCTGACATTCATCCAATTGGAAAACTAAACTAACAAGAAAAAACAGAAATAATGCCTTGACAAGTTAATAAATTGATTTAGATGAGACAAGTGCCAAAAGCAGCATTAGATAAAGGAAGGACTTAGCAGCAGATCCTGAAAGTGGGACTTAGGACTTATGCCTTAGGACAAAGCATACCATGCTGAAAGCAGGAAAGTGTGACTTGGTGTAAACAGATGGAGACAGCAAATCCAAAATATACATTCTGATAAAGGATCACATGACTTCAACACCCTACTAGCCACCAGATAATGTCTGTGACAATAATGGCAGAGCACAGGCACCAGAATTGTCATCTCTAGTAAAGACATGACTGTTTTCTGAAAGGTTGTGTCTTGGCCCAGGCCTGTAGAAAAATAATAGACATCCTGAGCTTCCTCCAGAAGCAGACAGGAAGAAGCCACTGACCCAGACAACACTACGGGAAAGTGCCGACTAGAGTACTAGAGTAACCAAAGTGTGCAACCATCTGTCTTCAGACAAGCCAAGGAAGCCAGACTAGGGACTGATAGAGAGCTGACATGCAGTATAAGAGATGACAATTTTTTTCCCTCTGGAAAAGGAAGATGTAAGTCTAGCCACAGATGCAATGAGAGAATAGATTTTATTGATCTAAACCAGTGGTGCTAACAGCCAGACTAAGTGATGTGCACAAATCTTTTCTTCCCTCACAAGTAGCCTCATCTTTTATCTGTTTATTTTCACTTTAATGCTGTGACACCTTGTTTTTAAAATTTGTCTCAGGGTTTTCCCAAGTGGCCTCAAAGTCATATCTGCTCTAATCTAAATAGGGCTAGGGCTGAGTAATGGCCCCAAATCATTCGTACACTGACATGGTTAATATAAACCTTGGCACACTTTTAGAGTGAGCAATTTTTGAGCACAACTTGGGGTTTAAGAACAGTGGAAGCAATTTGGATGTCTACAGCTTTTCAGGGTAAAGGTAAGAGATTGAGGCTGTATGGCAATAGACCTGCCAAGGAGTTGTCATTAGGGCAGGATAATTTGCCTCAGCTTATTTGATTTACTAGCATACACATGGGCCATAATTTCCCACACACTGCTCAGAGGTCTGGGTTTGTGTCTGTGCACCTGAAGCTGTCGCATAAAGAAAATGCCTGCCTTTAACCATGCCATTACTCCTTGAAGAAACAAGTGGTGCATGAATGTCATTGCAAAGTTACCATACCTGTGTGGAACAAGAAACTTGGGGTGATACACCATATGTAGTTGATAACCTTTTAATGACTTTGAGATGCAAGCTGAAGTACAAAGAATTTGCCTGTGTGTGTGTGAAAAGTGAGAGGAAAAAGCAGAGCATTACAACTCAGAGCTTTGCAGAGCTCACATAAAACCACCTAGCATGTCCTAACTCTTTTTCTATCTCTGGAAAAGCATGTTCTAAAAGAAAATACAAACCCCCTCTTTATTTCTATCTGTCTCCCAGGCCTTAAGGCTCCAGCAGTATTTGCCATTGCTCATAATGGGATATTCTTTCTCCTCTCTTTTCTCGTTAGAAGTTTCTCTGTGTCTTCTGTTTTGTACCTGTTCTTCTCTTGCTTCTGACAGTTTTGACTCTCAATTAAATCAACTAGTTTCAATATTTTCTGAAAAACTGGAGGATGCGCAAGTCCTGCTCTTTCCCACTGGTAGAAGAGATCATCCCCTTCCTAGAGACTTTACCAATTTTACTGTTCTATACTTTTCATAGATGACCCATCTCTCCTGGAAAGAACAATTTTCTAAATGAAGAGGGTGTAGCTTTTGATATTCTACTTATCTGTCTAGTTACATTTCATATTGTATCAATATGTTCATATTAACTAGAAATGCTTCAAGACAGGTTTTTGACTGATATATGACGTTGCAGAATCACATCTAAATATTTTCAACTCATGAATTAGATTATTTGAAGTGAGTAATGATGTGAATCTCTTACTTTTTTTATTTCACTTTTGTCAGTACCCTGTATTCTTTTTGGTTTTGTTTCTTTTTTAATTGAATTAAATAATGTCAGCAAGCACAAGTGGCTGAAAGACATTGTGTACTGTTGTGTCAGCCCCATCTCTTATATGCCGTAAAGGGGTATAAGTATAAAGGAAACCTACACATTTCATAGTGCAACATTTTCATTGTAACTAAACCAAAGTTTAGCAAAAAGCAGTGCTGAGGTCACTCTTACCATCAAAAGAAGTAGTTTTCCAAGAATTTTCTTCCCCATTTCCTAAGTAGTGTATGTTGTAGAGTCATTTCACGCTGCAGGAGTGTATTCTGATCCATTTACCACTGAGTTGCTGACAAAATATGGCATTTATTTGCAAGATTTTCATTAGAATTCAAACAAACTGCAGACCTTTGCCATTCGAGAAGCACATGCACTATTTAGGCAGACAGTTGTTTTGCAGCACGAAAGTTTGCAAGCAAACTCTTATTCCAGCGTCAGTAAGCAAATACCCTTTCCAAATGCTTCTTATAGAGATGGATACATACATCCCCAGGAATCAAAAGCACTCAGTGTTTCTCATTAGCATTCTCATAAATTTGATGAATACATTACAGAATCAAGTTGGACAAATATTAGGATTCTTTATGTTTCTATTATAATTAGCTTTTAAATATATGTTTATGAGATTATGAGTTTGGTTAATAGAAAAGTGCTTTGAAAACTCTAGTAAGAAATTTTCATTAGTACAATGCAGCCTTCCATTGAGTATTAACATGAAAAAAATCACATTTAGACAAATTATGCTGACTGGAGATTTCACAAAAATTAATCACTAATAAGAGAGCTTTCTAATGGGTTGTGTTAAGGTCTGTAATTGGTTTGAATGTAATGAATATCTTTATTAAAGGTCTGCAGAAAGTACCAAAATGTCCCTTGTAAAATATGTGAAGATAGCAGTCTTTTCACCAACAGCTGGATACTCACATAAACAGGTCAGTTTTATAGAGAAATTGTCATTACCAGGTGATGTGCACTTATGTGAAAAGTATAGAGTTCTACAATCTAGCAAGGCAAAACCCCCTGAAGTCTAATGCTGAAAGCTGATGCTGAGTTCATATCAGCAATAGGGAACACACACTTAGTGACAGAATAATTCAATGTTAACACAACATATTTTGATCAATACTAGGTATTTTTAGCATATATTTCAGTCGCGTATACTCCAATCCAACAAGAAACTAATACTTGATTCAGAAATTTTTGGGTCAGCTTCAATAATCTGTGGTTTGTATGACACGGCTCCTCTTTGATTAAAAGTCTAGAAACCTAGAGAACAAGCATGACCAACATGAAGAGGAGAAATGTGATCCCTCCCCTTCAACCCCATTAATCACCATTGCTTCCTCACATACAGCACTGAATCTCTACTGATCCTAATATATAAGCTGATTCAGTTCATTAATAGCAAGTAAACTAAAGAAAAATATCAAATTATGGGCAGTAGGAGCAAAATATATTGAAGCATGACAGTTTTTTGTGCTGTATGTATTAGGAAATTGCATCACTAGTCATATATACTTCAATGAAATTAAAACTGTTATTTGAAGACAAAGGCATACAAGGAACTATTATTGCTCACCCCTTCTCATTACTGTGCAATGGCAAAACAGGGAGCATATTGCATTCTTGTCACCATTGACCAGAACTATAAACAAGAAAAATCAGGGTACTTCCTCAGAACTGCCACAGTTCTATGGATTTTAACAGACCTTCCTTGTTCACCACAAAACAAAAGTCCATTTCCTTTGAATTTAAGGTTGAATTCATGTCTAGAGAACTGAAAAATTTTCACTTAAAAAAGAAAGCTACACAGGTGTTGCAACTAGTGTGTGGCAGAGCCTAGGCTTGTGGCTGGTTTTGCCCACCATTCCATACTTCAGGGTTGGTTTTGCCCCAAGTAAGTACAGTAAAAGTCCTAATTTCCCATCAGCTATACTCTATCAAAAAATGGAAAACATCCCACCATCATTTTACACCACTTCCAAAACTCTTTGGTACTAATTGGTTGGTTGACTCTTAAGCTACTATATTTTTCTGTGACTCTGTAAATGAGGGGTTTGTAGACTTTTCAATGAAGCTCTGGGATATTAGTATTTCTTGGTAATTTTCTTCTCAGAGGTATCCCTTCTTCCATTTCAACCTCTATTTTTCTCTTCACCAGTGAAAGCACTATTTAAATGACGAAGCAAAAATAACAACAAAGTGAAAACTCTGCCCGATCAGAATATTTTTCTAAGAAAAGCTGTCTTCATTACATCTCCCATTATTGTCAAAAATTGAACTCTAGAAATTTTTAGAATGTAAAAACAAACAAGCCATGAATGTTGTTTTTTAAGTATTTGAATGGTTCCTCTTGCATCATGGTCTCTTCTTTAAAAAAAATAAATAACAATAACCTCTAAAATTCATCACAAGGGAGTAAAGACCCAAAGAGCCAAATTCTGTGAACAGTAATTCTTATATTCTAATTAAAAACATAACTTCTGTTACACATTTTTTCTTCCATCAGTATTTTTTTTTCCATGCATGAAATGAACTATTACATTTTTGGAATGAGGAAATAAACTCGAAGTTAGAATTAAAAGGCTTGCATAAACAAATGTGAACCTGGATAGGCTTCTCTGAGGATCATAGCCAACCCCACTCTGTAAGGATGCTTTAACAATTCAAAGCATGCAATGCTTTTTAAAAATGTAATTTGATGTTATATTGTCATGCTGTAAAACATTTGCAATGTATAATGATGTAAGAGGCCAGCTGGCCGCTAATGGTAACAGCATACTTTACCAGCACTATCATCAGAAGGACTGTTGAAGGCAGATGGCGCTTTTTTTTCAGTTTTATCCCGTTAGGGATCCTACCAAGGACAGGCATCCTACAAACCTCATAGTAGTGAAAAGAACATTGCTTTATTGACTATAAAACTTTCCTGCAAATAATCTCGAAAGTAATATGTGCTAGAGAGCACCAGTGGCATGTATGTTCATAACCAAAATAGAGTATTCTGGATTGAAGCTTTGTTAAATGATTCCTACGTGCTGAAAAACTTTTTGGAGAAATACTGGATTGGTATTCAAAACTGCAGTATTACAGAGACCTACTTTCCTGTCTTATTAGAGAGAGGCACCCAAATTCTGGTAGTTAATTATTGTTCATCCTTGCATTTCATGTCCATACTGCAAGGAGTTTAAGTACAAACATAAGGGGAAAAATTACTCAGACTTAGCTGACTATACAGAGATTAATTTTGATGATAGTGTTGTTGAAAGGTATTCTGCAGTTTGATAGCCCAGATGCACATTTTCCCTGGGTAACAAAGGTTCCATTGGTTATGCTTCTTTTACTCTTAGGGCTATCAGAAATAATATTGTCATGGTTTCAAGTTCTTTTTGTCTTATGATAGCAAAAATGTATAGAAGCAGTGTGCCATATTTTGCATGACTAACAATTGCTATTTAGCTTTCTGGTGACAGTAGTTTTGTTCTTTCAGTTTTTGGTGGTTTCCAGTGGTTTGTCTGTCAATACCACAGTGCTCCTGCTTAAACCATTATCTTCCATAGCAAGTGGATTTTGTCCTCTAGTACTCCAGTTACCCAGTTTTCAGTACAAGGGAAGCATTAAGCAGGTAGTTTTCTAAATCCTATTCACTCTACTGCTTACAGTAAATTTCACTGACAGCTTGCCTTTTTGCAAAGATACTCACACGTGCAGATCTATATTATTACTATGCTATATATATGTAAGAACTATAATAATTATTTTTTATTGGAGTCATTTAGAGGTTTTTCTGTTTGTTTTCCCTAACCCATACGGTTAGACAAAATTTAGGGTTCTATGGGCTACTTCCTTTAGGACGAAAAATTGATAGCTATATCTTCACACCATAATCTTCCTTTATTTACTCAGACTGCACAAATTACTTTCCCTAGAACCCAAGAGTAAATTGTAACATACGATAACATATTTTTTCACAATTCCTACTCTTTTTCCTTTCGCAGTTAAACTCTAAGGTTTTTGTCTTGTCTTCTCACGAACAGTCTTGTACTTTTTGCAGCATTTTTGTCTCTGTCACTGTTGAAATTTTGGGCCTTTGTTACTTAGGAGATAGTGCTTTGTCGTTCTTTTCATCAGACAGTCCTCTGTCTACTCAGTTTAAAACACTGAACACCTTCACAGACGCGTTTATATAGATCAGTACCTTTATTTTGATTTTTGACTGGAGATTTATAGTATTTCTTTTACCTGGTTCCACAAAGAAACTTAATGATTCTTGCAAGGAAGGACATTGGCTTTGTATTCTTTTTTTCAGTAAGGATTAACTCAGTGCAGAACATTTGCTGGGCATCAGTAATGCAGTCTGTTACCAACTGCAGAGCACACACAGTTAAGATAAAGGGTTTGCGGTTTTCAGTGCAGCACTCCATGGATCAGAGGAGCTTGCAGAAAGATGTGAATATGTTTGGAAACATTTTCACCCATGAAGAATGCAGATTCAGCATTTTCCTGTGGCCTTCTGTTTGTCCTACCGTCTTTCTTAAAAATGGTTTACATCCGAAATGAAGTTTCTTTTTGATCTCAAGACGATTACAATACTTATTTCACTCCAGAAATGTGATTTTGTTTTCATATACTTTTCAGTTCACTGAGCTGTTGCTGTGGATTTTAATAGCTTGATCACACGTAGTGGAATTTTCAGATTTTCCAAGACATTGGGCAATCAAAGGCCAGTCAATTACGTAGTGTTAGCTGAGGAAATAACAGTCAGAAGGTTCCAGGTAAATCAATTTAATTGCATTATTCTCAAGGTCAGGTTCATATTCTATCTGATTGTAGGCAGTCTTGGGACAAATTTACTCAGTTCTTCATCCATGTCATGAATCCGCACTACAGCATTGCCCCTTCCCACATAAAAAATGTCCTGAGAAAGGAAGAAGATCAAAAATGCCTCTAAGGCAATTGCTGGTGTTAAAGAAGTCTTGGGCATTTGGTCTGCAGTGACTCTCATCAATAGCTTGTGATTGAGGAGCTTGACTAAACTTCTTGGTGAGATTCCTCAAGCATTTAGTAGCAGTGAACATTAGCTGCTCAATGAAGACAGTTACAAAAGTACTAGAGCTTAGAGATTTTAGATCTTACATAGGTAAAGGACATGAATCACACCTTTGCTTCTTTGTGTTTAATGAGAATGTGGATTTTACCTGCCCCACGTATTTATAGGTTTCTTAGGGTTGTTCTTGTCTTTGTAGGCATAGTCCTCCAGACGTGCTGCAGTTTTGATCTCTGCAGGGATCTCTTTGTGGTCATTGTGATTCAAATAATACTGATATTGATTTTTATATCCTGAACAAAATAACATCTTTTACAATTTGAAATGTGCTTCTTCCTCCTGAAAGCATCATAGTGTTTATTTCTTTAGCATCAAATGATGTTGCTTTCCAGGCACTGTCAGGAAGGGGCTGTAATTCCAATAACATCACTTGTAGAAGGTATGATATGGATGGGGAAGTAGTTGCTCAAGGAAATGGAAATTTCCTCATTATACATCCCCCCAAAATATGCTTCGCATAATGGGATGGTGATGATGAGAGTCTGAAACCTACCTACTTCCCCCAAAACCTTTCCATGCAATTCAACAGACAGGACTAAAACAAAAGTTAGCTAGACTTTTCTTGATGGTTTTAATGCTATCTTGAGGCTGTAGAGCACCTTTAGACAATGACCATGTTCCAATTGTACTATACATACATATGGTACTCTGAATGCTCCAAAATTAATATAATAATGTTAGAAGTACTTAGTGCAGAGTTTTTGGTATCCAATGTGCAAAGCCTCTTTTAAGAAATGCCTGATATTCGTGACAAATAAAGCATTGTTTTCCCAAAGAATTATTTTACATTTTTCATCACGTTATTGATGAACAGAAGTAACTACTGTTATTTGTTATTAATTACAAAGAAATCTTAGGTCCTGTTTAAAGAAAACAGTCAGCTGGTATTTTTGTAAACTGACCTGTATTGGCTCAAGTGGATATTTCCCATCCATCTTCCTCACTGCTACTCTGGAAGGGCAGCACTGTACAGAAGAAGGAGCTGCACCTGAATCACTGCACCTTGCAGCCTTACGTATTTAATTAAAAGCTTACCTGCTCACTTGTGAACTGCAGCAGGTCAGAACTTGATACCTAAACTGCTTCAGACTTACTCACCATGCAAGGAGCAATCAGAAGAGGAGGAAAGGATAGGGTTTTTTTTCATCCTGGTTTAACCTTTCACCCAATATCCCACCTTTTAGGTTAGGCCAGATGCCTGAAGATATGATAATAAGGGTTAGCTCTAATTTAGGATATCACTGTTGTATCACTTCATAAGCTCCTGGAACCTAGCCTGGAGCCTTCTGGGTTAAAATTAACTATTAAGTGATCAGTTAGTTCTCAATAATAGAAATAAATTCAGTAACCAAGAAGAAAACTGCCCCAGAATACCTAAACAAAAAAAAAGGATCAGTTTTCCTTAGTATTAATGAGCTGAATTTGTTCAGTGAAGAAAGGACCAGCAATCCGCTGGAGTCAGTGCAACAGAGGAAACAGTCTGGCAAGGGAGGGACGTGAGCACAGGTGAAAGGAGGATGAACGAAGTTTGGCTGGACAAACTTTCAGATGAGGTCAGCCACCTTGTGAATGTTTAATCCTGATGGGTACTTCAGGTTCAAGATGCTGTAAGAATTTTTTAAAATGAAACAGTCTTTTAATGTTTCATTTGAAAACACAGTCTCTGCTATTGATACTCTGACTGACTAAGCCAGAAGAGCTATGTTGATATTTCCAGTGCACTGAAAAAGCACTTTCCTTGCCCTCCAAATATTAGATGTCCCACTGCCAGGCATTTGCAAGTTAAAACAAAGTTTGTAACTTCACAGAAGCAGATGTTCATGATATGTGTTTACAAAAGAAACTCAAGAATATTTTCATGTAATAATGCAAAAATAAAACACTTAGGCACATCAAATGTCTTTGCAATTCTCTTAGACTTCACTTAAACAATTGGCGCTCGTTTTCTTTTCCCCCAGTAAATAATGTGACATTTAATATCCTGCAGAATATACAATGAACTAAAATAATTGCACTGTACTTTCTCACTGTGCTTTTATTAATTCTAATAACTGTACATTAAAGTAATTGCCTTTTGCCTGATGAGTAGTATTGGATATTTGGAACAGTAAAAGTTTAAGACAAAGTGTTTATATGAAAGCATGGTGGGGTTTTTTTCAAAATACACTTATTTGCCAAGATCTGCACCTTAGCATAGTAGCAACTTTTTGCTCAGAAAAAATTTAGACTGACCAAATCTGATTGTAAATCTGTAAGAAACATAACTGATACATGATTTTTTTTTTCAGGCAAAGTATCTTCTTCCATCTCTTGATTAACAGTAAAACAGGAGGGTATATACTTTTTTTGATTCAAATAAAAAAGATTAAAAAAAATAATAAAGTATGACACATTTATTGAGATTTACATTTAAATAAGTAATGCTAAGTTTAGTTAAAGCTACAAGAGGGTAAATTTGCAATTAGTTACTTGAAAATTAATCATTTCTATATCAAATTCTATATAATTTTTCAGCCCCACTGTGATTGAGTTCTTCAATGTTTTGAAAAGTTATGTGTGGTCAATGATAATGTCTAAAAAACTGGGGTTTTAGCATCATCTTTTCAGTGAACTGTGTGAAGGCTGGGGAGGTCCTGTATATCATGAAGAAATATTAAATAAAATGTAGAAGGAAACCAATATTCTTCTAAAGACAGCCTTATAATAATATAAAAATTTTGCAATTTTGCAATTAAAGTTTTGCAATTTTATGCAGAATATTTGCTTTGAACAGATTTGTAAGCTATGTTGAAATACTGAGGCAATTTTGCACATGTAATTTACTTGTTTTTATACTGTTCTCCTGAGGTCAGTAATATTCTAGATGCAGGGTTATTTCTTTAGTAGTGGCCACCTTGGGGATGTGCAATAAGTTTGTGATTGAGAGGTGTTAAGGATTTTGATCCCAAACTAGTTGTGGTGTATCTGAGTAATTTTAGAGTAAGACTCATTTGTGATACTTAATGGTATTTAAAACTATTTCTCATGCCTCATGCTTGTAGAGAAAAAAAAAAACCATAAAGTTTTCAAAATACAAAAGTAGAAAAGAAGAATCCCCAGATTAGTATTAAAAAAAGGCTGTAAAGTTAACATTTGAATTATTATTATTATTATTATTTCATCCTAGTGGCTGATAATATTAAAGTAAATAATAAATTAACTATAAGTAAAGGTTGAAATGTATGCACTATTCAGTTATTAAGCATTATTAAAGAAAAATAATTCATTTGCTAGGAGTTATATTGTTTCTTAGAGGACCAATTTTTATTAACTTTTAAGTCCTTTTAATTAACTAATTTATCCAGTGTTCAGAAAGCAGCTGTTACACTTTTTGTCAGGGTACTCCTTGTTTTCCAGTACAACTATGTGCCTCCTGTACAGAATTTAACTCCGAGACCGCAAGCTGTAGCAATGTGACATGCAGCATTGTACACACAAATAATGCCATCTGGGACTGCTAATGAGTGATTTCACAATTCATAGGATGCTGCTCATTTGCATCATCTGTTGAGGGAATGACAAAGATGGGAGGAGGCATTTTATTTCCAAAACTGAATTATTTTGAATAGTTTTCCTATCTCAGCCAAGTTGAATTTTTGCACAGCAATAGAACCCTTCTTGGGATGCCATCAGTAGGGTTTGATATGAGGATGACTGTAAAGTGTGGCATTTGGAGCCTTTGCCTACCAACACTTCACAGCACCCAGCCATGTTCCCCTTAGCATAGTTCACAGCTTTAGTGAAGACCAAAAGGAAATCTACAAGTGGCAGATCAGATATGTCAGGGGAATAAGGGAAGTGATTACAAGGCTGGAATTTTAAGTGATGTAGGAAGTCGTGTCCATGACTCACAGTGATAGATTGCTTAATGAGAGGGACTGAAGCCAGAGGTAGAATCCATCAATTAACACTGGAAAACTTCTCTCCTGTCTAATATTTCTGCTCTACAACAACAAGCCAAATCTTTCATTTGTTTTATAGCAGCAGGAAGCGAGCATCCTGAACATATGGAGGCTGAAGCACATTTTTCGACTTGTTATCTTTAATCAATACCATCACACTTAACATGACAACCTACAGCCTTCCACCACCTAAAGCCAACATTACTGTGTGAAACCACACACATATGTCTTCATATCAGCACACCAGACTTTTTCCTTGTTGTTTCTTTTGGCCTCCCTAAGTAAGTCCTTTAGCTTTTCCTCAGAAATAGGGAAAAAAAAATAAAAATATAGACATTTCATTGTACCACTTACTGAAATAGATCAGCTCCACTTGGAATTGAGCATGCATGCATTATTGTATCTAACATCATCGGAGAACAGGACAGGGATAGGGTTGGGTCATTTAGTCTAATCCCTACCATAGGTAATGGCATTGTATAATTCTTTTTAAAATGCATTGTCTTTAACTCGCTAGGATTTTTTTCTCTGTTCTCCCAGAAGGCTATCCTAGAATGTAACTACTTTGATGGACAGAAGCCATCTCATATTTAGCTAAAATTGGTTTCTATCTAGCTTACATAAATTTCTTCTTGTGACAACATTACTGTCTAGTTTAAATAGCTTCTTTTTTTCCCCAACCTCAATAAACTTCTCAGATAATTTTATATATGTGATAGAAATAGGCAGTGCTTTAGTTAAAAATAATTTTTATATTAAATCTTGAAAGTGAACTTTAAATTGAGCCTCCCAAGAAGTTGGATTTGACAGGACCTTCCCTTCAATTAAACCTTATAGTGCCTGAGCATCACAGGAATGTTTATCTTGGATTCTGTCTTTGTCCCTCAGTTCTTTCTTTCGACTTAAGATATTGAACACCTTGTTCCTTTAATCTTTTCATGAGTTTAATGTGCCTCCCCCTTCAGCACAAGAAAAAAAAAATCCAAGAACATGTTGATTCCTCCCCTCCACAGACTGGTGGTTCTCACTGTGTGTGAGACATTAGGTTTCCTTTTCCTTCATTAAAAAAATTCTGTGACCCATTTTGTCTCCACAGCTGCTTTCTCATTCCCATAATACAGAGCAATAAGCATTAAAGAGTAAGGACAGTCTGATGAGGAACATGTTGAGCTCAATCAGCCTTCAATTTTCACCTCATCTATCTAATAAGTCACAATCGACAAAATTTCCAAAATAGCTTATGACGTACATGATTAGTAAATAAAGTTTTTTCAAAGTTTATGCTGTTGGAACATATAAGGTATAGAAAAGCATGCAGGTTCTTCAATGATCTATACTACGTCTACAAATAACCTTTACTTGTATTTTTTTCTCAGCAACTTTTCAAATCATTGTTTAACTCTGCATAACAATTATTATTAGCTTCTTGGATTTACTTTTCAAAACAATATAGAATTTCTTGTAAGTGACACACATTTGTTTGTTATACGAAACAATACAGGAAAGAGAAATAGAAATGAGAAAAAAATGGAAAGCAAGCAGAGATGAGTATTTCTTTTCATAATTCAGAGACTTTAATAAACTTCAAATTGAATGTGTTCTTAATTCACTTCATTTGTTCAGTGCTCACTTCTGTACTCTGATAATGCTGTATTCTGACCAAACAGAACAGAAGCTGCAGCTCAAATATGAAAGAAATTATCTGAGTCAAAATGTGCCCTTTGCTAGAACTGGGATGAAATTTTTCTTCCACTGGTTATTTGCTGTGACTCATAACCACGATTTTTTACCACCCTTGGCCCAGGAGCCACTTGCTTGAGTTAAAAGTCAGAAAGATAGATTTCTAAGCTGGAACTAGTCATGCTAGAATCCCTTTATACTCAGTGGAAAGAAACAGGTTCTGCCAGGGAATGACTGATCTGGCCATTTAAATATCTAACTTACAGTAGAGGTACCCTATCTCAATTTGTGCTATCTTTGCATGCAGTCTTTCTGAGATGGAGTAAGTATCACTTTTTACAGGTGAGGATGTGAAACAGAAAGACTGTTCCTAGGTCTTAGCTTTAAAAAAAAGAATCACCCCACTTCCAAAGGAGCTGTAAATCTCTCAGATCCCTGCCAAGGCACAGCATGAGCTATATGTAGGGTTGTCACAAGCAGGCTGCACTCCGTCTGAGCTCAGCTGCCCACAGAGCCCATTTATCCTTCTGCCAGAAGTCACCACACTGATACTTATGCAAACCAGGTCCTCTGGGCATCCTGTCTGCTTGTCATTCACAAGGACAATGGGAATAGCTGTAGCTAAAAGGACACTACACTTCAAGTAAATACATTTTGGGATGCCATAAGCACTGAGTATATCCATGGTTTCTCACTGATGATACATGCAGGATCAATTTGGAGAAGGCATCAGATACTGCCTCTGGTAGAAAATGTACCTTTCTTGATCCTCATATGGGAGTAGCAATATAAATCAATATTTTTACACAGTGATTTGTAGAGATTTGTAATAAACATATCAAGATTACTATGAATTAAATCTGTTAACACTGGAAGAAATTATAGAACAAAGGATTAAAAGCAAGGTCTGCATTTGTAACAAAGAATATTCTTGCCAAGAAACTGCTCTCAGTACTCTACTCCCAGCAGTAAAATGGACTACTTGCCTTCAGTCTTTTTTAGTTTTTGGAAATCAATAACATGAATTCACTGTTGCCAATCAAAAGAGCACTCAAGAGGTAAGGACTTGACAGCTACTATCTCTTTTTCTCTTGTATTGCACACACTAGTGATCATTCTCAAGGTGCTTGGACACGTCTTGATGCTTGTGAGCATGTGAACATGCATCTGTAAAATGAGCACACTAAAAGATGCTGTTTAATAAAATCATTTTCCTTTCCCACAGGAACTACCACTGAGTTTTGTTAGACAAATTTTCCTACAGTGGAAGTTACTTTCTTTACCACTGTCATGTAGCCCTGCTCACATTATTGTTAAATTCAACCTGAAAGTTTCATAACAGGTTCTCCAGATATCAGCTGCCGATAGCTATTTTATTATGAGTCGCTTCTCTCACAATGGCCCTTATGAGCCTCATTGTAATTTGGGGAACACTGTGAAAATGTTTTTCTGGATGATAATTGGCTGTGATTCTCCATGCACAGGCAGGTATCCTCTTAAAGACTGCAACTCAGTAGTTGTATGGCTTGAATTCACACCTAGAAATACCTATTCTCACTGAATATATGGTATTTGTTGGTTTACTATGGTCCAATCTTTGAATACTCAGGCAGATGTTGAGCTCCATGCCACAGTGTTTTAATTTTACAATAACAGAGAGTGGAACAAATGTTGCAGTGACAGAGGGCTTAGGGCCTCTTGCTGTTGAGCTGGAGACAGGAGTCTGAGACTTCTGCACACCTGCTGAAGGTCACATGCAGTCCACCAGTCAAAACTGGGTACCTGCTGACCGCTCATACCCAGGAAAGCAAATAAGGCTATCTGTATGATAGCTGATTTTGCACCTATCATATATATATTCATGCACATACATATACATAATTGAACAAACTAGTGTTATATTGACATGCAAAGACAAATGGCTTGATCAAGGCTGAATAGACCTCTCGGTCTTCTTAATAGTACATGTGGAAAAGAATGGCATCAAGATAAAGTCTGTATTAAAAAGAAGAAACTAGGAATTAGGGCTTACAGAGACCAAGACAGCTCCAGCTACCAAGCTGTACTTAGAGAGTTTCCCATTCCTCCCACATGGCATGTATATTTTTGATAGGGCTAGAAGAGTTAGTAAAAAAGTTATTTGTGCTGTTCTGAGTACATTTTTGTCTCTGCATGTTTTCTGCTTAAGCTTCTGGTTTGAGCAGGTATATCTGACAGTTATTTCATGGCCAAAGTGGATATTATCCATAAGACTAAGCTCAGTTTCGTAAAACCTGAACTAGTTTTCTTTCCAGAGAGGCACTGCAGGATTAGCTGCCCCAAATTTATATGATCTAGGCAGCTAGGTAGCTACAGTAAAGACAGATTAACTATCACAGAATATCTCAGGACCATAACCTATGATTAATGCCCTTCTCTCCACAACTATAATTCAGAAAATTCATTAAACTATCAAATTTAGAGCTTAAATCAATAGTATTAAATTGACAGGCTCAAGGAGTGGGCCTGTGCAAATCTCATGAAGTTTAACAGGGTCAAATGCAAGGTCCTGCACCTGGGTTGGGGCAATCCCCAGCATCAATATGGACTGAGGGATCATCATGGGAGAAAATGATTGGAAGCAGAGAGGATCTTGGGAATACTGCAAGTTGGGGTGCTTTGAGCAACCTGATCCAGTAAAAGATGTCTCTGCTTAGGGCAGCCAAAGCGAAATAGATGACCCTTAAAAGTCCTTTCTAACTCAGACCATTCAGTAATTCTATGAAATTAGAGGGAATTCTGATTTAAGTAATTACTAAAGTCTGATGATGATTTAGAATTTTTAATCTTGAATGCTACATTACAGATGTACTGAGGAAAACACATCAGCTTTTTTTTTAAAAAATCACCCTTAATTGGTTGTGGCTATTATATCATATTTAGGAAATTCTATGAAATTATGAAGAAATACACTAGTCAATGAGACAAGAAATAAAGAAATTAACATTTCACAGGGAAATTGAACACTAGAAATAATACCAGTTATCTGAGAAGCAGTCCATGAGATTAACGTTTAGGCTCTTAAGCTCCTTATGGCTTCTTAAAACATAAAAATGCTATAAGATCCTCCAGATTTATTTACTATACATGAGTTCTAAAACCTGTTTTATTGGGGGGAAAAGGAAGCTAAAATGATTTTAATTTGCCTTTTTGAATCTAACAAATGTTATCATGTATTTAATTTTTATAGTTCTGTCAATTTCTAAATGTTAGTATCATAGAATTATAGAATGGTCTGTATTAGAAGGGGACCTTGAAGATCATCTAGTTCCAAGCCTCTGGCCATGGGTAGGGACATCTTCAACTAGACCAGGTTGCTCAGAGCCCCATCCAACCTGGTCTTGAACACCTCCAGGGATGGGGCATCCACAGCTTCTCTGGGCAATGGTTCCAGTGCCTCACCATGCTCACAGTACAGAATTTTTTCCTAATATCTAACCTAAACCTCAATTAAAACCTTCAATTTAAACCCATTAACCCTTGTCCTGTCGCTACGTGCCTGTGTAAATAGTCTTCTTTTTTTTTGCCCTATTTCCACGAGAAGATTCCTGTTAAGCCAAGTTGGTCAGGAAATGAGAAGGCACCACTGACTGCACTTCCAAAAATAGAATAAGAGAAGTGCCACCTTCAGAAGGGGAGCTGGGTAGAGGGTAAGCCAACAGAAATGTCAGAATGTTTTACTTTTAGGTTGGTTTTGAAAGGAAAGAAAACTTGTGAGTCTGTTGTGATTGTGCCTCTGTACATGATGTGAAATATCTATAGTATTTCCCAATAATTTTTAAGTCTGTCCACTTCTTCCAGACAAATTTGGTACAAATGTGGAAGAATAAAAAAATATGTTCTTGTCTATTTCTTGAACAAAGGTCACTGACCCTGAAGCCTTCTCTTCTCTAGGCTGAACAATCCCAATTCTCTCAGCCTTTCCTCGTAGGAAAGGTGCTCCATCCCTCTGATCATCTTGGTGTCCCTCCTCTGGACTCACTCTGACAGGTCAATGTCCTTCCTGTGCTTGGGACCCCTGAGCTGGACTCAGTACTCCAGGTGGGTTTAAGACACTGGATTACTATATTGGCTCAGAACAATTCAGGTGTGTGTGTTTAGGGAGGGACAGATGGAATTTCATGGAGGTGAGATCATGCCTTGTCCCATGTGCCAGCCCCTGCCGCCTCACCAGCTGACCGCAGGGCAGCTGTCAGTCAAAGGCAGCCCAGGGGCACACTCACACTACAGCCCCTGGGACCTCTGACCCAACCTCTGACGGGCTGGCACAGTGGGAGCACCACCCTCACTCCACCCTGGAGCCCCAGAGTGGCCCATGGGCCAGGAGTCCCGCCTGGGAGGGGTGGCCACAGGGGGCCAAAGCAACAAAAACAGTAACATGTGCTGTCCATCTTTGCTTGAGCCCTACCATCTGGCCACGTGGAATCTGGATTCTCACAGGACTCTGGTGGTAGCTATGATCTTCTCTTTTTCTCTGCCTTTCTTTACTCCTTCTCTTATCTCCTTTCTTTATATTGTGGGTAGCTGATGGGTTGGATTTTGCTAAATTTTATGGGTTAGCATGTGCTAAGTCAATGCTTTGTGGAATGCTTTGCTTTGGTTATATGTTACCTTTGAAACTTTTGACAAAAATCTCCTGTTTCCTAAAGTTTACTGGTAAAGTACCTCCTGAGAAAATGTGTGTAGCTTTTTCTCCTTTGCGCTCTCTCTTAAGGTGTTAAAAGAACTGAAGGCTCTTATAATAATCCTAAGAGCAGATATTGTTGGAGCCTTGTATATTTTTAAATTAAAACTCCCTTGGTGAGCTCATAGTTCAAGACTTGGGGTCTTACAGTAGGGTCTCACCAGAGTGGAGTAGAGGGGCAAAATCACCTCCCTTGACCTGCTGGCTATGCTGCTTTTGATGCAGCTCAGGACATGGTTGTTTTTATGGGCTGCAAGCACACATTGCTGGATCATGTTTAGCCTCTCATCCGCCAGAACTCCCAAGTCCTTCTCAGCAGGGCTGCTTTCAAACTGTTCATCCGCCCAGTCTGTATTCATACTGGCTGTTGCTCTGACCCAGGTGCAGCACCTTGCACTTGGTCGTGTTAAATCTCATGAGATTCCCATGGGCCCACTTCTCAAGCTTATCCAGGTCCCCCTGGATGGTATTCCATCCTTCAGGTCTGTCAACAGCACCACTCAGCTTGGTGTCATCTGTAAACTTGCTAAGAGTGCACTCGATTCCTTTGTGTTATTAATGATGATATCAAATAAGACTGGTTCCGGTACAAACTTGCAGGGGACACCACTTATCACTGATGCCCCTTGGGACTCTGAGCCATTGACCACTACTCTTTGGATGCAACCATCCAATCAATTCCTAATCCACCTAACAGTCCACTGGTTGAATCCATCACTCTCCAGTTTGAAGACAAGGATATTGTGGGCTATCATGAAAGTATTTGTTTTCAGGCTCTTAATTGCTGTTCAGTTATTTCTCTAGTGGCTTTTCTAATGCTTTTTTCTTCTGGAGTTTGTTTTTGCCCATAGTCCACATGAATGTTTTAGTATCCTGTGAACTGAGAGCAAAACAGCAGGAAGAATACAAGGAGTAGAACCCTTCTCTGGACTAGATCTTTCATATTAAACTTCTGGGGCACTCAAAGATAGTATTTTAAGAGGCAATGTTTTTAAAGCAAATGTACTTCTGGAGGATCAGTCTTTCACATAGGCTGATCCTTATCTAGAGATGCTTGGAAAATTTCAGGTAAAAAACTTCATACTGGAAAACAGAGCTGCATTAAAATATCCTGTATGATGATTTTGCTAAACTTTTGTTTTAGAGGAAGATTTAAAAAAACACACCACAGTGACCTGTCTTAAAAGTTTCTGTGTTAAATACTTCACAATTTAGAATGACTTTTCAATTCAATATTTTTTGGGTTTTTTTTATACTAACTGTGTTAAATAATAGAGGGTACTAAAAAGCTAAAATCAAAACAACATTTTGTACTGCCAAAACTGACATACTGAAACCAGACTGGTCACCTAAAATAAATGGATTTGTGATTAACCTGTTAAGAGGATAACCACTCTCCTACCCTAGTCCTCCATCACAGTCAAAAAAGTGTCAAGTTAAGTGCTACTATATTCCAACTCCTATTTGCCCTTGTGCTAAGAGCTACAGAAAAACATACAAAAAGTTCTCACAGTGTTCTTTATCTTATGTCATTATCCTTATGCTGCCTTAGGTCATTAAAATAAATGTTTGGTGGTTGGGTCCATTTATTCTATTGTCAGTGATGAATGTACCTGCTTTAGTTTTATATGCATTTTAAATCGCCCATTGTATGTTTTCAGGTTTATTAAGTAAGTACTCCATCTTATTTCAAAAAGCTCTAAGCATGACATATTTTTTATTTTTAATGATCTTATTTTAAAAGTCATGCTTTTTGCTTAGTGAATAGTAAACCCTAAGATTCCAGGCAAATCTTCAAACTAGGCTCGAAAACCATTCAATAAATTCTATAGATGCCTCCCCCGAAACATTCTGGCACCATATTAAAAACAGCATCCAACAGTCCTCTGTAGAATCCCTAGGGTTCTCCCTCAAGAAGAACAAGGACTGGTTTGATGAAAACAACCAAGAGATCCAGGAATTGTTTAGGAAGAAGAGAACCGCTCACCAAGCACACCTTGCACTGGCATCCTGTCACGTACGAAAAGCAGCCTTTCGTCTTGCATGCAGCAAGCTCCAGCAGAAACTTTGTGACATCCAGAACAAGTGGTGGATCAATCTAGCTGAAAAAACTCAATTATGCGCAGACACAGGTGATTACAGAGGATTCTGTGAGGCCTTGAAAACAGCACACAGGCCTACATACAGGTGCAAAGCCCTCTACTCAGCACAGATGGTCAAATGCTTCTGACCGATGAAACCTCCATTCTGAGTTGATGGTCTGAACACTTTCAGACACTTTTCAGCACTAGCCGTGTAGTCCAAGACTCAGCTATTCAGTCCATCACACAGCAACTGGTGAAGTACAAGCTGAATATTGTCCCCACTTTGGGAGAAACCCGTGAGGCCATACAGCAGGTGAAAATTGGCAAGGCAGCTGGGGTTGATGGAATTCCACCTGAAGTCTGGAAACATGGGGGCCTTGCACTCCATGCTAAATTTCACTAGTTTGTGGTGTGCTGTTGGGAACTAGGTGAGCTGCCATCAGACCTTCGTGATGCAGTCATCATCACCTTGTATAAGAAGAAAGGAGTTAAATCAGACTGTTCAAATTACTGTGGTATTACTCTGCTCTGCATTGCAGGCAAAATCCTGGCAAGAATACTCTTGAACAGACTAATACCCACTATAGCAGAAGGAATTCTACCTGAAAGCCAGTGTGGGTTCAGAGCCAACAGGAGTACCATAGACATGGTATTTGTTCTCAGACAACTGCAAGAGAAGTGTAGGGAACAGAACAGAGGTCTCTATGTAACCTTTGTTGACCTCACCAAGGCTTTCGATACTGTGAGCAGAAAAGGTCTATGGCAGATTTTGGAACATTTAGGTTGTCCCCCCAAATTCCTTAAAATGATCATCTCACTCCATGAGGATCAGCACGGCCAAGTCAGATATGGCAACGCACTTTCTGAGCCCTTTCTAATAACTAATGGTATGAAACAAGGCTGCATTCTCGCACCAACCCTATTCACAATCTTTTTCAGCATGATGCTCCAAAGGGCCACGGCAGACCTCGATGATAAGGACGGTATTTACATTTGATGGAAGCCCATTCAACCTAAGGCGACTGAAGGCCCACACCAAGACCTTAAATCATCTTGTCTGGGAGTTGCTTTATGCTGATGATGCCGTCCTTGTTGCCCACACAGAAGCAGCTCTGCAGCATTTAACATCCTGCTTCGCTGATGCTGCTGAGCTCTTTGGGCTGGAAGTCAGCTTAAAGAGGACAGAAGTTCTCCATCAACCTGCACCTCAGGAAGTCTTCCATCACCCCCATATCACCATTGGCCAATCAGTGCTCAAATCAGTCCAACAGTTTAACTACCTAGGTAGCCTCATCTCCTCAGATGCTAAGATTGACAGAGATAGACAATAGGTTAGCCAAGGCATATAGTGCTTTTGGAAAACTCCATAGAAGAGTGTGGCGAAATAAACACCTGAAGAAAAGTACAAAGATCAGTGTTTACAGAGCCATTGTGCTGTCTACTATTTTATATGGCTCCGAATCATGGGTCTTCTACCGCCATCACCTGCGTCTCCTAGAACGCTCCCATCAACACTGACTCTGTACAATCCTAAACATCCACTGGTCAGATTATGTAACTAACACGTCAGTTCTAGAACAAGCAGCAATCACAAGTATTGAGGCCATGCTGCTGCGAACACAGCTGCGTTGGGCAGGACACGTCTCAAGGAGGAAGGACCACCACCTCCCTAAGATCTTGCTTTATGGTGAACTTGCCACCAGCTACCGCACGAGAGGAGCCCCAAGGAGAAGATACAAGGACTCCCTGAAACAACATCTCAGCCTTGGCCATATTGATCAACATAACTGGTCTACTCTGGCCTCCAATCAGGAGGTCTGGAGACACACTATCTATAATGCTGCTGATGCTTTTGGAAAAGCACGCAGGCTCACTCTTGAGGAGAAAAGGCAACTGCAGAAAGAATCGTGCCTTGCAGAACATACCATCTAAGGAGTCTTTCTGCTGTGCCTTTTGCAACCGGACATGTCTATCTCGTATTGGCCTTTTTAGCCACCAATGTGCTTGTAACAAATGTGGGTAGAGCCCTTCCCAGATCTTCGTTCGTGAAGCCTAACCATGATGATGATGATGACTAAATCCTAAATTAAATCTATCTGTGTTGTTTTATTAGTACTTTTGTATTATCTCCATACAGAGAGGGAAGTCAAATTGTCCTACAAGTCAAAAAGTGAGGACTTGGACTTACTCTTCTTTATTTTCTCACTTCTTTTCTGTCCTTACCACAACAGAGATTTGAGGAGACTTCTCCTTCCCTTCCTCATTTCTCTTCATGTTACTTCAGCCAACCCTTTCCTCAAAACAACTTATTTTTTTCACTGAAAACAATATTTTCACCCCTTGTCAAAATGCACATGGAGACAAGTCATTGATAAAGGAGAGTTACATTGACCCATAAAGATCTGCTGAGAAAGGGTAGGACAGTGCTCTGCTGAAGCCCTATGAAGCTGCCTCTTTGGTCTTTCTTTCTAATACCAGAAGTGAACCATGCAGATCTCTTTGCTTCAGGCAGCTCTAATTGGGAACTGGGAGATAGATACATATACTTAGCTCTGTTTATTCCCTTCTCTCACATCCCTCTCCTTACCTATGCCCACAAATACAGCATCTCTTTTCTCTGGTGTTTATAAGAAAGATCTCATTTCCATTCCTGACTTGGCAAACAACCCTTGGATCAAACAGCAGCATTGCCAGTATTTAACCTCAACTCCTGGTTGCTAACATTTCACCAACCTGAAAAGCAAGTCAATATCCCAGGATTACCATGGAGAATATAGGGAGTTCCCCTCTATAATGGAAGGCAAAACCACAGAGAGAGTTCGACCAAGAACATTAATAATTTAGAGATGCTAAGTAGATTTATAGGTGGATGTACATACTATGTAGATTGTACACAAAATCAAATAAAGATTCTACTAGACCACAGTTCTAATTCATTGTCCAATAAATTCTTCCTGGTGTTCACCTCAGATGTCTCATTTCTCAAAAGCATGCCCTTATGTGGAGACTTTATAGAGTTACACCTTTAGAAAAGCAATAATGACAGCAGCTTCTAGACACAATTTATATATATATTGTTATATATTTTTATATATTTTTGCAATTCCTTTCCAAAAGGCTATTCCCGCTATTGCTTTGATATTTTTGAGGTTTTTTTCTTAATCTGTCCAACTTTTTGATGGGGATGTGAAGAGAGTAGAAATAGGGTGCAACCTAATTCAAAAAATGTGTAAGAGAATTACTGTAAAAAAATATTCTGCATCAGAATTGCTAAATTTTAAGAATGTTCTGTGAAAGCTGTACTAACTCAAAAGACCTGTCATTAAACAACAGTTTGCATTTGTCCTGGTAGTACATTGTGATGAAAACAAGATCAGTTTCAATCTTTATAAGCACTCTATTGCAATAGGCAGCTAGTAATTATAGTATTTCTAGGTGATCCTTCTGAAAGTAACACCAGGAAGGAACACACCGGGTGAAGTTCCCATTAATGGAGGTAGGGACTCACCAGGCAGGTAAAGAGAGGAATGATTCTGTTAAAACTTCACTCCAAACTTGAACAGACTCCAATCCTTAATATGGTTCAAAAGTATTTTGAACACTTTTTCTTCCGACTTATTTTCAACTTCACATATCCCCACACTTCCTGTTCCTCTTTCTGGTAATATTAAAAGTGGCAAAATATTTCAGGAGAAGCTCTTATTTTAAAAGAAACAGAAAGGCCTTGAAATCTCAAGAGAAAACTTTCTGTATAAGATTTTCAAACTCTTTTTTCAGGCTTAATTTTAAAAATATTTGGCTCCAGTTCAGTGCTTACATCCTAAGTCTTGTGTGTATATATAAACTGAATTGAAATTCTGACCTCTTTGTTTCATTGATCTGGTGAGTGGGTCACCCACTAGTTTTATTCTAATAACTAAGAAAACAGGATCAAAATCATCTTTATAGCTTTGTTCTCTACTCATCTCCATTTAAAAGTTCTGACAACACTGTCATTCTTAAAAGTTATTACTTAAGATGTCATTTCAGGTATTTAATAATTGTTTGCAAACTTTAATCCCTGTTGGGCCTACTTTACATTTTTTTCTTTTTATTATTATTGTTGTGCACAGAAATATCTTAAACTCCCCAGCTGTGTTATATGGTGGTGAGTTCCACAAGATAGCTATAAAACAGCCTTAAAAATATATTTTCTTATTATCCTGAATTTATCTGGGAAAGTGACAACATTGCTGATATTTCTGATTGGTGAGAGCATTAAGTTTTGACAGGTGCTTGTACTTTGACTAAGGTTTCAAATATTTTGAGACGGCTGTAAACCCAATCTCAGGAAAAAAAAAGCATGATCAGCAAACAGTGTCCTGATGTTTTGTTGTTAATGATGATGAGGTATCACTTGAATAACCCTCACCTTACTAACAGTGAAATAGCGTGCAACTGAAAAGGCACTGGCAGTGCTGAAATATGTTTCAGTAAACCAAACTGCTTAAAACTGAAGAAAAGAGTGTTTGTACAAAGCACAGGAGTGCTGATTTTGAAAAATAAGTTAACATTAAAAAGGCTTTAAGTTCTTTGGATAGATCTGCAGGCTTACATGTCTGAGGAATACCTAGTAAATATCTGAAAGCTAGCCCAGGCTATTTTTAAAAAGTACACAATTGCTGAGGGTTGTGAGCATTTTATTGCAACTCCAGTCAGCAACTTGGATTAGACATCCATCCCATTAGTGTTGTTTGTGTCTGGATTACTCTCTAGATGAGGTGTTCAGACAGACTTGTACATTTGTCAGCTCTGCAGGGACAACTCGAGAAGAAGGAAAAACATAAAAAGTACTACTTATGTGGTCAGAGTCCAAATTCTGCAAAAAGTGTGTTGTGTACGACATTTCTGTCAGTGTGTCATAACATGTCATCTCTCTTGAGGGAATATAACTTCTGGGAGCCCTCATAAGGTGTCAGGATCCAAACAGTAACTTATTTTTTCTTTATCAGAAGAAATATCAGATAATAGCAACTAGCTGGGTTGTAGACCAAAGGACAGACCTCTTTTCCAGCAAGGCAAGAGTTTCTCATTTCTACACATCAGCACTCTGACCTAACTCAAAGTATTTCTACAATTAATATCATTCAGAGGTCACTAAAACTGTTCCTTTCAGATGCCCCTTTCTGAAGATACCAACCAAAAGAGAGGAGTAAGAGTCAGAGGTGATAAACATGTTTATTCCTTCTGAGTGACCTTCTGCAGCCAAAGGAGCTGGTGTAATCAGACTACTCTCCATCTTTTGGGTGATTACTTTGCACCACCATCTTCAAAATTTCCCCTGAGAGCCCTTCTAAAAGTCTGACTCAATGGTGTCCCACAGATGCATGTAGACTTCACATGCAGACTAGCAGGAAGCTTCTGAATTCGCTTTGGAAATCAGAAGGTTCATACGAAAGATCAGAGTGCTTTTAGAAGTAGAACTGCAACCAGCATAGCCTGAGTACTAATGTGTGATTGTCTATAAAAACCATCCACGCATATTCAGGTGTAACTAGATGCATGCACACTTTTCCAAATCTGAGTCTTCACAGAAGATAATCAATATGAAAACAAAACAGAACAAAACAAAACAATATGTGTAGCAATGGATTTGTGGAAAAAGTCCTGCCAAAGATGGACTGGTGAATCAGAAATTTTTAATGTTGTTTAAACACGTGTTAAGATGGCTTTTTGCAGAGTCACTGCTCCTTCTTCCCGACACCCTCTGTAAAGACCCCTTATCTCCCAGGCAGGAGTGTCCTGGGAAGATGCCTTAAGGTGTTCTCATTGGTCTTTTGTTAACCCCTTCCTTATTTGGCTGTTAACTCCCTACCTGATTGGTTTTTTGTAAGACCCCTTGCCTTAAATGGTCCCCTTTGATCCTCCCAAGAGCTTTATAAATCCCTACCCCACAATAAACTTCCTCTTTCATCCGTCTCTCCCTGGTGGTCTGGTGAGTGCTCCTTTGTGGGGTCTCAGCACCACGTGGGTGGGGGGCAGGGTGGAAGGGCATACACCTTCCAGGTAATGGACTGAAGCCAAGGCCTGAGGGTTCCCCCCTCCAACTCATCTACCATAAAATATGAAGGAAAAGAGAAGTTCAATGTCCATGGAGACTTCCCTTCTATGATCCATCCTCCTAGTCCAGATAATACACATATAATGGTAATCATTCATTCATTCTTCTGAGAGTTGGTTAATAAGCAATAATATTAGGCGAGAAAAGGTCTGTGCACGTCTTTATTGCTTCATTTATTGTTTTTTTCTCTAAGTTTAAGCCAAATATTATTTTAGTATAGCCCCTTGTATTTAATTATTAAAAGGTTAATAACAGCAGACTGCATCCAGTCACATCAGAGTTCATACTTAGATTTGCAGCTTTATCAATAAGATAATTCATTTCATAAAAAGTTAATCACAACACTAACTTAAGAGGGAAAATACTACAGAATTCTCTTCTTCCAGTAATTCAAAATATAGTGTCTGGAAGTGAAATTATGCTGTCACAAACAACTGATATTTCTGTCTCTTATCAGTTGACAGACAGTAGTTACAAGGAAAGGATACCAAGCAAATTACTTCAGATTCAATTCTGTAACTCATATTATATAAAAGCATGAGTGTGAGTGTGAAATGTTTTCATAACCTGTTCATCATCTGGCCTTTGGGGTTTGTTCTGCTGACAACAGTTGATTGATACTTTTTTATTATTGTTTTGCACTATGGATTTTCAAGTGTTATTGTTGTCAGGCAAAATTATTGTTTTTATTGGAACTTTAAAAAAAGAAATATTTTGACAATGTTGTATTATTGAATACAAAAGAAAATAAAACATTAATATCACAAATTCTTAAATTTTGTTCACTTTCTTTTCTTTTTTTCCCTCTTGGTTCTGCTTCGTATTCACATGCAGTAGGGTAGTGTAATGGTTTGAGAGCCCCAAAATCCAATTCCTGAGTCCAATCCCCCCTCCCACATGTCAACTCAGTGTGAGATGGGTTTTCCAGACACAAACACAAGACTCAATGTGGGGGGAAAGGGAATTATATTACAATGACTGTACAAATAAATATTATAATACATTACACACATAATCTTAACTATCTCTACCATGATAAAGCAGTATTTACAATGGATCAAATATCTTCTCCCTCCAAATAAAAGTCCAGGAGGGAAGAAGGAAGAGATCCTTTCCACTCTCAGAGCAGCAGTCTCTCTAGGGCAGCAGTCTCTCTCTCTCTCCCATGCAGCAGCTGTAGCTGGAACACTTTTCATTACACACAAGGGGAGGTCTCCAAGCCCCTCTCAGCCCTTCGACTCCAAGCGAGTGTCTTTCTCTTCCGTGGGCTGTGTTCACCGGGACAAAGGTCACTTCACCACGTCATTAGCAAGAAGTGCAGGAGTCTTGGTGAAGGTCCCTATCCTCAGGAGATTCAAGCTCCCTTGCAGAGCTCCCGTGCTCTGTCTCAGCTGTGCTAGCTTAGCAGCAGCAGGGGAGTGAAGCCCTCCTCCGCATTCCATTTGGTCATGCTGGTCCAGCTCAAGGAAGCCTGAGCTTCTCAGCTCCTCTCTCCTCAGTGCTGTAGCACTCCAAGACTCCTCTCGAGTCCATCTCCTCCTCCTCTCTAGGAGGTCTCAGAGGGGTTTGGGGAGTTTGTTTCAGTTCTTACCCCAAACTCTGTCTCTGTAGGGCTTAGTTCTGCTCTCTCTCCATCAGAGATCTCTGTGCCTTCCTTGGGTACATGCCGTGTCTGCTGCTTCTCCCTTATCTCTTGGCTTTCAGCCATAGTCTCTCCATTAGCTGCTGTCTCTGCCGCTGCTTCTGCTGCTGCTTACAGTGGAGAAACTTCCCCCAGCTCTTAGCTACAGATACTTAGCCCAGTCTAACACTGTTTCAAGTTCCTGCAGCCACCCAGCTGGGGGCTGGGGGGGGCCAGCCCCTAGTGGGGCTCCTGCCCCTTCTTCTCGTGGCTTTCACAACATGACCACTTCTTCTCCAACAACAACCACTACTACCTTCTTGTTGACTGCACCCGTTCAGGCACATATATCTTAAACTCTGCACAGCCCGCTAATTATTTCATTAAAAAGCACTAATCAAATTAATCTCAAGGAAAAAAAATATAGAAAAGATTTCTTTCTGATAAGGATGCCAGGCCCTGGTTAAAGATTTTGAGAGGCTTATACTGATTCATGACAGAAGCTTTGTTTTCTTTCATATCTACAGTGCTACAAAATACTATTAGCCTCTGTGTTAACAACAGAAATTTGTGTCTTAATTTAGTTTCCTATTCATGGGCAACTCATGCCTTTTGAGACTTCCCAGGTATTTAAAACACTCACATGGAAGTTACAAATATTACAGCCAAACCAGACTTTTTTGGATCTACTTAGCGTTTTACAATGTGTAGACATTTGCAAAGAGATTCATTCACAATTCATGAGCACATAAAATGACCTTATTTTTTGGTTAACACTCACAGCAAACAGCCGGACTGTAGTCATAGGCTTATCACTGATATTCTTAGTACTTGTAAGACAGACCCCTGATGAATCTCTGCTGGCCAGGCATCAGGCACTCATCAGTCAGGTGGGGAAGTGTCAGTCACCATGGCATTTGGTCTATCTTCTATCTTGCTGAATTGCCATCTCTCAGCTCTCCCTTGTTTTTTATTCTCAGGTTTTCATAACTCCTTGTGTATGTGTTTCTCTCTGTAGACTTTCAGCTAATGACTATTTCTTAAGCCAACAAATTTATCTCTGTGGTTTTATTTTACTCACAATAGAACCATAGAATCATAGAATAATATGGTTTAAAAGGGTGCTTTGAAGACGACCTAGTCCAACTCCCATGCAATAAGCAGGGACATCTTCAACTAGATAATTTTCTCCCCATCCAGCCTGATCTTGACTGTTTCCAAGGATAGAGCATCTTCCATTTCTCTGGGCTACCTGTTCCAATGCCTCACCACCCACATTGTAAAAAAAATAAAAAATTCTTCCTTATATCTAATCTAAATCAACCCTCTTTTACTTTAAGACCATTACCCCCCTTGTCCTGTAACCACAGTGAACAATCCCAACTCTCAGCCTGTTTCATAGGAGAGGTACTCCAACCTCTGATCATTGTGCCCTTCTGTTGCACTTGCTCCAACAGGTACACGCCCTTCCTATTTTGGGGTCTAAAAAGAGTGGAATAGAGAGGCAGAACCACTTCCCTCAGTCTCCCAGCCATACTGGTTTTGATGCAGTCCAGAACACAGTTGGCTTTCTGGGCTGCAAGTGCACATTGCTGGGTCATTTTTTCATCCACCAGTACTCTTAAGTCCTTCTCATCAGAGCTGCTCTCACTTCATCTCCCAGTCTGTATTGATATTGAGGATTGCCCTGATCCAGATACAGAACCTTGTGCTTAGCCCTGTTGATCTTCGTGAGGTTCAAATGGGCCCACTACTCAAACCTGTCTGTCAAACAGCTACTTGGTCCCTCAGCATCTTCAGGAAAGCCCTTTGATAATTTCAGGGCATGATGCTTTGATTTCAGAGTAGTAGTAGCAAACTATCAAAGCTGAGTTTTGTTGATAACATATCCAAATAGTTCTGTACTTAATGCTGCATGCAAGGGATGTGATAGGACCATCTCATGTTGCTCAAATTGAGAGCAATATGGCAAATACTTTGCCATTTTATAAATTGTGTGAGATAGCCTATTTTTGAAGAATTATATATTTTTGTTGTTGTCTGGCATTAAATAACATCTAGTTTTTTACAGGCCCTGTGGGTAGGGACTCAGATAAACACCTGTGACAATCATGACTAAAGCAGATTTCTGGCTTTTCTGTTTTGCTATTTGGAGTTCTTTAGGAGCATAAATCTGTACCTAACCTCCCATTTCAACAGAGATGTGATCCAGCTGCATCATGCTGCTAGAAAGACAGACATGGCTAGGAAGACATACATTAACTTAAAAGAGACCTCTCAATATCAGTCATATTTCTCCCAAAATATTACCACTACTCAGAACTATTTAAGATGTTTGCAACTGGGCATTTTAATACAGTCCTTGTCCAGTTAGGGGACCCCTGGTGGCCTAGTGGTTAGGATGCGGCACTCTCACCGCTGCGACCCAAGTTCGATTCCCGGGCAGATGGAGCTCATTAGCCCTGTGAGGCCATCCATCTATGAGAAGGTCACTCTAAACAAACCTACGTCCTGAGGACCTCACTGCCATTGTCCAAGCTTGCTTAGCCCCGGCAGATGAACCTTAGGATTAAAGGGTGGGCTCAGTTCAGCGCATGCTGTGTCTCACCTAAAAAACCCATTGCGCAGGCTGGAAAGGTAAAAGACCTTTCCCAAAATCTTCGTTCGCGAAGACTGGCCATTATTATTATATGTCCAGTTAACTTCCCACTGACTTGAACAGGGAAAAAAACCAAAACACTTAAAATCCATGGGATTAGACGAATATTGCAAATCAGTAAATGTTTTGTGAAGGAATGTATGTGGCTTTTGCAAATGACATTGATCCTCAATACAGAGTCTATGAGGTGGATGTTGTGAACAGAATGAAATTTTATTATGACCCTAAATTATGATAAATTTTCTAGGTTTCTCCTTTAATTTGAGACGCAGGCACTAAGTACTATAATTTAATCCATTTTAATAGGTTTTGACATATTTGTTTGACTGCATACTATGGTCCATTTTCCAGAGAAGATTAGGGTAATAGCATTTTTATAATATTACACTTTCAGATTGCCAGCTGTTCACTCTAATAGTAGTATATAATTGACATTCTTGAGGATCACCTCCTTTAATCATGAAGCACATCTGATTTTTGTATTGGCTGAGTATGTAGGCAGCTGGTATACCAGCATCCAAACAACAGTCTCCTTTGAAGTGACAGACAAGTTGCCTCCTTTGGACACAGTAATGCACACAGTGATTCAGCACAAATGATGCAGCATAACTGACAGTGAGTGTTATCCAAGAGAAGACGGTTCCTTAGAAGTGTTTGGAAAGATTTCTCATTATTTTCACTCTTGCATTTTATGGGCATTCTTTTCAAATACGTTCTCATCAAAGCTGTGGCTGTCAAAAATACAGGAGGAAAAAAAGAAGAAATATGAAAGGATTAAAGTATACTGTAGGAAACACAACAAATGTAGTCCACAGTTTCCTAATATCTGCCTCTGGCTTCAGTGAAATGCAGAGATGTAAGATTTAGTTTCTTAGTATCTGTCAATGTATTGGGTTTGCATGGCAAGGTTTTGGTAGTGGTGGGGGGAGAAGGGTGGCTACAGGGGCGGCTTCTGTGAGAAGCTGCTAGAAACGTCCCCCATGTCTGACAGAAGGACCCACCACTGGCCAAGTCCAAGCCAGTCAGTGACAGTAGTGCCTCTTGAATAATGTGTTTAAAAAGTGGGAAAAACCCCAAAAAACAGATTATTGCACAGAAGTAATTGCAGCCAGAGAAGAGCAGAGTGAGAATATGTGAGAGAAACAACTCTGCAGACACCAAGCGAGGAAGGAGAAGGTGCTCCAGGTAGAATCCAGGGTGCTCTGCTCCAGAGATTCCCCTGCAGCCCAGTGAAGTGCATGGTGAGGCAGCTGTGCCCCTGCAGCCCATGGAGATCCATTGGGGTGCAGAGATCCACCTGCAGCCCATTGAGGAGACCCACACTGGAGCAGGTGGGTGCCCAAAAGAAGATTGTGAAACCATGGGAAGCCCACACTGGAGCAGGGTCCTGGCATGGGCCTGCTGACCAGTGGAGAGAGGAGCCCACATTAGAGCAGGTTTCCTGGCAGGACTTGTGATCCTGTGTGGGACCTGCGCTGGAGCAGGCTGCGCCTGAAGAACTGCACCCCATGAAAAGGGTCCTCTGCTGGAGTAGTTAATGAAGAACTGCAGCCCATGGGAAGGACTCATGCTTGAGAAGTTTGTGGAGGATTGTTTCCTGTGGGAGGGGCCCCATTCCAGAGCAGGGGAAGAACTCCTCTCTCTAAGGAGGAAGCAGTGGCACAAATAACTTTTGATGAACTGAGTGCAACACCCCCTTCCTGTCTTCCTGCACCACTGGGTGGGAGGAGGTAGAGCCTGGGACGGAGGGAGGAATTAGGGAAAGATGGTTTTATGATTTGTTTTATTTCTCACTATTTTGCTCTGATTTTAATTGGTAATAGGTTCAATGAATTTCCCCAAGTCAAGCCTGTTTTGCCTGTGATGGTAATCAGTGAGGGATCTCTCCCTAACCTTATTTCAACTCACGAGCCTTTTGTTACATTTTCTCTCGCCTGTTAGTTTAAGGAGATACAGTGGCTTTGGTGGGTATCTGGCCTCCAGACAAGGGTCACATCACCACGGTAACAACAGCATCACACAGGTCATCCAAAAGTAGACAAAAATAAAGCAGGAAAAAGAAAAAAAATAAAAAGAAAAATTGCAGGTCGCCAGTTACTGCAATTAGCTAAATCTAGTTTAGATCCTATTGCTGCTGTGAAAATCTCCCTTTGACTGGGAGAAGGAAAAGATATCTGTTCACAGTGAAGGTAGGGAAAGCAGCCATGGAGTTACTTGAATAAGTATTTGGGATTGTTTTTTTCGAATCTGGATGTTTGTAAATTTCCTCAGTTTTGAGAGAGGTCTGCCAGCTACAACTCATACACATGCAGGACAAAATCTGATCTCGCAGTAAGATCATCCTTTTCAATTGCAAGGTTAATAGAGTGTCAGAGAAGTATGGATAGCAGTGTAACATCAACCAAAGCATGACTGCTCTACGGGCATGGAAGAAAACCACTTAGAGGACCAAGGACTACATCTCAGGATTCCCTGCTCAGCCTTCTGGAGAGCAAAAGTTAAATTCCTGATCAGGTGCTTATTTCCCTTGGTAAAGAGAAATTTAGTTAGGCACAAGAAATGTAATATTTTTCAACAGAATAAAGAGAAAATAATGTTATATCACAACAAATAGTAGCTGGAAAAGGGAGAACTTGCTAGAAAGGCTTGTTCAAGGCTTCTGAACAACATATGCAAAGTTTAGTTTTGCATAACCAAAAATTAGGAAGGCCATGAGTATATCAAAGCCCAGATTTTTGTGCTAACAGATTTTTTGAGCACCCTCAAAAGGGATTTGGGGACCAAAGGCCCTAGCAGGCTAGCAAAAATAATGCATGGGTGTGGTCTATTCCCAGCTTGATTTTGCACTTCTGCTTCTGCTTAAACAGATGCCAGCTCTCTCTGAGGCATGATATTCTTCACGGACAAGGATGAGGGTCCCAAACTCTTGCCTGGAGCTGTGCTGGCTTTTCTGAGGCAAGTTTTTTATGACAGCCTAAGTCTTTGTGATTTTCATGAAAACTGGAACAGAATTTCAGGTCAGTCCCTACCCCTCGTCCTTACAGTATCTAGCAGTTTTCCATTTCCCTCTTCTCTGAAAGAGTCATGGTAGCAGCAGTGATAACAGTGATTGAGCAGAAACTCAGAGTTCTCAGTGAAGAGACAGAAAGCAGAATCTGATTTTATGTTTACCCTCCACGTCAGAACTTCAACCTAAATTCAATCTCTGCGTTGAAACACTGCACTAGTGTGTATCTCAGATTAGATATCCACCCTTGTCTTTCTTCTCCTGTGCAAGATTACAAAAATTTGTCTGAAGCAGCATAGGAAACCAAGGACAGAAGCCAAGGACACTAGGTAGTAGCTGAATGGTTTGAGAAACTTAGGGCACACAGAGGAGGATCCCATGTGTATCCCACAGGAGGTGCTTGAGGTGCTTGCTGACTCTTCTCATGGTCTTCAAGAAATCCCTATCTTTAACATCCTCAAATGCTAGATAATGATGAAAGAATAGCTTTGCATTTGTTTTAAAGTACCTTTGTTCTCATATATTTATGTGGCTATATAGTTGTAGACTCCCATACAGCTACCCCATTTCTTCTTAACACAGGTTGCACCCATTTGGTGAAGATGGAGAGAAAGTGGTGCTAAGTTATAGAAGTTGCTTTTTCTTTATCATTAGAGTCTGATGAGGAAACCTGTGATAAGGAAACTAGGAGGCAAGCAACATACTTTGAATATTTCACCCAGTAAGGAGGTCATGTATAGACAAAGATGAAACTGATGAGCTCAAAATTAAATGGGAGAACTACTTTTGTTTTCCAGATGTTATTTTTCTGGGTGGCCTCCAGGGCTTTGAAGAGCATTTTTCTCATAGATAAAAGATTTTCCACTACAGGTGGTGCTTTTAACCCTCCTAAGAGCTTGTATATCAGAGATAAAACTCTGGCAAAAACTGACATGACACTTCTTAGGAGGGCAGCTGAGTTCTTATTGTCACAGCTTTCCATTCATCACTTTGAAATTCGGGTAAAGCAACTTCCCACAGGTCCTAACTTTGGCAGTTATCTGATACAACAGACTTCAAACCTATTTAATTTATGGTATATTTAGAGTATTAATTTATTCATGGGGATGACTTTTAGTCTGTAACAAGTTTATGCCTTTTAGACTGCTATATAAATTTTATATATGCATATACATATATAAATTTGTGAGAAAATGTTTTCCGTATAATTTATCTACTCTTTCTTTGCTGTCACCCACCACTCCTTCCAAAACTTTTGTCCAAACCGTTTCTAGTTGGCTCTGCCTAGGATCTAATACTTTGAGCCAAGAAAATAAGAAACAACAACGATGAAAAACATGCTCAGGCAAAGTCTTTTAGGCTGTAAAAGAAGAAACGTAAGAAATGGCTTAGAAAGAATGTAGTGCCTGAGGAATTAAATTAGAAAGGCAGTGAAACATATTTCCCATAAAAAGACATTTTGAGAAGAAATAAAATAGTTCATGTGAGAAAATTGTAGTGAATAGAAGCATAATTAATTGTTTAGACAAACCCAAAGAAAATCAAAGTAAAATATATGGGGTCCTTCAGGGTGAGCAATTTATTCATAAATAGACATATGTTTTGAGACTGAGTGTCCACATTGGGTTTATCTAACTATTCTATTTAGCAAGATTTGGAGTTTAAATGAAGAACACATACAGCCGTTTCATCTCAGTTCTGTGCAAGCACAGCCCAGAATACAGATATCTCCTTCTTTGGAGAGTTTTCAATGCCCTTTATCTGTTATGAAACATGTAGGTAGAATTTTATTGTAAACACTTCTGACACGTTTTTGGTCTTTCCTTCCACCCCAGCTTTCTCTTCCATGATACAAACTCCTTTCTCAACTCATCTTTCCTGGGTTTTATGCTAATGCCTATCCACAACAATGACTTAAGCTCCATTCTTTAATAGGTATGTTACAGTTCTGACGACTAACATAATACAGTTAACAGGATCTGAATTCAGACTTCCTAAGAAGCAAATCTGGGGCTTCAAGTCAACTAACTTTTTCTTTTGTTATCCTTTTTTGAAGACTATTTTAAGGAATCTCTTAGGTAACCTGACATTTTATCCTATAGCATGGTAACTCTAGTTTTCTGTCTGTGGTTTTATTGACATCCGTAAGGTTTGTTGATTTTGAATGGAGTATCAGAAGCAGCTTGTTAACAAAGGAATTAATGGAGAATTTTCATAGAATATTGTATTTTACCATGTTGTCATTTCCAAGAGCATATTTTTAATCTAATGTTGATGTTTTAGAAACATAATTGAAAGCACAAACCCCTTCCAGCTGAAAGATTATAGCTACCAATGCTTCACTACTCATACAGAAGGACTTAAAGTCAGAGTATGATCACCCTTCATTTTGTTATTCTTTGATTAACATATTCCCCATAGCTCTGATATGATTTTTTGTGGGTCTGTGCTACAGGGTTTTATTATTTTAACAATAATTTCTGTTATTCAGTTTGCAAAAACTTTGTACATTTTTTGATCAGTACACAGCAGTTTTTCATTAATATCTTAATCGTGCTTACCACAGGCCAAGCTTATGAAAATATAATTGATTACCTGATTTTTATCATACTGAGAGGCTATGGAAATATACTGTTGTATTGATTAAGGACTCAGGATTGCTGTACAACACAGGTTGCTCTTATTTCCTGCCTCCGGCCAGGATAAGGTACAATAAAACAGAGAGATTACCATTTGTTAGTACTATCCAACAAACTTATTTTTTACAATCAAGTTATACAGTAATTTTTATTCTTACTCAATTAACTAGAAAGAGGAAGGGAACCTCATATGTTTTGTCTCCTTGAAGGAAACACAGTTCACAGTTGTACAGTTTATGACCTGTAAGTGGAGTGGACGTTTGTTTGTTTTGGTAATGTGTAGGTTCTGAGGAATGCAGGCACCAGCCCGTGTCACAAGAACTGGAAAGCACATGTGTTACAGAACAGTACGTCAGAAGACTGAGGCAGAGAAAAGATAAAAATAGTCATAATTTCTGAATAAACCTTTCAGAGTACTGCTAGCTAACAGGTGGCTGACTCCTCTCTGAAGTACACTCTTTGCTATGGGAGTGCAGCTATTCATCACAGGCAGTCTCAATTTAAGAAGTCCCAGTGATGGTTTCAGATTATTTCGTGCTGTTCTCTTTCTCACCATTTCAACTGATTTCACACTGTTGAAATTTCAGGAAGCCTCTTGTGCTTTGCTTGACAGCTATAGACAGAAGAGAGTTTCAGAAAAAAATTTACCCAAGTTGAACATGGGAACATTTCCTCTGCAGTGTTTAAGATCTGACTTTGCCTTACCTCATACTTCTCAGTTCTTTTTAGCCTTGGGAGATGAAATAGGGATGTGTTCAGAGAACATTTCAGTCTGCCTATGCTTTAGTGAACACATGATTATCCAGTTATAACTGAAAATAGAAAAAGTTTGGGCTTTTTTTTAGGGTTTCAGGGGTTTATTTTTAATTTTTTTACCATAACCCAGTGTTAATATAGAACTGGCTAGGAAATAGTGAATAAGACGTTTGCAAAAAAATTTGAAATAATTTTTTAAATTTATCTACTGAAGCAGACAGAAATTAAATCTGCCTTCTTTCTGGGAGAATAAAAACAAGGCCTGCCCTTCTCTAGACATGGTTCTTATACTTGGTGAGAAAAACAACAGTGTATAGATAGCAAGACAATTCTGTGTTCCCAGATAATTTTGATGTACTGGGCTCTATAGTTTAGACCTGAATCCCAGTAAAGAGGACATGGATGAATCAAGAATTCTTCTCATTCCTGCAAACGCTGATGTGTTTACCTTGCTTTCATAAATAAAATTCTCTGATTAAAGTAAAAGCCCAGGAGTACCATGATGTATTGAATGAGAGAATGAAATCTCTGGCTTCCAGCGAGAGTAATATAGCTATTCATTAAGCAGAGATTATTTTTCTTCTTCCCTTCCCTTCCCTTCCCTTCCCTTCCCTTCCCTTCCCTTCCCTTCCCTTCCCTTCCCTTCCCTTCCCTTCCCATCCCCTCCCTTCCCTTTCCCTTTCCTCCCCCTACTCCCCCTTCCCCTCCCCCTTTCCTTCTTAATGGTAGCCTCCTAGGAAGATGAAGGTTCAAATGATGATGTAGGCATTACATTCACAATATGGTACTATCCAAGAATATTCCTAAATGCAATAATAAAGCTCCCTCTTTTTTTTTCCCTAGAATGAGGTAAAAACATCAGAGAAATAACATTGATATGTGTCTCTATAGTTAATTTTATATTTTGATTGTTCTGACATGGAAGATGAATAAACAGGATTTCCGCCCCCCCATAGCATTTTATGTTTATAAATATCTAATTAAAAGAAATCTAAGAAATATCTCTGTAGTTCTATGGATCACATTTACTGGAAAATTTATCCCACTTTAAAGGAAGTTCTAAAACTAGAGTTTTTCAATAAAAGTGAAATTTGTGGTCATTCCTTGAATGGTAAACAACAGAGGCTGTAACGGTTCATCCTTTCTTCAGTTTTATTATTGCCTTCCACCTAGCAATCTAAAAGCTCTTAACATAATAATTACCTCTTTAGGCTTTTGCAAAATGTCATGGCTCCTATTAAGCCAGTGGATCACATCACACAGGGCTACAGCTTCACTTTTTAACACTGTATTAATAGCTTAAATATCTGACAGGCTGAATTATAAGCATAGCAACAAGTTGGTCTCTTTTGGCTTTTCCTGTATTTGCTGTCACTTTGGAAAACAAGAAGGAGATCGGAAGCCAGGGACAGCTGAATCCAAAGACATGCCTACTAAGACTGATCTTAGTCTAAGCCATTCAAATCCTTTTCCATGCTATAATTAACCTGCCACTTTGTTATGTTGCAATTAGTCTAAATCATTTATAGCTTTTGTATATGTGGTGGCATCACATACAGAAGTCGTACAGTTTGAAAGAAGAGGTAAAATGGTGTTAAATTAACTGTTGTATCTGAATAAGAAAGAAAAACTTCCAATCACAGACCTCATATGGGGTTCTAAAAGAGAATAATTATGGCTATTTTTTCCAGCTGTGTCAAGAAGACTAAAAAAAAAATTTACCAACAAAATCGTTAGTCTCCCAATACTCAAAATTTCATTCCAGTGGGTCTCTAGTGCATCTTTCTTCCTTTCACTCTTCTTCCCCCCTAACCTTGTGAAATCTTTTCTGAGTCCCTCAGAAAGTCATAACACCTCTGTGCAATTAGCGGCCTTTCACAGTGATGAGTTTGACGTTATTCTGCTCTAACACCTGCTGCTCAACCTTTCATCATTGTATACATGTCTTAAAGTTCTTTCCTTCATTTGTTCACAGGCAAAAATTTTTGGCCACCTTGAATAAACAAAGAGCTGTTCTACTAGCACAGGCAAGCTGTGTGAACCATTACTATTTCTTAGCAAAGAGCTCTTTTCAAAGATCAGAATATTTTCTATGTGAAGGATCTATATTTCAACCCTAAGAAAAGCCTTGCAACATGAATATAATTATGCAATTTTGATCTCCTATCCTTGCATTGGAACAGGATAATGTTTTGATTTGATACTTCAAACTCTTCGTGGGACTGACAGCATGACAGACCACAGTTAGTTAGCAAGAACACATTGGGGGAAGAGTGAACAAAAACTTCTCATCAGTGTACTGATTTAATCCTCAATATGGCAAACACCGCAATCACATAAAAATGTTAGATTAGAAGTAAAATGAAAATCAAAATTAGAGTTTGAAAATTACTGAGTGCTTTGTGATCTGTACAAATGGACTAAAAAATACATTTTTATGTTAATATTTGAAAAATTATAAGATTAATAAGGTTAAATAATCCAAAGAAAAGGCCGTTTATTAACAGAATAAGTCTAAAATCACATGCACACTCTACTAGATGAATGTGGAATGAAAAAATCACAACTCTTATTTGATATTTATGGAATACAACTCTCTGATAAGGAATTTAACAGTTTAACAATATATTTGAAAAAGTATCAGGTGATTTACTTGGAGTACTGCATCCAGCTCTGGGGTCCCCAGTACAGGAAGGACATGGACCTGTTGGAGCGAGTTCAGAGCAGGGACACAAAGGTGATTAGATGGATGGAGCACCTCTTCTACGAGGAAAGGCTGAGAAAATTGGGATTGTCCGGTCTGGAGAAGAGAAGGCTCCAGAGCAACCTTATCGTGGCCTTTCAGTATCTAAAGGAGGCCTACAAGAGAGCAGGAGTGTGACTTTTTACAAGGACGTGTAGTAGGACAAAGGGAGAATGGCTTTAAACTGACAAGAGTAGGTTTAGGTTAGATATTAGGAAGAAAGTCTTTACTCTGAGGGTGGTGAGGCATTGGCCTAAGTTGCCCAGAGAAGTTGGGAATGCCCCATTCCTGGAAGTGTTCAAGGTCAGGCTAGAGCACCCTGCTCTAGTGGAAGATGTCTCTGCCCATGGCAAGGGATTTGGAATTAGATTATCTTTAAAGTCCCTTCCAACCCAAACTGTTCTATGGTTCTATGATTTATCAATGAGTTTCATTTTTTAGTGTGGTGACTTTATCTAGGATATGAAACATATGAGAGAGAATTTATCTAGGATATGAAACATATGAGAGAGAATTGAGAGCTGCTACCCAGAATAATAGCTTTTTTTCTTTGAGTTTTATTATTGTGGAGGAAAGAAAGAAGTGTGTTTTGATTTGTTTTCCTTGTTTGAGATTCTGAGTCTTGTCTTAGTTGGAGTTTGATCATCTGAAAACTAATCAGACTAAGGAATTATGAAATATAGACTAATGAGTGGCTTGATGGTGTTGGAACATGGTTCAAAATACAAAGAAATTTTATAAGCACTCCCATCCTCAATGATTCCCTTTTAAAATTTTAACTTTGACCAGTTGGAGAAGTTTTAATACAAGGATCTTGATAGTTCATATTCAGAAGATGAATCTAACTTCATAACAGTTTCAGGTCTGAGATCCAGTTTAAAAAATTGTTTTGAGCATTTTTGTTGAAAGAACTCTAAAAGGATCCACGGCTTTTTAGCTTCTACAAAAAGAAGTCTTAAAACTTCTAAAAACAAAAGTGAAAACTTTTTATGGAGATTTATCTGTCATTAATTTATGAAAGAGGCTTTTTTGTTTTCAAAGTTGAAAAATTAATTAAAATCATATTAAACATGTGTGAATTAATTTACTATTTTGTGTTTAGATGAATGAAGTACTTGTAGTGTTGTTTAAAACTGCAAAAAAAAAATGAATTTACAAACACACACTAATATTGATCCTCATCAAGGAAACTGCTTTCAAAATTTTTCCTTAGTTGTTTTTCCCAGAGGGTGCTAATTGTGTTTAATTTTTCGAAGTCATTGAAACTGGAAAAGAAAAAGCATCTTGTCTACATTATTCTGTTCCCAGAGACTCTCTCCCTGACACTATGAAAAGATACAAATTCATGATAATGGTGAAGCCCCTGCATGGGCATTTAGTAGGAATCTGCTTAATTCTGAAGATATTGTCTCTTAGATGATTTTTTTTTTTTTGGCCTATGGAGATGATGGAAGCCAAGCCTGTTGGCTTGATGTTTCTTCTGAAACCCTAATAAGAAAACAGTAATTCCAAATGACAAGTTCCATGTTTTCATATTTTACAGTGTCTGTTCAGACAGGTAAGCCTTTTTGGTTCAGTAAGACATTTTCTCATATGGCTGTAGTTTCATTCTCTTATTCTTATTTCCTGATACACTTCAGTTATCTTTAAATTTGGAACCATTCACTTCTCTGTATTTTGGACTTGGATATTTTTGTCATCAGGAGCATGATAGATTATGGTACATGACTACCATTCAGTCCATACTAATAAAATGCCAAACTAAGGCTGCCTCTGGCTCTCATCAGTGCAAAATATATTGACTCATATTCATCTTTAATGTCTTGGTCAGCACATGAGGCAGGCCGTTTGAGCAAAACGGTGACTGCTGAGCCTCTGTGTGTTTCCAGGTACTTTAATGTCCCAGGCGCTTTAATATTCCTGTTCTCTGGTGCAGGGGGTCAGAGAGATGTGAACAACTAGAACTGCATGTTTGTAAACAACTGGATTAAAAAGCCATTTTCAGGACGGCCTGTTTGTATTCCTATAGTATTCATGCTCCGCAAACTCCCATGAGGTCAATGAATTCCAAATTGTAGCTGAAATTCATCTACAGTCGCATTTTTTGCTTAGAAACTTCTGCAGTAGACGTCACGGGTCTGAAACAACTGTGTTGGTGTGCATCCCCCTGAAGCCTGAAATCAGTCACCAGATTAAAAAAAAAAAGCAACCAAAAAACCCCACCCCTAAGAAAATACAGACTAACCTAAAAGTTGTTTGGCTTCATGAATTTCTGTTGGACAATCCACATACAAGCTTGCTTTCTTACAGTATAGCCTACTGCTACTCTTTGTCGCAATCACTTAAATCTTGAGTTACTCTATTGCATCTCCATCAAGAGAAATTGGCAGTTGAGTGCTGTTTTGATGTACTACATCCAGACGTAAAGTTCTACTAAGCTGGATCAGGAAAGCAGGCAAGGAAAAAGTGTCTTTTCCCAGAATGCCAAAATCTTTTCAATTGTTAATTAATGCAAATTTTTTTACCTGTGTTTATTTGTAAGGTTGCATCATGCTGCTTTTTCAGACTCAGCTCTCCATTCTTCCAGGACACAGTGCTTGGTCCTTAACTGTTTCTGCCCAGTACTTACTTAATGGAAGACAACCCCAACATACTAATCCTAGTTCAAAATTAGATTCATAATAATAACCTTAAAACAATATGGATTCAGCAATACCAGTAATGTCTGGACAAAATGGTAATTAAACATACCCTGAAAGACCTAAAGTTTTCTCCTAGACTTTGGGCATCTATTTGGTAATATTAACCAGTGTACATGAAAACAGAGACTTCAAGAATTTCACCTGCTTGATTTCATAGGGAATTGTAATTACAAGTTGCGGCTATTTAAATGAAGCAGTTAACCACCTGATCTCAATAAGGCTAAGTAATGACAATTAGCATATTATACATTTGGTCTATTTTTCCACAACCGAAATATAGTGCATGGAACATATTACGTTTGTCCCAAAGCTTTAGCAATTTGCCCTTTTTTATCATGGTTCAGCTTACCCTTTTTTTGCATATATATGGTCAGACTCACAGGTAATATAGTTGTTACAATTAAATTGAAGTAAGTTACTTCTAAAGAAACTGTTCATATTACTGTTTATAGGCTATCTGCAAAGAGAGGAGGTTGAAATTCTGGCTCATATAAATGAGAGAAAAAATTTTAACTCAGAGATAATTATAATTTGAAGAGATTGGAGCCTATGAAGTTTTCTAGGGAATTTCATAATTGTAGGATAGTAAAAGACTAAGAGACAGTTGTGATCTGCAGCTGTTTTGCTGCTTTTCTGTTAGTGCAAAGAGGTACAAGAAATCTGAACACATTACAGGAAGATTCTGAGACTGGAATACAGGTCCACTCAAATTCCACCAGCTACCCATACAGCTTTTTGAGTTCAACAGATAACAGTGCAGGACAAGAGGTAACACACACAAGATGAAACTTACATTAGATCTAAATATAAGAAAACCCTTTGTCACCATGAAAGGAGGCTGAGCGCTGGCACAGGTTGCTCTGAGAGACTGGGGGCTCTCCATCCTTGGCGGTACTCAAAAGTCAACAAAGCATTATCCTGGGAAATTTACTCTAGCTGAACCTGCTTGAGCAGAGTGCTTGAACTAGACAGCCTCCAGAAGTACCTTGCAGCCTCAGCAATTTTGTGATTTTGCAACAACCAATTAATCAAATGACTAAGTGACTCCATCTGATTTTAACCACAGCTGCTTAAGTTCTGAGCAGAGAGCTGACTAGCTTCCCTTTATCTAAGAGGTAGAAGATGTACACCCATAATTAGGATGCTAGTTTTAATTCTCTGCCTAAGGAGTTTTGTACCTACATCTCTCGCCTCCCAGGCTGACTATAGTCCATTTTCCGTAGCTAAACAGTATATACAGATTAGAGCAAATGCTATCAAAAGATGACTCTGAGAGTCTGCAGGCCTACAAAACTCCAAATTCACATTTTCATTATTCACACTGAAGGTTTATATGCCTTCTGGCATAGGAAAGAGGTGAATTTAGGTGTTATACAGATGGGATGAGTCTATTGCAAGCATTTCCTCATGAGATTTCCACCTATGAATGCTACACAGCACTAGGTGCCTCCCTGGACAGGGAGCCAGGCTTGTGTCATTGAAACACACCTCACTTCAACTACATGCCTTTCCTTGGTGTTGCCATAACTCTGAAGAATTATTGTCCTGGCTTTTGCATCCCGTTATGATGTGACAAGCTGTTCCTCAGCTTGTCCAGAGCCTGAATGCCTGACCTAGAGACAAGACCACCAGACATTTAGTTGCCTAACGAGGACAAGCTGCCAGCTTAGCAGTCCAGTGACCAAATTCTTCTGTGAATCAAGCCTTTGGGTAATGTAGGAAGGAGAGTAAAAAATCACAACAGATGCAGTTGGCTGAAATGGATTGCCACTGTTCCGAAGGCAGACCATTTCCTTGTCTAAAAATCATATTCTTTCGGTTATAATAGTTTGCATAAGGTCCCTCAAACATTTAAGTCATATCACCTAGACATTTGTAAATGTCAGGTGAAACTAGAAGCCTGTGTGACATTCAGGCAGTTTGTTTGTACTTGTACTTTTGTTTTTTAAGTAACGAGAGATCATTTCATGTTGACAAGATAGCTGTTGATTAAGCTGAGCCATGAAGTAACACATCCGGAGAAGATGAGATGATAAAAACTTTAAATCTCTAGCAGAAGGTTGGATAAGACCTTTTATTGTCTGAGATATACTTGTGAGTTAACTAATTGTGAAATGATAATAAATGATTTAATTATTTGCCATCTGTTAGTAATTTGATTAGATCCTGCTCAGTTTGCATAGCTGCAGTCCTTCCATCACTCTTCTTTGTGTTCCCTATCCAGCCTGAAGTCCCTTGAGTTAAGCTATGTTATTAGCCCCTGCGGTAAAGAAAGAAGAGTTCTTTAAAATAATTTTCCCTCCTTAAATCTATCATGCCTGTAATCTTACCATTGCATTTACGGCATTTTTTAACATAATAAATACTGCATTTATGTAGTCTGAAAAAAAACCCCAAAATGGACGAATTCTTTTTTCGTCCAAATTACTATAGAAAAAAAAAGTTGAGAATTTGAGGTGAAGATTCAACCCTACAAGAAGTACATTTGAAAACAATATTCTCAGAGTAAGGACATAAAATTAGGAAATTAAAGACAAGGGGCAACTTGTCATACCCCAAATATATGATGAATACACAGAATATACACTTCTACATTTTAATGAGAGTAATTCATGCCAGTTTACACTTACATTAGGCCACTGGCAGCTAACATTATCATTCCTCCACCAAATTTCACATTGTTTTAACTTTAAGCATCAGGTTCATGTTAAAATTTTGGGGGTGGGGGACATTTCTGTTTACATCTCTACTTTGTGAGACAGAGAAAAATCCGTTATTTTACCTTTATTTCTTGGGTAACTGAGACAAAGATGCTTTGTTTGAAAGGAAAGACAAGGTGAAGAACATTTAGCTCTGAAACCTCTTGGTCCTTGTCATTTGATGTCAGTGAAAGATGAGGAGGTTCTCTCTGCCCCTGCTTTAGCTGATGTGTTCATTCATCATGAAAGGCAAAAGCAGGGATAAACACCATCACCATGAATTTAGGATGGGTAGGCAATACTCACAGTTAACATTCTCTGTTCTATACTTGTTGTAGTGTGCTGGTTTTGGCTGAGGTAGTTGACTTTCTTCACAGTGATTGGTATGGGGCTGTGTTTTGGATTTGTGCTGAACACAGGGTTGATAATATAAAGATGTTATTTTTGCTGAGCAGGGCTTACACAGAGCCAAGGCCTTTTCTGCTTTTCATACTGCCATGTTGGCAAGGAATTGGGAGTGCAATGAGAGGTTGGAAGAAGAGGCAACCGGGACAGGTAACCCAAACTCACCAAAGGGATATTCCAGATCATATGGCATCTTGCTCAGTATATAAGGTGGGGACATTTAGGGGGATGTCATTTTTCTTCCCAAGTCACCATTACACGTGATGGGGCCCTGCCAGATGACGCGGCTCAACACCTGCCTGCCCATGGGAAGCAGTGAATTAATCCCTTGTTTTGCTTTGTTTGTGTTTGTAGCCTTTGTTTTTACTATTAAACTGTCTTTATCTCAACCCCCGAGTTTTCTGGCTGTTACTCTTCCAATTCTCTCCCTGATCCTGCTGATGGGGGAGTGAGTGAGCAGCTGTGTGGGTCTGGGTTGCCTGATGGGGTGAAACCATGACATGTAGGAAATGGGATTTATATTTCCCTCCTTAACTGGCCTCTGGGGAAACAGGGATGAAGATAGGTTTTCGGGAGATTCAACTAGTGTCTCCTTCGCCCCCTCTCTCCCTGCCTCCCTCCTTCCCAAAGCAGCAGTCAGAACACGTAGAGCAATTTCTCATGTAAATTATCACTGCCCAAAACTCCTCTTCCCTGTGAATAGCATACCCCAATTCAAGACTAGAGGAATATTAAACTACCTAAGTCTCACAGAAATCAGGTGCCTCTAAGGACTTCGGCTTTGTCCAACTGCAATAAGGAAAACCCTTTTCTAGGATAAAGGAAAAGCGTATCTTATTTGTATCCCTCATATGTAAATGGACTGAAAATTAAGGAATTCTTCACAAACATCCATGTCTTAAGGATTCTTAAGAGAGAAGAGGCATTTGTAAAGCATTTTGCCTATATCCTTCCAATTTTGCCTGTAGCCTGCCAATTTTGTCTGTAAATTGTCAATTACTTGGTGTATGTAGTCAGCAACTGTGTTTCACTTTGTTTTACACTGTCACTTATAACCTGTGCTTAAGAAGCTGTCTCCTCTTCTCCTCGATAAGATACACTAATTAATTGGGTGACCTAACTGCATTTGCTGCACAGTCTTATTAGCTCTTGGATTAGTGTATTTAAACCTAAGTAAACCAAACAGAGATTTTACCTTTCTTTCAGGCTAACTGTCTTTTGATATTGTATTTGCCTTTGAAAGTATGCAGCAAGTTCTCCTGGAAGGACCTAAAGGGAAAAAAAAAAATCATTATCATCTTTTTCAACTCTATGACTGCTCTTCACTCAGACGTGAAGAGCCTCGGGTGGCATGACTTAGGCCAATTGCTTCACTTATCAAAAGTAGGTAACATAAGCCCTCAACAAATCTGCCTGCATGGTTGTGTTTGACCTCTTATTGAGTGTTTGTCAATTGTCACTTTGACTCACAGTCCTGCATTAAGAGTTCAGAGAAATATTGCTTTTCTGGGTCAGATTTGGTTTGACACAGTTGTTTTTTTCAGCACTGTATGACCAAGTTTATGTTTTGCTGCCCTGATCATTTAAACACCTGAAAATATAGCACCAGCCAAAGGACAATGACAAGGAGCATATTTTTTTTCTATTTTATGTCACTTCGCTTGTGCTGAACATCAAAAGGTTGAGACTCTGTGTTGGGCATGTAGACCTTAATGCCGAAAGACAATTTCTGTCTATACATGCATCTGTAAGTACATAACTATGCAAAAAATAAGTGTACACATATTTTCTGCTCTGGCAACCTCACTTTACACTGTGTAAAGTGACATTACATCATCTGCAGATTCTTGCTGAAGAATTTCATTGCATAGAAGCCTTGGGGTAAATTGTAATTTGTGGTTGTATTTATGTGCCAAAATTGTAATTTGTTCAATCTCGTTTTCTTAGCCCCAGCACAAAGGAGCATGTGGTGATGGGTCAGAGTGGTTGTTTAAGGGTTATAGGAGTGTGATAGAGGCCTTAGCCCAGTAGTATATATTAGAGCAGAACCATCTCTGCTTTAACATGCACTGAGACTGATCAGTCATGGGTCATGGAGCAGGGAATTGCAAATGGCTCTTTGCCACCAGTCTTTATTACAAAAAAACAAAGTGAAGCTCTGACACAGTGGAAAATCAAGGTAAATTGATTTTGTATAAAGTATAAAGTATAAAGACAGATATCATTTCACATTTACGAAGGAAAAGAGTAAATGAAAATGTCAAATATGCACATAGAATGTCAAATATGACATAGAACCAGGACAAACATTTTTATGCAGTAAGCTACTGAATAATTTTCATTAACTGTTGCTTTACTGTCCCTTTGTCTGTTTTCTTTCTCCTTTTTACTCATGCTGGAGTTAGTTTTCCAAATCCCTGATCCACTTCAAATAAACAAATTCCAGAAAGTCACTGCTAGAAAAAAATGCATCTAGTTATTTATTGAAAAAGAGTTTACTGTGTTCTTGAAACGTACTAAACCCTTTACCTACCTGCAGTCAGGAGAATATTTAAAATGCATGTTCAGTAAAAGCTTTTACCTGGAACTCTGTTTAAATTTTTTCAAAACATGACTGTTGGAGCCTGTTGAGATTTTGTTGTAGTTCATGGATTTGACCTTCGGAGCTCACTATTTATAATGCAGCTAGTGAAAAGATGAAATCATACCTATGCAGAAAAAGCACACCTGCTGAATAAAATCCATTTTTTGGGTTTGTTCTCTTTTTTTGTGTGTGTATGTGTGTTTTTGTTTGTTTGTTTGTGTTTGTTGTTGGTTTTTGGTTTTGAATAGTTTGTGCTTATCCTGGTTCCAAGAAAGACCCATTTCAGTGCACAATCATGAAATAAAATAGACAGCCACCAACCTGTTCAACAGCAGCTGGAGGGCAGCCTCTGTGATGGCTGCTGCTTTGCTTCTCTCATGGTCCTGCTTTGAAGCAGTGTATGCTGTCCTCAAGAGCGCCTGGGTAGGCACCAGGACCCGCTGGCAAGAGGAATTGAAGCAGGTGGCTCAGACACATCAGGAACACACAGGTGAAACCCTAAAGAGTTTGGGAGCCTGGTGGATTTTTTGATTGATGATTTTATTTTATTTTCTTCTTTATTACTTACTATTACTTACTATTTGAAATTTAAAGGGTTTTTATCTATTTCCAAGCTACATGTTTGAAAAGCAAGATAATACCACTAAGAAAGAATCAGCAATCATAAATTATTCCTATGAAATATGTCTTACATTATCTGTACAGCATTTCCCAGGGAGTTAATATTCCTGCAACCTCTTAAATATCCCATCTAAAACAAGCAAACAAACAAAGAACCAGAATGGCTTGACAAGACTTCTGTGATTTCTTTCAAACTCAGCCAGTATTAAATTTGCTATTAAGAAGTATAACCAGCAAATTCCTGTGCTTATGAACTTGAGACCATTCTCTGGTCCAGTCAAAATAGACTTTGTTTACACTGATTTAGTAGCCTTATAAGATTGCCTAGTTGCTTTCCTGAGTTCCCTCAGCAGGTAAAATTATTTGCTGAGCTGCACAAAATCATACTGGGAAATAGCTGTGCCATGTAGATCTTGCCCATATTTATTTAATGTTATGTTACTGGTCGAAAATGAAAAGCATTTATATTTAAAATGTAGCCAATGTGATTATGACCTATAAAAGCAAAAGAAAAGTCTGGGTAACAAATGAAACTATGACTTACATGCTGGTTTTGATGTCATTGTTTCTACTGCTTCAGCAACAGCTGCCTTTGTGGTTTTGCAAACTACAAACAGTATGTTAGTTTTATATCCCTTCCTTTCTCTAGTTATAGGTCTCCCTCTAACCACTGGCATGCTGTCTTATTAAAGCCTATGTACCCTGAACTGCTTTTGGATTAGGAAGGCAGGAGATCTCTGAAAAGTCATGTATCAGCCATGACAACTACATTTGGAGGTCCTTAGGAGCCATACATCTCCCTGGAATGGGTCTAAAGAATGGTACAGATACCTGCCTTCCTGACCTCTGGATGTCCCAGAGGACTGAAGCTTGTTATGTACTGTTTGTGCTGAAGTAGCAAATTCAAGCTCAGCATGTGTAATGAGAACACCCTTGCTCTATCCTAGGAAAAATGAGAAGACCGGCCTCCAACCAGACATTGTACAGCAGGTCACAGCCATCTGAGCCTGTCCATTCAGCCGGTTTTCAATACACTTCTCTCCCTGCTTATCTAATCTGTACTTCAATATATGAGGATGTCCCAAGACATTGTCTAAAATTTTGCTAGAGCTGAGACAAACACCATGCACTGCTCTTCCCTCATCCACCAAGCCAGTCATTGTACAAGGTTGTCATGTTGATTAGACATGACTTCCCATTCATAAATTCATGCTGATTGTTTGCAAATACCTTCATGTCCTTCACGTGTTTGGAAATTGGTCCCGGGATTGTTTGCTCCATCACCTCACTAGGGTCTGAAAAATGGCCAACCATAGTTCCTTAGATCCTCCACCCTGCCCTTTTTGAAGAACGTTTGCTTTCCTGCAGTCCTCAGTATCCTCCACTTGATAATCAAGGGTGGCCTCATAATGGCATCAGCCAGCTTTCTCAGCACTTGTGGATGCTGAAGGACAGACTAATCATCCCAGCTACAGTTTAGTATATTTTTTTCTTTCCATTCTCCCTTTTTAAGTCCAGATTTCTTCTGAAAATATGCTTATTTATTGGGAGAGCTACCTCATAAACTGGAAAAAGTTGAGGAGTAGGCCACAGCCAGTACCACTGCCAGTTGCTTTTTGTTCATCTTCAATTGTCAGACTTGGCTCAGGTAAGCGTTTGTTTTCTGTGACAGAGGGGGATGACAAGGTCATTACAAAATGAACAAAATTATTTGGAAACAAAGATTTTACAATCCAAAACACTTCTTAAGTTGTACTTTACAGATGACAAGAAAAGATGATGCTAATAAATTGACAGATACTTACCAGGGTTTAGTGAAGGGTACCATTACGTTTTGATGCAAAACTTTTTCACTTTTTAAACTTTTTAAGCTACCTACTGAGACTAAAATACAAAGCACTCAATCCTGTCAGTATTATCCCTAAGTTCTATTTTATGAGTTTCTTTCTAAAAAGCTGAATCTAAGGTACCAGTGTCAGCACTGACCTTCTATTCTAGTTTTTCTTGCTTCCTTTCTAATAAAGCAGGTCTTTCTTCATAGCAGTTTTGCTAATTCATTCCTTAGCTGCTTCAGACCAACATACTGAGCAGACTCAGCAGGATAGACGATGACAGAAGGTGCAGGTTGGCTTAATACTTAAAAAAATACTTAATAGAAAGGGTAAAGCTCTAGCTATACCCTTTCTTCTCTATTCCTATCCCATAATGTTCTGTTATACATCACAATGGGTCCTGATCTTCCAGACTCTTTTTGCAGAGTTGCACTCTACCCCTTCAGGGCTTTTTTGGGGTAAACAAGCAACAAGCTGTACTGAAACCTAAAGTGCTTTTCTTCTCTTATGACTAAGCAGTTTAAATTATAACGTGAATACTGAGGGAAGTTCTGCAATCCTCGTTTTGTTAGTCCTAAAAACTATTGCTGGCTACGATAGGTTTCTGTTTATATAAATGTTATTTACATTCAGTAAAAAATGTGGCAGAAAATACTGGCGGCATCACACGGGCAGTGTTCTACATGGTTGAACTTTAAGCTATTGCACCCCAAATCAAAATTTCAAGCTTTTTAAACTACAGGTCTCTAGTTGTGACACCAGTCCGTGGGAACATGCAGAAATGCAGCTCTGCCAAATCAACTCATAACACATCCTGGGTAGGATGAAGCTTAAATCTTGTACTGAGAGTGTATCCTAGTTCCCTTGCCAAAGCAAACAATGCAGAAGAGTGACAGATATACCATTATTCCATGATTTTGAAGACAAGTGCAAATACTATTGACATACCTAAAAGGCTGTTATCTTTAACCTGCAGTCTTGGGCACAGTCAGTTATCACCATCTGCTGTCTAAATATTAAATTAAATATTCTTAAGGATGGAATATTTGAAGACCATATCTGGCACACGAAGGAAAATAATAACAATGATGGCAGTAGTAATGCAATAATAATAAATTAAAGGAAAAAACATATTCATGTGGAAGCTGAAACTTTGTCGTATATAAAAACCTCTCTCACCATGAAAAGATCAAATTGTAAGGGGTTGGAGGTTTCCAGATAATCTGCCTTATAGCAGATGGTCTATTTATGTGCTAAGCAGAACGCCTGTATTTCCTCTATATGATTTTTGCAATGTATTTGTCAAGGCATTTGAGAAGATTGCAGTTTTAAAAGTGTTTCTAAGCTTTTAAATCAAAAGCAAAGGAAGTAAAAGAAGCAAAGATCAAGGATTTGATATCCCTAATAGGGAAAATATATCCTGCTTTTGATAAAACTGTGCGAGATCAGGTGTTAGAATATAACTTCTCTCTAGCTGCAGCGCTGCAAGGGCATGAATAAAGCTGAGTGGTTGCTGATAGTTTGTTTAGATTTCTCTGCACCTAATCGGTCTCACAATACCAGAGACTTCCCTCATTGTAGGAGCTGACAGAATTTAGTGACAACCCTTTCTGAAGGTCTGTTCTGAGAACTACAAGTACTTACCAAAGCAATGTAACAAATGAAAAGCTTTGTTCTTCACAGATCCAAAAGCTTGTTTGCAGTTAATGTCTCTACCCCTTTCATTTTAAATCAGATAATACTGCTATTAAGATGAAGAATAGGCTTTTCAAGGATTGTAGGTTTCCTCTAAATTTCAATAACCAAGGGAATTACATTGTTTATTTACTATGTGACTGGGAGCTAAGAAGGCTACATACAAGTTTATCATTTGTATTTTCACAATAGATTTTTGCTTTAAATTCAGTGACCCATTTAGCTGCAGTAGAAGGTCACTGTTGCTAATTTACTCTCATTCATTGGTCTCAGTGACAGAATTTAATTATTTCAGCCTAGTTCATAGTGGGAGAGCAGCTGCAGTACTTAAAACACTGTAATGAAAACCAGTAAACCCTCACCTTGTCTCAGCAAAAGACCAGGAATAGAACAGTTAAACTTATGGTCTGTAATCTCAACTCCAAAAAAGCCATATACATCACCTTAATAAATGGGAAATTTCAACTGTCTTACAGCTGTGCAATTGTTTTTTACAATGGAGTTGACTCTCACTATTATCAATAGAGCCTTCCTAAAAATTGAGGAAGAGGTTATATTGAGTAGTGTAAGTATGAAGAAGAAGGGATTCTTTTAAACAGGATCCACAGTCTTTGAGATAAGGCTCACAGTGGTTTTAGAGGCAACTGTGCTCTCACTCAGTGTAGAAGGGATAGCACACTGAAGCCAGTGACAACTGCAGGGGGTTATCTGGGTAATACATTAACAAAGAGAAGGATCTGGCCTATTCATTCAGTCTAGGATAAGTAGTAAAATGACAGGAAATCCAAAAGAGCAGATAACTCTTCTGCCACTTAAACGTGAATAGCATGCTACATGATGTGGTTGAACTGGATAAGAAAAAAAAACCTCAAGAAAACAAGATAGGCACAAGGCATTCCTGGCTAAAGGGACTGGCTTGTCAGGCTGGCCAAACTCAGCAAAATTGGCCCAGGTTCAAATTTAATAAAATGTTCCACTGTATAGCTATCCACCTTAATAAACTCTTCTTTAATGGACTTCTGTGCATTTTGGCAGAAAAAAGAATGGCAAAAATTGTATACTGGAACACTCCTGCAGGAATTCCTTCTCGTCCAAAAAGAGTTCCCTGTGCAAAGTCCCTTTCCCTTTCATTTTTCAGAAGAATCTCATTTAGGATTCCTGAATAACATAAAATATGTTAAAATAGAATCTTCTTGAAGATCTTTGCTAAAACTTCTGAGGTGTTCTACAAACATCTTTTTTATTCTTGTACTGTGGCCCAAACTAAAAATAGTGAGAGTAACTCTTGGCATATGGAGGATAAAACTGTTAATTTTGTAAGAGAATGTTGGATATAAACTCTGAGGAAATATATAGACTATGTAGAATTTAGATATCTCTTGTTTTCCCCCAGATTTTATGAACTCTTTATGAGAAACAAGACATGTTTGCAGTGTTATTGACATAAAATCTGTAAGCAAAGCATGGATTTCTATAAGCTCCAGAGAAAACAAGGATGAAAAGGAGCTATCTTTAAATATCAATGCCTCGTAGCTCGTTACCTTGTGATTTTGACCAGGGGATTAATCTAACAAATAATAGTTGTGCTGTTACCTGTCTCACAATACTCTTCCTCACCTGAAATACCATCAAATATTTGTTAATTAGCTATTTAACTCATGTGGCAAACTTGCAAAAATTATTAACTTTACAAAGCTTTCAACATCATCTTTCAAATATCTGGAGAGGAAAGGAGGTCTGTGATGTTAGTGTGAAAGCCAAAACATGCTTTCCTCCTTATTTTCCCTGCCTCTCTGTCAACTCTGAATGCACTGGTAGAATGGAAGAAGAATGGAGTATCTTTCTGGTTTGTGCTTAACTTTCCCCAAGACAACAGAGTTTTTAAACATAGCATTTATTTAGATCAAAACTTTGTTTGAAAAGAAATGTATTCAACATGGTCTCATGTTGCTGATAAGATTGTAGTGAAGGCACTGTTGTGGATTTGTAAAGGCAAGAGAGAAAAGAGACATTATTGGAGATCCTTATGAAAAGGAGTTCTTGCAAATGAAATCATATAAGAAAATTGTTCATCACAACAAAGTTACTGGAAAGGGGTTTCCAACCATTTCCAAGACTACTTTTAGAAAAGTCTAGAAGTCTGGAAACTAGAAAAGTAATTCTAAAGTAAGGAAGTGAAATAATTTGAGAATATATTTGTAATAGTATTAATACATTTACTGTCTTTCATACTTTGAACATAATTTCTCTATTTCCAGTCCCTCAGGAACTGTTCTTCTATTAATAACATAGAAATTTTGTTCATAATTTGTTGTCAGAATATTTGACAATGTATTTAAATTCATAAGTATCTACCTTTACACTCATGGGAAAAACTGTACTGTTTTATCCTAGATGTTTTGACATAACAAATAATTCAGTTGATTTTACATAAGAATGCTAAATATTGTGTAAACAGTAATTACAGGTTGGGCTTTGTATGTTGACATTATTCACAGAACATACTAATAGACTAATATTTGCAGTATGGTTTTTGATTAACTACATTTGTCTTCCGAACTAGTTATCATCAGTTGCCAATGAATGAGTTTAAACTGTCAATATGGCCATTCACACAATGAAAGAAAAAAAGAAGAAAGAAGAAAAGTCACTTTGTATTGAATAGGGAACCAGAAAGATTGAAGCACTAGGCAAAGCTCCACCCATTCCAATGGAACAATAAGTATTCTCATTTCCTAGGGAGTTAGCACTATGATATTTATCCTTTAGCCCGTTTTAGACCACATTTTATATGTACAGTTTGTAGTCATAAGGGACACAGATGAAATAGGCTTAAAAAGGGTGCTCTGGATACTTTTGTTTGAAGTCAAATAAAAACTCTCATCAGCATATCATGTTCTGGCTTTGCATCCAGCTCTGTCCTTTCTCTCCCCATATGGATAGTGTCTGGCCAGGAAGAAAATGACTATATTTTCAGCTGCAGGAATAAATCTGGCCCAATGGAAACTTGGTTGAGTTACTTCCTGAAAGGTAATGACTGAAGAGAATTTTCCAGAAGCTGACTAATATCAGCAGAAATGTGGCTAGTGAAAGTCATAAGAACCTAAAATACCTGCAATTCGGATTTTCAGAAAGCTGTCTTCTGTTGCTGTGCAATTTGAGGACTGAGGGTTAGCAATGTTTGAAAAATCAAATAGGTTTTATGTTCATACACCTGATGTGGTCTTTGCTTATCAATGATGAGTTTGAGAAGCCCCACTGAGCCAGTATGTTTGTTAGGGAGTATGCAGAACATTGGTCGAAACACTGAGAGAAAACAGCATTTGAGGGGTCACAAAGTCCCTTCTCAGATGTGATCGAAAACTGTCACCTTCCAATACAAACAGTTTCATACTCTTTCTGTTCAGTTCAAGGTTTCTGTACAGAATGCAGAAGATTCCTCTTTTATTTTCACTTTTCTGCACTGATTCTGGAAAGAAAGGCTTTTCTAAATAGGTGGATTCATGACTTTGTTGGACACAGGAAATATCCAGAAGAAAAAAACTTGGTGTTTCTTGGGTAGCCATATGAAAAATAAATAATAATCAAGTTCAAAAATTCAGCTGGACTAGAAAATTTCAATTCATTAAATATATCTAATTTGAATTTACATAGAAATTTAGCCATACATCTTGAGATTTATATTTGCAATTTATAAATATGATTTATGTTTTCTTTGGATTTCAGAAGAAACCAAGCTTGGTGTGACCTCTTCTTCCTGAACAAATCAAGATCGCCTTAATGGGTCTGGATTAGCTACTTGGAATGGCAATTTTTTTAACAAGTGAGTGTATAATGTCACAGTCTGTTTCTAAGAGAAAATTTGTGATGTATACAGGACAGTTTATGATATTTCTTTTTCTGGCATCTTTGTGTTTTTCAATCCCCTTTTTTCCCTCCTAACCATGCAAACTTAGAATTAAGTTTCCAAATAGTGCTAGTGCATTGTTTGATCTCTTTCACACCGCCTGCAGGGATTAGCTGAGGTGACACAAATTCTAATAAAATTTTACACCAATAAACTTGGTTTTAAGAGCAGATGTAAAAGTCCAGCTGACTGTCATGCATTTAGGCATTCATTCATAAGAAAGCCCACTACTGTGCATATGCGAGACACGATTTTTCGCTATGCCGAAAGCAAATCTTCTTGCTATTGGATTGCTGCATTTCCCACTGCTACTCAAAATACTGCTCTGAAATCTCACACCAGGGAGATCTCTCTCTGTGGAAAATGCACCTCTTCAGTTCAAGTCGAGGTCTGACTTGTGCTCTATTCCCTATTCTCTGGCAATTTGCAGTCAATGTTTCCTTTATTGCTACAAATTAACGAGGAAAAGATTGTGGCACTAATTTTTGTTTCAGTGTGATGTTATGAAAGAGGTAATACATGGCAAGAAGAGAGAAGGGAAGAAAAAAACAAACCAGAGACTGCAAAGATAAATGTAATATCCCATTCACCCTCAAGAAATGAAATTATTCTGACGGGGTCAGAGATTCTGCTTGGCAAACCATCTTAAATTAATTACCTGTCTGACATTTTAAAGGAAGGTTTCATATCATAAATTTAACCCAGACTAAGCATTCTTTATAATCTTGTCAGTATGCAAACTACTTTGTACTGCCGTCTGTGAATTATTTATCAGAGAAATGACCCCGAAGGGTGAAAGGAAAATCAAGAGTATTTGATGTCAGGTTCTGCAGCCTGATGTACTTCTCTACCTTAGATCTGTACCTGTTACAGTTGCTTAAATTCTCTTGGTTTGATGCTGCTGATATATAGCTCTCATGCTGTGCTTCTCTGAAGCATAAATTTTTTTTCCATTTAAATTACTTCTAAAACTGTGTTCCAGAAAATAATTGTATCTACTTTCCATTGAGAAACAAAAGTTAAATAAAGGGGGCAAACTCAACTGTCTTTCTGTTTCATATGTTTTCATTAGAAAAAGCATGCAGTATTGATGACTGTTGTTTTTTTCTCCTGTACTCAAACACAGTCTGCAATTGTAAGTAATCTGCAAAGCCTGATTTTTGACTTGTAAATTGCATCAAATATTATTCCTGTAGCAAGTTGTGTTACATTAATAATGGTTATATGAATATTTCATATAGGCTTTAGTATTACTCCTTAGTAATTACTTAGTATTACTGAGTATTACTCCTGAAAGAAAAGACCTCTAAGTGTAACTGCAACATAAAAGATAATTATAACTCAGGGACCAAAACAAACCAGAACATAGCCTGACTAATACCTAGTCTTGGTTAACACTGAACCTTCTTTCTTAGTCACTCTGTATTTCTACATGATTCTCTGAAGACATCAACCAAGTTAGCATCTGATATTTAGAAGAAAGTCAGATTTGGAAAAAAAACACATTAGCCAATTGTAAAAACTTAAGCAAGTAATGCTACTCTACCCATTTTTCACTTTGAGAACATTTGCTCCCTGAATGTGCGTTGTTAATTTTTTATGCTTCATGTTTCAAAAGAGTTCAAATTTTTTAGGTTACTATGCATCCTAATGTTTTTGTTTTACCATTTTTCATCTTCAGTGGGGGTGATTTTTTCCTGCCAGCAGACTTTCTTCTTCCTTTGTGCCAATGATCGAATGTTGCAAGAGCGAGACATGAGATACTTCATGATATAAATCTGTCTAAACAAAACACAGAGAAGCTTTTATTTTACTCTGCAGTCCTAATGAAATAAGTCAGTTCTGACAGATAATTCTCTTTTCAAGAAATATTTGTCAGATTTCTACTTAGGTTTTTAAGTATCCTAAGCATTTCAAACTTGCTTTCAGTTTCCTCTTTATGAGTTAGTGAAAGATAGACTATGTATGGCATAAAATCAGGGATACGACACCAGTTAATTGCTGGTCTTCCCACTATAAGACTGTATCCACTTTTCATTTGTTTTTACCATAAAACTCCCAAGAAATAGTTAAAGGATTGTGTACATTCTCCAAAATCTATTTACCTACAAATTCCCCTCTGCAGATTTGTGTATCTCTACAAAATACACAACTAAGAAACTGAATACTTTTGCTTACTGAATTTCCCAGGTCTCTCTTTAAAGAAGTGTAATTATGAGCTCTAGTGTCCACAGATAAATTTTAATTAGGGATTTTGGCTGTTGTTTAACTATGATAATTTCCCCTGTGATTTCTGTTCAGCTGATTTCACTTCTTCCCTCGGCCCTGGCTCAAACCTAGTGGATCATCAGTGCTGGGGCTGTGATTGGAGACCATCCTAATAAGAGCTGCATTACAACATCTTCCTTCTACTTGAAGGTTTTTTTTTTTTCCCAACTGATATGTGAGGGTGGTTAAGAATCATACAAGTGCAGAGAATTTCCTTTATCTATATTTAAATAATATTTTAAATATTTTTTATGCTAATTACTGAAGCTATTCTTTAAAGATAAATAAAATAGACCCTCCTTGTTTTCTATGGATGTACCAATAGCAATTAAACTCTGATGTTCGCTCTCCATGACTGCTTTTAGATTTGCTCACACTGGAATTACTGCAGGACTTTTTCAAGCTGTTAAAATACATATTTTTTTAAAGTCATAATGAATAGACTGTATATTCTTCATCTCCTAGGTAGCTGAGGCTGAACACCAGTAGAGAAGTAATAAAACTACTCTCTCAAGATATGCCCTGGTGGTCTTGGCTATGCTCCCAAACTCCAAACCATTCTGAATGAAATTCACCCCTCTGAAGCACCAGCTAAACCTTATCTGTGCTCTGCTTGCTGGCACACCAGCCTTTCCCTGTTGCTCTGCAAAGAAATGGATTTCAGCCACAGTGTGTTCAGACCTTCAGCATTTCAAATCTATTTCATTGATCATGTGTCTTCTTTTATTTCCCTGAGAGCATTATTATGAGATTCTACTATTCTGATTTGTAATGAAATATCATTTGTATGGGTTTGGTTTGTTTTTACTTAACCTTGCATTTTCATTGATCATCTTTAAACTTTATTCTTTCATGATGACTTTTCTTGACCCTTCACAAAGACCTAATACGCATAATGAGATGTACGTAGTGCAAAGCAACTGTTGGGGATTGCTCTGGACCAGCAAGGAAAATCTAGCAAAACTTTCCTCTCTGCTGGAGGGTTGTTGTACTTCATGTTGCACATGGAGATGTCATGGAAAAGGACATGACACATGATTACCATACATTGCTAAAGTTCCTGGCTTCCCTCATGGCAATGTCCATGCTTGGCTTGCTTAAAATTTTGGTCAGAGAGTGAATATGTTCCTGAAATGTGGCACAGCTCAAACGAATGATGCACAGGGGCAAAGCTCTTCTTTTTCCCAATAGGCTGGTATGTAAGCCTGAGGCATCACATAGAGTTTTAAAATATATTAGGGTCTGTTAAGCAGTTGTTTTAGCTTTTAAGTCCTATAGTTTGGCGTGGGGTTTTTTTGTCAGCTTTCCCTTGCTGTTTACTTTCTGCCACATAACTATTCCATTTGTTTTGCCTGTGTGCTAACAATTCGTGGTGAGAATGCCCTTCAAAACACAGCCTCCCTAACAATTCAGCATACTACCTTTCACCTTGGATAAGGCTTTTATTTATTTTTTAATAAATTCCACCTCATTTCTAACATATTAAACCTCATTACAGAGTAATTTCCCTTGGTATGAAAAGACCTCATTAATTGTTCTATTCAAAAACGATTATCTCTCAGATGGATATTATAAGGAAAGTATAATGGATAAGGGGTTTTTTTCCACGTTGTGCTTGAGCTCTGCTTTTTCTCGAGTGATTAGTTTTGCTGCATCTGTGTTTACTTAAGAACCTGAAGCTAAAATAATTAGTAACAGGTGGCTGAGGTCTTTATGATAATCTGCCTACCTTTTAGGTATGCTTCTATAAAAGGTTTTCAGTTCCCACAATCTGGTTCTTTCTCATATTTAACAGGCTGTAATGAGAAGTGATCTTGTATGGTATAGTACAGTACTCAGACTCACTTGATTCTAGGAGAGGTTTTATTTTAACAATTTTATCTGACTGTATGACACATATTTTACTCTTTAGTAATAACAAACCCCACTTCTTCTCTTCCTGTTACATAGGGGTTTTTGTGGTAATTATTTTCTATGGCTAAGGATATGCTTGTATTTCTAGTTTATTCTGTGTTTTTTCATGCGTTCTTTCCTGATTTTGTTTTAAGGAATTTTTAGTAGACTTTGCCTCTACAGCTGTACACTGAATTTTTCAGACCCTTTTCTGCTGATTCTGGTGATTAATAGACAGGTTTTAAACTTTTAATATTGCTACTATTAGGAGGTCTTGAAAATTATGACCAAGTTTCTTTAAATTTATGTATTAAATATGTTTACCTAAAATGTGGCATCTATGTATCTGAACTACTTAGCTATCCAGCCATGAATGCAGTGAGAACAAGAAGTCATTCAGCTGTGCCTGATGGGCTGGATATGGTTTACTGACATTTATGACTGCAAGTAGGAGATTGCTACAGCTATTTGAACACTCAGGCAGGGTGGTCTTGTATCAAGACCAAGATGGAAAGCCAAGATTATGAAACCATCCATGCAGCTACTCCACAGCCAAGTGGTTTTGACATATGCTAGGGATATATGCAGCTATAATTCAAGAGCCCCACTGTGCCCAGCTCATTCCAGGGGTTTGAAGGGTAGCTTTCCAAATCCCAAGATATAAAAGAAGTTTTCTTTTTATCTTTTATTGAAACTATTTCATTTTCTGTAAATACACAGTTACTAAGCTACAGTGAAGGTGACGTTACATTCTAATGATTGAGTTATTCTTCTGAGATGTTTGAGGTCACTGATTTGGGGACACTGACATTGAACCAGATGGTTATTGGAAAGAATTTTTCGGAACCATGGCAAAATGCCTCAAAAATAAAGATTTCAGAGTCTTTAAAAATACTTCAAAGATTTGGGGGCAGCCTTTCTTAGAATGTGAAAAGAAAATTAGAAATCCTTGCTGCGCTTATATGGAGCACAGGATAGTTCACATTTGCTGAGACAAACTTACGTAGAACCAGTCAGCAGGACCTGTATTATAGAGCATACATGGCTTTACAGCTCCCTTGGTTCATTCAGTGTTGACTGCATGCATCCTGACATGAAAACCAACTGTTAGCTAAGAAGTCTTCCCAAAAATCTAGTTTTAAAGGATGACTATCACTGAAAAAAAGCAAGCAAACCCCAATTATCTGTTATCTTGCAATACTAGGAAATACTTGTCCTTTCAACAAGTATGATTTGCAGTCCTTATTCAGATTTCCATTAAGTTTAATGTTATTTTCCAACCACATGATTTGAGCCCAGAATCAAAGATTTTTGCTCTATACCATAAAGGAATTACGAACCACATATAGAAGCTACGTTCTTCTGCTCTTCCCTCTCCCAGTACACAAATCTTGTGCAAGAAATAAAATGCGGAGAAGTGGAATTCTTGGGGTTTGCTTTACGTCCTAATTCTCACACTGTTTTAATGGCTTTTTATTCTTAAACAATCATCCTTTTTAGCAATGGTCAATTTTAAAAGTAAATTGATGTAAAATTTTAAAGGAACAGCTATGGGAAAGTTAGTACTGGCATTTGAATAATATCTTCCTAGTTCTAGAATGAGATAAAGCAGTCTGAAAAACTACATGGAAAGAACTGCAGCAAGTTAAATAAAACTTATAGAGAGAGAAATAGTAGTGGTATATTTCTATTTCTTAATGTAAAAGATTATTAAGAAAGATTATGGTGAATTGTCTTTCACAGTTCAGAGAAAAGATACTTACACAGATGCCTGTTTAAATTAAGAATTAGATTTTCATCCTGCAGTTCATTGAAGTAGTCAAAATATTAGTAGATCATGCATTTAATATGAATGATTCAGAATAGGAAGAACAAAAATACACTGCAGAGGAATGTTAAAATAATTATTATTTCAAGTTTTTTCATGGAAACACAAAGATCTTCATGAGTAGAACCTGGCAGACACTGTCATGCCTGACCAGAAGCAACGAGTGAGAAAGGAGAGGCAACAATCATAACATGATCTGGCAGACCTTGCTCCAGTGAGTTCTCCATCAGCTGCACTATGGTTACCTTCTCCATTTGGATCCTCCATGGGCTGCAGGGGGCACAACTCTCTCACAGCTGTCATGCAAACTTTTTACCCTTTCTGTCACAGGGATAGCACCAGCAGTGCTGATGAGCTCAGCTTTGGGCAGCAGCAGGGGTTGAGCTGGAACTGGTTCTGTTCAATGTGGGGCAGCCTCTGGCCTCTTCTCACAGAAACCACACATGCAAGCCCCTCTGCTGAGAACAGCTGAACATGGACACTCAACACAAACTAATAGGAGGACCTTATATTTCAAAAAAGAATAGTGCTGATGAAGAATCGAGAAGTCCTTATTCTCAGGAATACTGACAGTTCTCTATTTTCTCAAAAGGTAGAAATATAGCACAGCATTTGTTCATCTTGCATATTTAAAGAAATTTGTTTTCATTAGTGATGTTGGGCTGTCTGGTGACTGTGTGTTGTTCCCAAGTCTGGTTCCAAACTTTTCAGATGCAGAGATCTGGATCTTCTTTTACTCGAGCTAATTTATTCCACACAACCCAGCCACAGAATACAGCTCCCACTTTTCCACAGTCTGATCTGAAGCTATACTTCTCTCTTGCTTAAGTTATGTTTTTCATTCCAAGGGAGGGGGGTGAAATTATGTTCTATTTCTTTGACTCATTTCTTTTCTTTAAGTCTGAAGATTATTAACTGATATATGGAAGTGTGTGTGGGTTGAAGTGTGTGGCCTGAATGCTCATAAGCTAGAATGAGTTTCTCTGAAAGCTCTTCTTTCATATCTGAATGGTATCCACTTGTATCATTTGGTGATGCTGTCAGACATTCTACTAGATAATAATACATGTGCCTTTTTCTGGGGCCACTACTGAAAGCTGGTGTTTGAGAGGTGTTTATTAGACATAGAGGTTATCCTTAATTACTTTAGTGCTCTTTTTCCTTCATTAATCTGGTTTTTTCACCATTTTTTAAAATTTTTATTATTATTATCTTCTGCCAGATGCTAGGAGAACTATACTACTAAATAGTAAACCTAGTAAGTCAAGAATTTGCTCCTAATCAGAAACCTGAAATTACCACAGAAAGATCCTAAATATAGTTGGGTAACTAAAGTCATCCTCTTGATAAACAATTTGTAGAAGACAGTCACAAGCTTGCAAAGAGAAGTTCCCTCCATTACAAGGTTCATGCGTCTTAAACTCTGGAAATGCCCGACTAGAGTTGGTGCAGTAAACAGAAATTGGTTTAATGGACTTTGGAAAACAAAACTTTAAAAGAAGGCATTGGACCATAAAGAGTTGTTAGAATTGTAATAATAAGCATGTGAGAGAAAAAACATTACTTTAAATATGCAGAAGTAGTCCTAAGAGGAGGGACCACAGGTGAGCTCTATGCCTTCCAACCATACGCTCAGCTGGAGCAGTTAGATTGTTTAGCTTCTGCTTCTGTTTACTCACTCCACTCCAGAATTTTTATTTCTTTGTCTAGGAGGAGGCACAGGTCTTGCTGGCAGTGGGGAATGTATTGCCCTCCTCAGACAAGCCTGCTACAGCATGGTAAATTCAAGTTAGACTTCCATAGAACCTAAGTCTCCCAATTTCTAAACAAGCTTCTAACCACCCTTAGTGACAGCAGTACTTTTACTGCTTTTTTTAGGTACCTGTCCTATTATTTTGTGTTGAGCTTGCCCTGAAAGCCCCTGTCAGACCCCTCTTGAGTGGTTTGGGACTCCCCGTGGGACTCAAGGAGGAGCTGCACATCTCACTCCACAGGCCAAGTGGATTTGGGTCAGAAACAGAGCTGCAGGTGCCTAGGAAAAGGGTAGTATGGGCCTTCATTTGAAGTGCTGGGGATATACTGGATGTCAGTTTTGATTCCAAACCCTAACTCCACCTTTGTATACCTCTAAGATTCTCTGTCACTTACAGGATTTAGACCTTAGGCAGATCTGAAATTCCCAGCTGCTGTGCTGAACCCCTTCTTTCAATGTCTTTGCCTCCAATGGAGGCAGTTCTGTTGGAATTGCAGTTTGTTTTCTAGGGCTTTGTTTTTATGTTATTATGTTATGTTTATTTTTATTTTAGCTACCAGGAGAAAATAAAATATGATTTATCCACATTAAAAAAATTCACGCTGGGAAAAAAACCTCTGAGGATCTAGTTCAAACTTCTGTCTAAGAGTGTATGAGATGTGATTAGCTATCACAGAGAAAAAGTTGATGTGGTGTTTAACAGAGTTACTTGCTTTGGGTTTGCAGCATGTACAGAGAGCAGCCTTGTGAATCCCATGGGCTCACCATCATCATTTTACTCACAGAGCCCATGGCTGCAATTACGTCTGAGCAATGTGCTACACTGTGGGGAGAGAGTGGGCACAAGCAACGGGTGACACAAGTAAGCATAAATGAATCGAGATATTTTCATTACATCTGGTAGTAAGTTGGGAAAAAGGAGGAGGAAAAAAATTATGTGTCGTGTAAGGGACATAAACATGGTGTTCAGTGCCTGGCAAAGTAAGAACAAAAAGTGTCATGAGGTTTGCTGAGAGCAAAACATCTTAACGTTAGGCCAATGATGAAGCTGTGAGGAGGTTATAAAATAATAACAGTGATCCTGCTTTGGAACACCACTAAATGTCATGGGCAAGTGAGGCGGTTTGAGCCCCAAAAAGCCAATTTCTAATCCCCCACAAATTTACTCAAGAATGAGAGGAGTTTCACACTGGCAGACACACTCAACATAAGGAATTATATCAAAATTTATTGTTAACAGAATAAAAACTATAAAGCAATATATATACAACAATCCTAACTAACTCTTCTATGATAAAACAATGTATTTACACAGACCACCCTTCCTTCCCTCCCATAAAGTCCAGGAGGAAGAAGAAGAAGTCTTTTCACTTTCAGGGCAGCACAATCTCTTCTAAATTAATTTCTGCGGCACTTGGAAGTGTCTCTTCTCTTATATTTAAGACAGCAGTTCCGATTCGTCGTAGCTGGGAAATATCTCTCTCTCTCCATCAAAGTACAGGGCGTCTCTCTCCCACCCCCACTCAGCCCCTCGGTTCCAATTGAGGGTCTCAGCCATGGGCTTTGAGGGAAACAAGCTCATCATCCATGGAGTACAGGGAGTTAAAGCTCAAAGTCTTTATCCTCTTCTCCATGGAGGTTTCCTTCCATGAGAGTTTCAGGGGATTCCCTAAACAGGATTCCATCCCTCCTTTCCAGGGTCAAAAGGGTTCTGGGGGTTTTTGACTCAGTTCTTACCCCAGAAATGTTCCCAGCTGGCTTCTCTGCTTCGTTGCAGGCTCTTTCTCTCCGCAAGAGGTCCCTGCGTCTCTCGGTCTGGCTCCATGCCATATTTTGCTGCTTGCCTCCAAGGTGCTGCAGGAGCCCAGGCCGCTCCTCCGTAGAGGCTTGCTCCGTGGCTGTGTGCTGCAGCTGCCTCTCCAGGATCATGACTAATCAGCCCGTTCCACTCTGGGCCACCCCTCAGCTCATGTTGGCTCAGCTCCAGTGCCATACCTGCCCACTGGAGCTTGGTTCCAGCCCCTGGCTGGTCGGTCGGGTCCCACATCACCGTCTCTCCCTGGCAGTGGGGGGGCGGCTCAGTCTTAGCTCAGCATCCTGGCCCAGCTACAAAGCCATGCCGGGTCCCCTGAGCTAGGGCCAGGGGAGGAAAGAAGACTCTGGCTCCCGTGACCAGGACCGGGGGGGAAAACCCAGTTTTCTCTCTAACACGTGGTGTCTCACTTTGTGGCTGCCCTAATTCCAGCTACACTAACACAAGCCTTCTTTTCTGGCTTGTGAATATGTCATTTCCGCAGGGGCGCACTAAGCCCTCATTGGCTCAGCACCAAGAACACCATCCCTGGAGCTAGCTATCTTTCAGCTCTGGGGGGGGTGTCTTTTTCAAACTACAATAGCAAGAGACAGACATTTTATTTTCCTAGTGTCTCCCAATGAGCTGCCTGCTTTGTCCCAGGCTATCTTCCAGATGGTGTTTCTGCTGGAGCTTGGAATGGAATTTAGTCACATGTGGAAAGCAGTGTACTTTTAAGTACTTATCAGACTAAAGAAGTTTTCTTTTATTCCAGCAAAATCAGAGCTAAAGGTTAAGTCAAATCCATTTTTTTCTCCTCTTCCTTCTCAGGTTTGCCTGGTGGGATATTCCAAGCCTTCGCTGAAGTAAATGTAAGTGACTTTTCCTTGTATTTCACAATATTGTCACTCATATGAAGTTTTACATTCTGTCCAAGCTGTGATCAAGATAACCATTCCATAAATGAGTTCACTTTCATTATCATTATCTACAGCACTCACACACGATGATGAGCTGTGAGATAAGTCAGAGTGGCAGACACCTCCTACAGACCCCAATAGCTTTTCCTGTGAGGTCCCTTGTATCCCGCTGACGTCTCAATCTGTTTCTCCTCTAGGGTGATGAAATCAATTTGTTACCAGGAACCTTGTCAGCCTTGTTCTACTTCTTGACTTTCAAATTTACTGTGACAAATATTTTAGATGAAATGGCATGCCCACAACTGCTTTTGATTCTGAGATCTGGTCAAGCCACAAACAGACCATGCTTGGAAGAGCAAAATGCCTCTAATCACTTGATAAGCGAGCTTTTGTGTGCAGAATCAATTGACACAGAGCAACTGAGTGAAGACCCTCATACCAAGGCTGAGGGGTGAAATCTCATCCTTTGCCTGGAATGTTTGCAGAAATCTTGACAGCTTGGTTTATTATGCAAGGAAACAAACAAAGAGTTTTCTGTGCACAGAAAGCTCTGCGTGCCTTTCTGATGCCTCTGGGATCAGATTTTCAAGGATACCTAGATCTGCAGTAGGTCTTGCAATCCACAGGAGGCAAAATGGGCCATTTCTCCAGGCGACAGTTTAGGGACCAATCTTCAAGAAGAATATTTTTATTCTCATGGGTTTGGCCACCCAGGAACTAGAAAGAAAAGCTGGTGTTCCAGTCCAAATATTCTTTTGGTAATTTCTGTCTAGATAGCCAGCTTGTACCATTCAGTACAGCCCACTAAACATATGTAATCTCCAAGTAACTACTGGTAGTTCCATACTTTTTATTCACTGAACTTCTGAATTTTCTTCCCTCCGGTTCAGTACTTATGTCCTAGTAAGAAAAAATACAGTTTCACAGGGAAGCCTACACAAGACTTGTGTGCTATACAAAAGCTTTCTTGAACAAGATTGAAGGCTTTTGACATGCCTTGAGTTTGGTCTCTATTTCTGGGGCCACAAGTTAGACTGGGGATACAGAATATATTGAGCAAGTATAAACATCCAATAACACTAAACGTGAGAAGTTTATTCTTACATTCAATGATGTATTTTCAGATTGTTATTTTTTTCAGTGTTTTTATGAAGAAAAAAGACTATGTCATGCAGAATGGTTTCAGAGAAAAAGCTTTTCCTTTTCTGATGTGTTTCAGAAATAAAGAAAATATTGTTATATATATCTTTATAAATGTATATATATGCACATATGTGTGTGTATATATGTATGCTTTTATTTTTTTTACCATTTTGATCTCTTAAATTTAAATTTAAAAAAATGAAGGAAAACAGTAACAGAAAAATAGGCTAATAAAGTTATTATATGTTTAGAAAAGTCCATTAAAAAAAGGAATTTGAAAGCAACAGCAAAAAAGACATGGAAAATTTACAACCATTGTGATAAGACCTGTCATGGCCTCTGAGTTTACTTTGCATTTTCCTACATTCTAATGTGAACTTTTGTTTTGAAGAAAGCAAAATAAAAAGCTCTCAAAAAGTTGTTTATATAGCGGCTTGTAATTTATGCAGTTGTTGACCAAGATCTGCATCTTTTGAGCAGCAAAAATAAAGCTATTATTTTAAGGAAGAAAAAAAATTGTATTTTTTTTCTGTGAAACTGTAGCTTTTAATTTAAAGACAGAGAGACTGGAAGACAACACTCAGTTCACTTTAAGTCTCACCTTGTGGGAAGTCTATGCTTTCAATTTTTCGGTATCCCTGAACTCTCGAATGGTAATCTGTGCTACTTTCAGTGTTATGAAAACAAGCTTGCTCCTTTGAACAATTTCAGTCAAGAAATCTGACAAAGATATAGTCATCTTGAGAATGGAGGGAGGTGAGAGAGTAGGTCTGAAAGGGAAGATAAGGAAGAAGCTGCATATGAGTGTTAGTACAAATGTAAAATACAAGTCTTATTTACTTTGGGATCTGCCATCTGATTTGCTGCCTTAAATACATGGTCTCGCTAACTTACAAAAATTTTCTTTCTTCATTACCAGTTCTTCTGTGGCAGGGCCTCTTTCCAATTCCTTTATCAGCTCACACTAAAATATGCATCTTAGAATCGTCTCTTGCACCGTAGTGTCCCAGACATACTGCTCTGTGCACACCCAAAGCTATGTGTACTTCAGCCCCAGCCACCTGAAGAAGCAGGAATGCTATCTCACAGAACCTGCAGACCTAGATCATAGGAAATCTGGATTTTGACAAAATTCCAGTGACATCTTGAATACGTCTAGGCATGAGTGGATGAGGACTTGCATATAGACCAAATCCCCACTGGGATTTCAGTATGTCTAGGGATATTTATTTTTGCAGTATTAAAGAAGAGGACCATTTGTTATTAGAATAGCTTTGTGTATCACATATTTAGAGATACCAGCTCTGCTTGATTTCCATCACTGGAGTGACCACTTTATATTCTCTCCCCATGTCTTTATACTTAAATTCCTTGTTCTTCAGAAGGGAAACCATGACACCTGTTTTATATTACTCCTTGTCAACTGGTAGGAAAAGAATATATTTTTTAAAAGTTTATTTTGCAGCATTTATTCTAATGAGGTTTCAGTCAGGGGTTCCAGGAAGTCTTCTGCATAAATAAATCATGGCTAGGCTTCGCGAACGAAGATTTGGGAAGGGCTCTACCCACGTTTGTTGCAAGCACGTTGGTGGCTAAAAAGGCCAATATGAGATAGGCATGTCCGGTTGCAAAAGGCACAGCAGAAAGACTCCTTAGATGGTATATTCTGCAAGGCACGATTCTTTCTGCGTTGTCTTTTCTCCTCAAGGGTGATCCTGCGTGCTTTCTCAAAGGCATCAGCAGCGTTATAGATGGTATGTCTCCAGGCCTCCCGATTGGAGGCCAGAGTAGACCAGTTATGTTGATCAATATGGCCAAGGCTGAGATGTTGTTTCAAGGAGTCCTTGTATCTTCTCTTCGGGGCTCCTCTCTTGCAGCAGCCGGTGGCAAGTTCACCATAAAGCAGGATCTTAGGGAGGCGGTGATCCTTCATCCTTGAGACGTGCCCTGCCCAACGCAGCTGTGTTCTCAGCAACATGGCCTCAACACTTTTGACTGCTGCTTGTTCTAGAACAGATGTATTGGTCACATAATCTGACCAGTGGACTGTAAATAAAATGTGGCTAGCACGATCACAAAACAAAAACAATTGAATGACCGCCTGCTACAACAATCTTATCTTAAGCAGGATACCTAGCCTAAAAAAGATGCTCATCACACAAGAGTTTGGGACAGACTAAGCTTATCTTGGGGTGAGACTGATGAAAGAAAAGTGATAGCAAGACAGACTGCTGAGGGTGCAATTTCCAATCTCTTTTTATTGCACTGTGCTGTTTTTTGATGCACCTGGGCTGCCAAAGGTACAGTCTTGTTATGAGTGAGCAGTTTCCAGACACCAAGACAGGAGTGGGAGGAGTGGAAGGTGTGGATTAGTACAGGGTATAAAGCTAGACAGGTACTGATGGGAGCTACAGGACGGGACATGTAATTTGAGACAGAAAAAAGGAGGGGAAACCTTCTCTGATGAGCATCAACAACAAAAAGTATGGGGAGGGCTCACTTCCTGTTAGAGTTATGTACAGAACTCCCATTGATATGAATGGAAGTTTCAGCACAGAATAACATGCTTGGGGAAGAAAAATCAGGAGGAGGTCATTGTTTAGCAAACACCTATAAAATGAATTTAAATCTGTCCTACTATGATTCATCTAAGGTTTCATATAAAGTCCATTGAAGTCTAAGTGAGTCTCTCTACTGACTTTTGAGGACTTTCAAATCAGGCATAGAAAGGATGCTTATTAATTCTGAGAAAGAAGCATTTTATTGTAAATCAAAAATTATGCTTTCCAGTAACTTTCTTAAAATGTAAAAACAAAAGAAAACTTTGTCAGTACATTTATAATATGATATGTGTTTATGATGGAAAATGACATTAACAGAGTAAACTAGAATACTACTGTAAAAACCTGATCTTTCCATAGGTGAATTTGTACACTGGCACTACTAAACTCGGCAACATGAAGATCTCATATTGTATGTACTGACTTTAATCCATATTCAAAAACTCAGAAATGTCTTAAAGGAACTTCTTTTAAATGTTCTCTGGGTCCAGGGATGGCTAAAATTTAATGCTTTCAATTTGTGTAATATTTTGTCTATGGATATATAATTTTACTTCCTTTCCCTATTTGTTTGGAAATTGGAATGAAATATTGTTACTACTTTGGAGTCAAAGTGTATGGATCACATTCTCGTGGAATCATACCTTCTTAAAAAAGCATCTGACTCGCTATCTCTTGCTGCATATTTATTGTGATGTTTTTTGTTAAGAAATGTGTGGGTAAGTTGCATTCCTTTATACTCAGTTGCATTTTGAGGTACTGTAGTAAAATTCATCTGCCTTCCTTACACTTAAGTAGCCCCAGTGGGACTTCCTTTTCCAGGTTAACAGCAGCTTTTTTTTTGTGAACATGAAGCTTCACTGTTTGACAGTGAATTCAAAAAGTCTCTTTGAAGTATATTTTCCCACCTTCTGTTACAATGAAATGCTTCGTTCTGTACATTAACAAGATGTGCTAGTGCAGATGACATGAAAGAAACTTTTTAAACTGAGAAATATACTGCTATTTTCCTCCTATTACTTGACAAGTTATTGAATATATCTGTGAACTTGAGATTTCCATCAGCACTTGAGAATGGGATGAAGATGATCTTTCATTAATATTCTATGAATGTAAATGTGGATCACTTAAACCAAATAATGAAAAGACAGTTTATATGCAGCTTACTACATCAAAAGAAGCATGGCCAGCAGGTCGAGGAATGTGATTCTGACCCCCTACTCTGCCCTTGTGAGACCCCACCTGGAGTACTGCATCCAAGTCTGGGGTCCTCAGCACAGGAAGGACATGGACCTGTTGGAGTGAGTCCATGGGAGAGCCACAAAGGTGATCAGAGGGCTGGAGCACTTGTATGAAGACAGGCTGAGAGAGTTGGGGTTGTTCAGCTTGGAGAAGTCTCTGGGGAGACCACAGAGCAGCTTTCCAGTACCTAAAGGGGGCTATAGGAGAGCTGGAGAGGGACTTTTTACAGGGGTATGTAGTGATAAGACCAGAGTTAAAGGTTTTATATTGAAAGAGGGTACGTTTAGATTGGCTCTTAGGAAGAGATTCTTTACTGTGAGGGTGGTTAAGCACTGGATCAGGTTGCCTAGAGAAGTTGTGGATGTCCTATCCTTGGAAGTGTTCAAGGTCAGGTTGGACCAGGCTCCTGAGCAACCTGGTGTAGTGGAAGGTGTCCTTGCCTATATAAGGGGTGTTGGAACTAGATTGTCTTTAAGGTCCCTTCCAACCCAAACCCTTCTATGATTCTATATTTTGTGCTGTCACAACTTGTGGGGAAAACAACATGCATTATATGCAGTTTCATCCATACCGCTGTTTGAGAACAACCCCTGGTCAAGGCTGTCTCTTGAGGTTGCTCAGGCATTGTCCTGACAGCACTTGCTGTTTCAGACCAGAGCCTTGCCAAGGGCTGTACCAACAGTTGTGCACAGTCCCAGTTCCATTCTTGATCCATGCCATGTCCCTGTTTCATTCACTTGTACAGATCCATACAGAGATAGTAACAGAAAGTCAGACCATTCTGCTAATAACCAGTCATAGTCTGCATTTCCCAAGGGAGCTATTTATCTCAGTAAACATAGATCACAAAATGGCAGTTTATTATTTTTTGAGGGAAATTGTCATTTTCTAGGATGAATGTGGTTTGTTTGAAAGGATGATGAATTTTATGGCTTACGGAAATTCATTGTGCTAGCATTACCTTCTAATATTTTATGTAGGTTGAAACAGATTCTTTTACAGCTAGAGTATCACAGAAGCCAACAGTAAATTATCATCTATATAGCTTTATACAGTATCTTTACAGTAGCATGCTCAATTTTGGGACATTTTAATTTTATTTTCTTTTTACTGAATCATGGTGTCACACTTAACTGAAAGATATTGTTCTTCAAATATGCGTGAAAAAGAAAAGCAAGAAGAGAACAATTATTTTGACTTCCAAATAAACCACATTCATCTATATGTTGTTTGAACAGTATTTCATCCTAGTTTTTTTAGGCTGTGTCTCTTCTACTCCTTAGTTAGTAGTCCTGATATGAGGCCTGAACCACACTGCCTTGAGAGAAGAGTCCCATTGGAGTAGTCCAGGGAACTTTTCAGGAAAAATGGAAGATGTTCTAATGAATCATGAACAGCTTTTAATTAAATAAAGAAATCTGATAACAAATGGAACTGTTGTAGTGAATTGAACAGTCCTCTTGCTACCTTGTCAAGGCCTCCCAATTACTGGGCCCATCGGGGTAGGAGGGTGGTGAGGAATGCAGCCCTCGCTGCTGACAGAAAGCACACTCTGCCTTCAGGCACCACATGAGTGCACGGTGGCCTCTGTGTTCTGCTACACTGAGCACTTCATCTCAGCCCACGGGAAAAACAGTAGCTCCTTTTGCACCTGTATCTACATATTGAATTAAAATAAAGGAAAGGTTTCATTTTAACTGTGAAAGTTGCTAATAATTTTTTAAGTTGTACTAGTTTCGGACTAATTTCTGCTGCTTTTTTTTTCAGGTGTAGGTGTTTGATGTAATAGCATGAGTTTATAAATAATTTTAATCTAATTCAAAGTGAATTTTGTGTGTGCAGAAAATTTATTATTTTGTTAAAAACCCTACAAATTCCTTGAATAACAGTTTTATTTTCACTGTTAAACTAAATCTTGCTAAGAAACAGAGGAACAATTTGATGTATGATGGAAGGGAGGAGGAACATGTCCACATTATTTAATGCACTTATTTATTCTACCACATATAAAATAAAATTAAAGAATATGGTTTGTGCACTATGAGAAGACAGAAGTGCTTTTCCTCTCTGTTAACTCAATAAAAGTCTGGAAATTCTTTATTAAGACCTGAATTAAACTCTTCTGCTACATGAGGTTGTTTCCTCCACTTCTAAAATACTTTTGAAAATTATATGGTTCATATCAGAATGGATCCCTGTGAGCTATTAAGAATATATAATTGGGTAAGGGAATATCAACTGTCTCAGCAAATCCCACTAATTTAAAAAATGCTTACCTTGTCTAGTTAACTGGATTAATACTCTGAGAATATAATAGTTTCCAGGAACAATGTAAATGATAAAACCTGAGTACAGAAATTGCACTGCTACAGCCACATAGTATTCAAAAATGAAACTGGGACTCCTGTTGGCAGTCGGCAATATTTCAGACTCATGGAGGTGGTGACTGCAACACTAATGCTTCTAAGGTGACTTTTTAATCGAATCAATATGATTCAGATCCATGTTGAACGTAGCCATGAAGATGGAATCTCATCTTGAAAAGCAAAGAAAATAATACGCACTTCATGTCCTCAGCCCACAATTGCCTCAGGCACTCCAAGAAAAATGCAAACTCCCTCTTTTCCCAAAACCTAGCCTTAAAATTCAGATTGGTAAAAGCAAATAAAGAGTTGGTAACTACGATTGTTTCATATTTATATGTATGGGCTGCCTTAAAGTTCAGGGCAAGAAGATAGAATGAAGACCTAGGAACTAGGACTATTTATTTACTTGGCTTTTTGTGCATTTGTTCTCAGGTGAATGTAACACACGTGAGTGTCAGCTGTTGCACACTGCAGTTGTAAAGACAGTTTTCCCCCAGCTTTTGAACCACACAGAGCAACTTTTACATGTTACCAGTAATGTATGTATTCTTATTCTTCAAGTCCTGATTTATTTTTCTCTAAAAAGGTCGTCCTCCATAGGACAGGAATGGCCTTTGGATGACAGCTCAGTTGGATCTCAGAGAAACTAGGCTTTAATTCCTTATCATAGAAAGAAAGGAGTCGAAGCAGGGAAGAAAAACAAGGTTTTTAAACGTGCCTTGCATTGATGAAGAAGCTATAGAAACCACAGAGAGAGAAGAAGACAAAGTCGCACAACCAGGGCCAGGAAATCTGTCTTTTGTTTACTGGGAATGAATAACTGTACGATTCCTGAAAAAAAAACCAAAGCAATGTGCTTGGTGTTTAGTAAGGGTACAAATCCTCGTCGTTGCACAAAGGCCACTTAGTGTGTACTTTGACCACTACTGCCACTGAGTCATGCTTGCTTGGATGCCAGGACATGTTTTCAGCAGAGGAAAGCAGACTCACCCAGCCAGCACAGAAGCCCAGCAACCTGATGATAATGCTTCAGGAGATTGTAACCCAAGGAAGGGCAGCATAGATTTGATCACTGATTTATTCTTCTGTGTCAAATGACAGGGTTTTTTTCATGTCAGTCTCCATGGTGATGAGTTTGACCGTCGCCCGTGGGACAGCACTGAGAGTGGTTTTACAAAGCTCACCTTGGCAAATTTACCACTGAAATCAGTGACAGCAAACTATTGACACACTGAACTGCAGAAAGTCACTTCCCATTTGAGGTACATAAAAAAACCTTTCCTCATCTGGTAGGTCATCTGAACTGCTAATTACTGGCAAAGATATTTTCTTGTCAGATGTTAGCTAGACAACTAGCAAATACAAGTCAGTGTTACTTTTTACCAAGACAATGAAAAGGGAGCTGACAGAACATATCTAAAACTAAACCACAATTTCCTGCTATTTTTTTACCTCAGTCTGTGCCTTTCCTTTCCCCTCATTATTCAAATTATATAGTATATAAAGAGAGAGAGATCAACTGAATTTGATCAAATCACAAAGCAGGTGTGCGAGGGTGAAAACTGAATGTCAGTTTGAATGTCAGAGCTAATACTATTTCATGTCCCAGTAGAACACAGCATTCTGGAAAAATTATTTACTTAATTAAATAAATATCAATGTAGACAGTTTAAGATCACAGTCATTTTCATTCTACTTCAGGTAGGATGTGTTTTCTTCTGTGAATCAGGATTTTCAGCCAACTAAGATTCTCAGAGAAGAGTATATTTTATACCTTTTGCTGGTGCAGTTGAAAGGCACAGACAAATTTGCCACCATACCAGGCCTTTCTACAGGACTGAGAAAAAAGTAGTAACTGTGCAGTCTTTGCTTGGTCAGAGAAGCCTGAATCCATAGCTTTTATAGCATTTTGGGTCCAGAATTTTTAGGTGACCGTGAAGATCTCAGTGAGATTATCTTCCCCACCAAACCACTAGGGTGATCTGCCATTACTAAGTTGCTCTGTTAATGACAGAAGTATGTATGTACCTTTGGATTACGCATAACATGTATATTTCATGCATTTATGATGTTACATGAGCATATTGAAATACAAAACCGTAGAGACAACACAAACCGATCTAAATGTGTATATGGTTATAGTCCTGAAAATCAACAATCTGAGCCCATTGACTACGCCTAAACTTCGGATTGTAAGCAGAGACTCTGCCAACTATTGTAGGTTTTAGCTGCCTGCAATCTGTTAGTTTCCAGAGGTGGATGTGTATGGTTAAACATTCTTGTACTTTACAAACCTTAAAAGTATGTTGAGAAATCCGTATATGGATTCCCACACAGTTGAATTCTTAGAAATGCTGATGATTTCACAAAATGCAATAAAGCTTTGCCAAATGTGCTGTTTGTTGTGTTTATGACTTTTTTGAGTATGATTTACGCACATCTACCCTGATATGAAGATGGATTATGCACTTACACCACTCATATTTTCTTTCACATAAATATTTTCAATAACTTCTTCTATAATATAGTGTCTTGCATATCTTCAACGTAGATAGAAAATAGAGGGTTTTAGACTTTGAGCAGAAGATGTGTTCAGTGAGTTGGCTTGCATATAATTACTGAAACCACTAATGTTGGGAGACGTAATTGTAGGCAGATGTGAACTATTTTATGCATGAAAATGGATCTGAAACATACTTTGTCTGATTACGATGAAATTTGCGCAAGCATGCGTCAGAGAGCACATCAGGCATAAATTAGGTTGCTTTGCAGTAGTCACAGATTTTCAATTTTATCTGACACTGTGGGAATACATTTATACCACACAATCTTCCATCATATGGTACAGAATTAGTTTCATCTGACATTGTGCTGTTTAACTTCTGGAGTGTGCACAAATCTGACGTCCGTATTTGTCATGACACACAACACTCAACAGGCAGAAAATATACACATGCTTCTTTTGTGGAAATTTATGCATGCAGCTTTTCTCTGGCTTCTCGGTGGGATTTGTCTCTGGATTAAAACATCTAGAATGAGGTGTCCGTATGTGTTAGGTGTCTAAACTCCTACCACAGGCTGTGGAGACAGGGAGCTCAGTTCATCCGCACACACTCAGCTGACTGATGTCACCTGCATGAGACTAGGATTTACCCATCTGGCCTCCAACAAAAGCACAGACCTCTCACAGATCTGCCACGCTTGGGTGTTGTCAGTGACATGTGAGAGTGTCTCAGATGTCACTACACAGCCACCTTTATATGGCACCTCAGTTCAGAGTCCTAGATCTCCACTGCCTGCAGTGGGAACTCAGAGAACCATCTCCTGTGAATAAACCTGTATTCAGTTACCTTTGTTCAGGAATCTTCATCTTGAAATGAGCTGTACCTTCAGGATTTCCGTCTTCTGAGACAATGTAAATGAAACACATGGAAAAGCAAATATTCATGTTCAGTCCTGTTGTAACATATCTCAAATTTTTAAAGGAATATAACATGGTTTTTACATTCACTACTATTTATGGCAGAAATTTCCTTATCCCTTTAAAAAGATTTATATCCTACTGAACTTCTCTAATTTAAGCACCACATGAACTTAATAAGCTCAAATTTCATCTAAAATGGTTGCAAAAGAGATGGAAACCAGAAAGAAAAAATTTTCCTGATTTTCTATCATTATTTTACTATGTTTAGGATTGTACTTCCAAATGGATTCCTGTAATGAAAGAAAATTAACACTGTTGGTAGTGTACATCTTAGTGTCAGAAAATATAGTTCTTGCTATAATAACCATTTTCTGTGAATTTTAAAACAATATATTGTAAATTAATATTCAGTGAAATTTACTATTCACCTGAAAGGGCAAGAGTTAGAAAAGACATATGGAGCTGTAGTAGAAGAGTTCTTTATGCTCAATTTCAGCTTATTTCTCTTACAATGTTAACTCTTTGATGGTCAAAGGGGGATGCTTCCTCAAAACAACATTTTAAATCAGTATTGCAGCTCTTGAGCTTTGCCAGATATCTTCTCAAAACATTATTTTCTTTTTTGATTATGTAAATGTGTTAACTGTTTCTCTAGAGACTTTTAATAATGTTTACTGAGGTAGAGGTCCCGTAAAGGTAAACAACCAGTTCTTCATGAGGAATAGTACCTTGTGGTTGCCATACTATCTACCAGGATCAACACAGAAAGAGTATTTCAAATTTAAATACAAAATCTATATGCATCACTAATAAAAATCTATATTTTATAATCTTTCTTGCTTTAGGGTAAACTAAAAGGGAAAAATATATTTCTAGTATATGCCAAACTTAAAATAATGAACAAAACTAAACTTTTCATATTTTTTTGTATTAGCAATCTATGATTGTAATTAAAAGGATTGATAAAGCTCTTGAGTCATAAAGAATAGATAAAAATTATACTTGACAGTCTTCGAAAATGATGGAAAATTGACCTTAAAAACTCTTTTGAACTTCAGTGTCTTCTGGTGCAGAACAGAAGAATCCAGTTGCATGATATTTGAAAGCCAGCTCTCCTGTAAGAGATGAATATCATAGTTAAATCTGAAATATGCCATACACATTTGCTGCCAAAAAGAAATCAAGTCTAAGTCAGACTCTTATTAGAGACAAAGAAATGCAGCAGGTATATGGATAACATTAATCAAAAGAGAGGATGTGTAACGAGTCAATAACTAACACAATCCCAGTTTGAAGGCAGAAACTGGAATACTTTATTGGACTCACGAGTTCATATTTAAAGGGTTTACATATTCAACAGGGGGTTTACATATGCACTGGGGGCAGAACTATTACAATTAGGAACTTTACAGGGATGAGGTAATGGGAAAATCCTAAATTACAAACTTTTGGGTCTTAGCACTTATATCATAGGAAAAACCCTACTTAATCTTAGAGATTTTACAGGGGAGAACAGGTATTGGGTAATACACATGCAAAAAGGGGGGAACACAATGGGTTTTATGCAGAGGTCTGGTGAGATTAGAATGTGGATTCTTTGGGCTTGGGCAGGACGTGTGATAACATCATGTAAGGAGTTTCTTTACATCCTGCTGAAGAAGGCAGGAAGAGTCCACAGTGATGAGGTTATTGAAAAGGGTTTTCCCCAGCTTTTGTAGTTCATGGCTTTTTGCAGAGACTACTCAAATCCCTCTCTGCAGATATTATGTTTTTGAATCCTGCAGAATGTGTTTTACTAAATAGAAGGATTCACCAGCATGAATGAAATGCTTCAGCATGTACCACCTACTGCTTCTGTAGGATCCCAAAGAACACCTCCACTTGTGTTAGCAAGAGCTTTCTGTGAGTGAGGATCAGTTCACAGAAGACAACTCCACTGAGTATATTTAAATGGGAAATTCATACCATTGCTTTGCTTCTGTTGAGAACTACAGACATAGGGGTGATATTTAACCCAACATGCTGTATTTGAGAACAGACCAGAAAGTCATCAATTAAGTATTTTGTTGGCTTAATGAATAGTATGGATAAACTGACAATACCCTGAGTGCATCAGCAGTTTGTAGTTGTCCTGTAATGTCTTTCTGCATACTCGTCTTCTGAAGCTTCTGGCCCCATCCTCACTCCAGAGCCTGGGCTGCCTCAGGATCTGCTCTGACCTGGTACAGATGTCCTGCCTTGGAGCTCACTGCCATGTAAGCATCTCTGTTGTGAGACGGAGCCCGGAGAAGCATGACTCTCACTCTCCATCTGTGCACCCTCTGCCTATGATTCAGGAAGTGCATTAATACCCTGCGGTCCTTGGCTGAACTTCTTGCAGGCATGCTGTGTCCAGTCTTATGCCTGGTCTGTCTTGCCTGGCTGGCTGGACCTCAGACCTACTGTGTCACTGCCAGTGTGTCTGACTATCCCTGAGCTATGCCAGGCCCACTCTAAGTCTTCAGGGAAGCTGAAATTGGACCCCATGCTGGGGAGAACACTGCCCTGCTTGCTTTGGTGTAGCCACAGCTTTTGGATTGCTGTCATTTGCAGGGCAGCTCAACCTTAAACCTCCCTGACATGAACACACAGGCTGTACTTTTAGTTATCTTGATCGTGGGAACTGCTCTTGGTTTTCAGATGCTCAGAAAATGGATGTTTGATCTATACTGTAGACATCACAGGGCATAGGCCAATAGATTTAAAATGTTTCTCTCTTGTTACAAGCAGTGCTCTATTATTGGTGTCAATAATCTTTACCTGCATTTATTCTTATTAATTAGGCAATACAAGCTTAAATATTTTTAAGTGATGACCACTTCTCTAGAAGAAATGCTCTGCAATGTCAAAAGAATATCCATTAAAATTTTCAGAAAAAACAATCTTTTACTGAGTGCTCTGGAGTTTTCAATGTCATTGCAAAAAAGGAGAAAGAACTTCTTAGCATTTAAATTACCATCTAACTAAAAGACAACTACAATGTTATCTGTAGTACCACACTAACAGCAAGTTGAGACAGGTGATGCAACTCCTCTACTCAGCATTGGCGAGACACATCTGGAGTGCTCAGACCAGTGCTGGGCTCCCCAGTACAAGACAGATATGGACATATTGGAGACAGCCCAGCAAAAAGGCATGAAGATAACTGGAATATCTGTCATATGAGGAGAGGCCAAGAGAGCTGAAACTGTTCACCCTGGAGAAGATAAGGCTCTGGGGAGATCTAACCAATGTTTACAGATGTGGGAATTAGAAATCTCCTCTCTGTTGATGCCCAGAGAAAGGACAACAGGTGATGAATGCAACCTGAAATACAGGAAATATATTTAAACAAATGAAAAATCTTTCTTCTTGTGAGGGTAATCATTACACAGAATTAGAATGGCCACAGTGGTTGTGGAGTTTCCATTCTTGGAGATATCCAAACCCAAAATGGACACAGTCCCGAGCAACCTGCTCCCAGTTGCCCTGATGCTGAGCAGTGGAATTTGACTTCCTGCCCTTCCAATTCTCTTTCTTCACACCTGATCAGGCTTCTTCCAAAATTGCTTAATTCATAAAAACAGAGCTTCCTTAACAGGCTCTGTTTATAGGAGTATTGATTTTTTGGTACCCATCTCTCCTTTTCCACAGAGCATTCAGATTTGCACCTGTATGTACGTGCCCTTCAATAGAAAGTGGAGGTTTCCTGTCCTTTCTTCTGAATGGAGCCCTCAGGCTCAGGTTACTCAGCCTGAGATCACTTGTGTTCCAATATTCCTCTCTGCTTGCCACAGCCATAACATTTCTTCTAACTATTTTCATTAAAGTTATTTCCTTCACAGCAATTTTATTTTTTTCTCCTTTATTTCCCTCCAACCAACTGACATCAGACTGGATACTTTGGTTTCTCATTCTTTCTGTTCCCTCCAACGCTACAGAACACCCAAGTCCAGATGCAGTCTCGGCAGCTCTGACTGGTGTGCTTTACTGGATAACTGTAAAACCAAGTAATGAAAACTTGATCTGGCATACTCCTTCCTGAGCTATAAAACAGTATCTCTGTGTTTTCTAAGAGCTGGGACTATTGTAGGAAAACAGATAGAATCAGAATGAGTATCAGGGAGGTTTGTGCTACTTGAAGTAAAAACTGCCCTCTTTGAAGACACAAAGGTCACAAGGTTCTCCCAAATTCAGTATTACCACTTCTTCATGGTGCTGTTAAGTATTAGCATGCAGGCACTTTCCTTCTAGTGTTTTTGTAGTTTTGTCTCTCTAAGCTAGGAAAAACACCAAAGAAGATTTTCAATGTGGCAGCAATGCCGAGAGTTAAACACCTAATTTTTGTAACTTTGTCAGGCAGCAACACCTGTTACAATAATCCTACAAAGTACAAAGCAATTTCTAATTGTTATTATGTGTTCCGGAAAGAGTGGCCTATTTTAGTAAAGGCTAAAATGAAAATAATTAGTTTTGCCTGACTTGGGAAATCAGAAATAAAACCAGGTGTTGAGATCTGATTTTTTTTCACCAATAATATCCCTGCAAAACAAGATAGGGACTGCTTTGTTTGTGTTCCCATTTCAGTAGCTGATGGTAAGAATGAAGATGGACCTGTTAATTTTTCTTAGCAAAAGCTATTGTCCTCCCTAAATTCATGTCATAGGCACAACCGGGAAAGAAACAAAGCCAAATTGCCTTGAAAGATATTACATTCTTACGTTGAGGCACAAACCAGAGAGGAAATCCTATCTCCAGGCAGTATGTATGCAACCAGAATGCAATGCATGAGAGGAGATCTTGTCTTCTCACATCCCACAGCACTGGCATTTTGGATAACATCTGCTGCACAACTGCTCTGAGCTGTGATTAAGCGAGGATGGAACCTGGTTCATCTGCATGTATTTCATCCTCTCCCTGCTTTTCCCCACACAGCTTCTTCCTTCTCAACATCCTTGGCATGAAGTAACCTAAATGTGCAGGGCAAGCTGAGTTTGCCAGTTTGTGCGATGACATACACCAGTCTTGGAGGGAAAAGTGATTCATATTTTGCTCTGGACTTTGTGAAAACAAATATGTTTGTGTCAGTCTCACCATTGGCCTTATATACATTTACAAGTGTAAGACATTTTACACTTATAGGAGATTAAGGAATGTAAATAAAAAAATTAAATGGAACAAATTTCCTGGGGAATAAATCTGCTAAAGTATGTTGTATCCTGGTTCTATTACAGTTTTTTTCAAAAACTATATTATTCGATTACACAAAAAGTTTAGAGAAAAATTTAAAGGTACAACCCCTGTCAATTAAGCTAGAGTACACATATTGGTAATACTGAAAAGTGGGCAAAAAAAATCTATAAAATACTTTGAACAGTATCCTGTGGGATTGCAAAGTCCTGCTTGCCTGGCAAATTAGGTACAACTTTAACATTGTTCCCATGGCTACCACTATGCTGTGTTTGCTAATAAATCTGAGAAATCTAAAAAAAAAAAATAATAGGAAAGAGTCATATAACTCTACATATGACTAGGAAAGGGAATTTTACTGATTTACATACTCAGCTTTATTCACTGTCACTGATGAGTTCTCTTTCCCTTGATATTGTCTTCAGTTCAGCTGAAATACTACCTTAATCATTCACTGCAGCATAACACGCCAGAAAGCAGTGCGTCTGACTGCTCCTCTTTTACCATGCACAAAGTGAAACATATCCTTCCATTTCTTCTCTTAATTGAAGAAATAATCAAGCTGCCTGGTATTCTCATGAATAGGAAAGTAAACCAATGCAGTAGACCTTTCCTTTGTCACTGAACACTTTAAGAAAAAACAGGGATTGTAATTGCATTCTATTTTGCATTTTATTGGTTTTTTATTTGTCAAGGTCTGGAAATAGGCTTGGTTTTATACAAGGCAGAGGAAAAAGGTCCTGCTGTCCTAGGGAAATCAAATGTGTATAAATACTAGGTATGTATTAATTTGACCAATATTGTACACACCTCACTGCTCGCAATGAAAAATACGTTGTAAAGGCTCGGTCCTGATGTCTCCTGGTGTTTTTCTTGAAAGCACAGATGTATCCCAGAGGCATGTTGAGAGATATGGATGTGCAAGAATCCTAACCATTTAAGAGAGGTCAAGTTTCACAAAAAAGAGGGCATGTGGAGCACAAGGTATACAATCAGTTTTGTTACTTTGTACATAGATAAGGAGATGTTGAACTGGAATCAGCATGCACAGTGGCATGGTATCAACAGGCCTAAAAAGAATATGCAAAGCAGCAGAAAGTGGAAGGAATGGACAAAATGAAAATGAGAAACCACAGAAATGTTACAGCAGCATGCTAGATGAAGGTTCAAAGTGAAAGGACATCATAGCAGTTTAAGATGCTACTATGCTGAGATACCCAGATGTTTTTGGCAGGGACCATTAGAAGAGAAGAAAGAGATCTCACCTATGAGTCCTGCTGAAAAACCTAGAACAGTATAATAAAGGCTAGAAACAGTTCTGAATTTTTGAAGCTCCATCTGATAATGGGGAGTGTAAAGGAGACTGAGGAATGAATGCAGTGAAAGAGAGGGAGATCTCATTTTTCAATGAGGAGTTAGAACACTGTTGTTACAGCTGTTACATAAACATGTATATGCATGCAAAGGTTGACATGAACTCAAGTACAAAAAAGATGAGGATAGAGAGTCTGATTTTTTAGAATGATGTGATCTAGGATCAGGAATCACATATAGAAGAGAAAGAGAAATAAAATTAATGGAAGTGGAGCCTTATGAAGCTTCAGTGTGAAGTGTAAGAGAAGAGAGGAGAAGGCAATTGTAAGCTGCTGCTCCAGTTGGATCCCTACAAATCTATGGGACCTGATGGGATTCATCCAAGAATCCTCAAAGAGCTGACTGATGTCATTCCAAAACCTCACTTGATGATTTTTGAGTGGTCTTGGGAATCCAGAGAGGTCCCAGCTGATTGGAAGCTGGTCACAGTCAGCATGACTTCGTGAGGGGAAAGTCCTGCTTATCAACCCTGAGTTCCTTTTATGACAAGGCAACCCACCTAGTTGATCCAAAGGAAGCCAGTTGATGTAATCTTTTTGGATTTCAGTGAAGCTTTTGGTACTGTTTCTCATGTAATTCTTCTGGACAAAATGTCCAGCACACAGCTGGATAAACACACCATGTGGTGGGTGAGCAATTGGCTTATGGGTGGAGCCAGTTGGGTAATAGTGAATGGGGTAACATCAGACTAGTGACCTGTCACTAGTGGGTTTCCACAGGGCTCCATCTTAGGCCCTGTGCTCTTCAACATGTTCATAAATGGCTTGGAGGCAGGACAAGAAGGGATACTGAGCAAATTTGATGATACTAAACTGGGAGGAGCTGTTGACTCCCACGAAGGCAGGGAGGTCCTGCAAAGAGACCTCAACAATTTAGAGGACCAGGTAATCACCAACCATATGAAGTTCAACAAGAGAAAGTGCAGGATTCTGCACTTCCGGTTGGAGCAACCCCGAATGTTCGTAACAACTTGGGAATGAGATGCTGGAAAGCGGTGCCACGGAAAGGGACCTCATGGTCCTGGTCAATGGTGAGTTGAACATGAGTCAGCAGTGCCCTGGCAGCCAGGACGGCCAACTGTGTCCTGGGAGGCATCAGACAAAGCATTGCCGGTTGGTCGAGGGAGGGGATTGTCCCACTCTGCTCTGCACTGGTGCGGCCTCACCTTGAATATTGTGTGCAGTTTTGGGTGCCACAATATAAGAAAGTTATTAAGATGTTAGAAAGTGTCCAAAGGAGGACAACAAAGATGGTGAAGTGTCTTGGGGGAAGCCGTTTGAGGAGTGGCTGAGGTCACTTGCTCTGTTTAACCTGGAGAAGAGGAGACTGAGGGAAGACCTCGTTGCACTCTACAACTTCCTCGTGAGGGGAAGAGGAGGGGTAGGCACTGCTCCCTTGTCTGTGGTGACAAGTGACAGAACCCAAGGGAATGGCCTGAAGTTGTGTCAGGGGAGGTTCAGGTTGGGTGTTAGAAAAAGGTTCTTCACCCAGAGGGTGGTTGGCCACTGGAACAGGCTCCCCATGGAAGTGGTCACAGTACCAAATCTGACAGAATTCAAGGAGTGTTTGAATGATACTCTCAGGCACATGGTGTGATTCTTTGGGATGGTCCCATACAAATCTAGGAGTTGGACTAATGATCCTTGTGGGTCCCTTCCAACTCTACATTCTGTAAGATACAGCTGAAGGGCATTTAGAGAGGAGATACAAATCCAAAGTGCCATATAGGATTAAGGCAGAGAAAATGATAGGTTTTGCTGAATGTAGCCAATAGACTGAGATGGATGAGAGTAGAAAGGAGGTCTATAGAGAGAAGAGGTCACAGCTGACCTTAATAAGGGCTGTTTCAGTGGATTGGAAACAGCAGAGAGCAACTTGGGGGGATTTGAGGGGTGATGAAACACAAAGGGAGCCAGAGCATCCAAGGCAGGTGGAACGTGAAGGGGCTATAACAGCCAGGAGGAAGCAGAAGCTGCCTAAAGATGGGGCATCATGTCAGGAACCTAACCAAATAATGACATATTAAAAATGAAAAAGAAAGAGAAAAAGAAAGGGAAAAGGAAAAGGAAAAGGAAAAGGAAAAGGAAAAGGAAAAGGAAA
>NW_020897719.1:2222374-2320458 GCF_003984885.1 Neopelma chrysocephalum
AGGAAAAGGAAAAGGAAAAGGAAAAGGAAAAGGAAAAGGAAAAGGAAGGCTAGCTTGAATTAAAACTGATGGGTGACTGTAACTGAAGCGAAACTGGGAGGGTGGAAGTAAGTGGGAGAAGAAAAAGGGTAACAGAGATTAAAAAGATTCCCATCCCAGGGATTCTGGTAGAAGACAGGCAAAATGTGATATGTGTGTGGGCAGGGAGACTGGAGCTGAAAAGGAGAGAGGTAGCATACAGCTCAACAGAAGCTGAATGATATCTGGTCAAAGTGTAATCCTTCATGCTGTGTTGTGATATTCTAAGATGTGACACAGTTTATCACAGCAGAAAAAAGAGGAATTTTAAAATATTTTGCTTCAATTTATGAGGAGAAAAAATGGCTATAAGTTCATCTAGGCTGCCCTTCAAGACATTGCTGATTTAGGGACTATTAAAATTCAGCTAGGTATCCCTGTATAGAGAACAGTACAAACAAAGGCATCTGGAGAGATGGAAGTGGCATATGGAGAACTCATTCAGAAATGCTTGCCTTCATCATGAGGTTTTTCCAGTTTCAGTGCTTCCTGTTCCATACCCAGATGAAAACAAAATGTTATTGAGCTTCTTTCTAACAAAATAAACAGAAAAATTCAACTCAGAAGTTGTTCAATGTCTATTCACATGGCAGATTCAGGTTCAGATCTGTGTTTGCGTATACACACAATTTCTATGTAAATTTGACTGGAGTTGATTTGAGTCATCTAAAAGACCAAAAAAACCCAAGGTGTATATCATCTACCAGAAGATGACATGTAAAACTGTCTTTTTCAATACTTTTTGTAATTTTTCAAGAATTTTAAAATCTGTCCTGCAGATAAGCTGGCTAGCTAGCAGTTGGACTAGCTGCCTTCCACTGTTAGAACACCAAGGTTTCTATTTCCTCTATCCCAAAAAAGTACCGATGACACAGTCTGCAATTCCTTGTGAACCAGTACTGCTCTCAGGACAGAAATGTAGTTACTGACTTCACAGAAAGAGAGTGAGGGCCTAACTAGTTACCAAAAGAAGCAGTAATGGAAAGCGATGTGCTTGACTGGAGAAAAAGTATATTAATGTTTTTAGGTTTTTATATGGCTTTTCTAATTGAATAAATACACATAAGTTTCATGCTTTTACAGCAGCTGTTTACAAAGCATTCTTTCTACCTAATGCGTCAGTTTTACAGTCTTGCCTTGAAATTTGTTTAACAGAGTCTTTTTACAGAGGCATGGAAATCAGGTTGCCCTTACAGGCCAAGCAATACGTTCCTTGTTTCCTGAGCCTGTCCAGCAGTCAGAACATCCCTCTGCTTGGAAACTTTAATTAGAATAATGGTTAACTGCATAGACTTACTGTCAAGCCATTTGTCATTCCAAAATTATAACAAAATCAGCAACTTATATTGGTTTTAAAGTCTTATCACCAGCTAGAATTCCTTACTTGTTTATAAAGTCTTCTTCTATTAATTACAATATTGATTATGCTGCCACAAATTTCCCTAAAGATTATATCTGTGAGTTTTAAATTGCCAAAATAAGAAAACATAGAGAAAAACAAGAGCAATGCAAGGAATACACATCTTCTTGTCTGCTGCTTGTTAGCTGGAAGTACCATACATCTACTGGCACTATGGAATACTCTTTCATGAGCTTTAATATTGTAGTAAATCATAAACTCAGAACCAGTTAGCCCTTTTCAGGTATTAAGAAAATGTCTCAGAATTTTTACTGCACCTTAAATAAAGATTACCTTTGCATTCATATTGCTTCTCTGAGGTGCTGAGCAAGGCAGGAGTGGGGAGGATTGTGTCGTGTTTCTCCCTCACGTGAACGTTTTCACACTAAAGAGTGTAAGTGATGAAAGGAAAGTTTCTCTGCTCCCTCCCTTAGGAAACCTGATTATTCCTGATTGAATGCTATTTTATTTTACAGTCTACAGATATATCATAAAACAGTTTAAATTTGGAATTTTAACTGGTACAGTTCAAATCCAGGTATGAATAATGAGGAGTTCAGCTTCTCTCATCTCCTCTCTGAAAAGGGAAATGTTGTCCTAATTCTATTGAAGATTGCAAAAGTCCCATATGAGGCACAGCCTCGCAAGTTGCAAAGGATCATACTCAGACTGAGTTTCTCACAAATCTGTCAACAGGATGGGAATGAGTAGCATCTAAAGGAAAAGGAGAACTTTCCAAATGGAAGATAAACCAAATATTTAACTGTTACTGGAGAGTAAATTAGAAACCACTCCTTTGTGTTAATCATCTAAGTAATGGAAATAGACCAGCCATTCCCTTGGAGCTTTAGTGAGTGCCTAATTAATTCACTCCTGAGATCCCATACTGTTATGTATGCCTTGTGCAGCAGGAATGATCTATCTGAGTTACACTTAGAAAGAGTTAATGTATATATCAAGGCAAAATGGGAAACACCAGAGAGGTAAACACAGCAGAATGACTGAAGATGGACTCGATTAACAAAAACAGATTGATTCTCCTGTGGATATGCTCCCATAACCCCTCTTAATGAAAGTTACATGCATGATACATCAACAAGAAACATAACCTGAACTTCATATTTTTCAGTGCTAAGACAATAATTATTTAAAGATTATAATGCTGCAATGTTAGTCACTGATTCTTACTTGCAGTTCAAGGAGTGGAATGTGGATTTGGAAAGAAGTATCACATGGAGTAAGAAATTAATTATTTTTTTGTTTAAAACTTCTATGAAGAATACAGGCTTAATTGTTTAGGTGGAAAAGGCATGCTAATATGTTCTTAGAGATTGAATTGGAGACAAAAAACAAATGACACTAAACTAGGGGATACTAAATTTAGATGTGAATTGTACAGTGACAAAAACTAAGAGCATATTATTTACAAGTTATTAAGACCCCAAATCAGTGCATTTAAGTACAGATTTGTAGTTAAAGATAAGATTGTATAGACAATATTCCTTGAGCTCTGATAAAAGTGCTTAAAGACAAGAAATTGATATATGTGCTTATGGAAATACAGTGTAACACTGGTGTATAATTGTGAACACAATAGAAGATTTAAAGGCTGGGATTCAATTAACATATGGAACAAATAATGATTAGGTTTTCAAATAGTCAAGATGGTTGACAATGCCCCTCCACCTTTAATGGTGATGAAAAATCCAGATGGAATAGCAGACAAGAAGTACCACATAAGCAGAAATACAGAATGTGGCAGTTTGGAGCTGTGAGAATGACGAACTGATTTAAAGTCTAGGAGATCCATTCAAGTATCCCTTGCTTCTCTCAGCAGTGATTTATACATTTACTGCCATATCAAGAAAAAATTATGAAAAGCCAGACTGTCAATTGCCATGGTACCTCACTGGAAATATCATATCCAACAATTTCCTGATATGTCAGTCCTCCATGTTTAAATCAATTTTAATATGTTTTATTGATGTTATGTAGCAGTAATTAATCTGAATATTAGACAGTACATACCAAATCTATTATGGTTATGGAGTTACTTTTAGCAAGTAAACTTGCATCCTTATCAGAAAATGAAATATTTGCTGAGATATGTTTCTTTAGAAAACTACCATACTGTTGGTAGCAATTCTTATTAGCTTAAACTCTCATCTAAAATATTATCATATCTTAATTTCAGTCATTTAGTCCTCTACAATTACAGGAATCATTACACTTGCCTCATGAATATCAGCAAAAAATTTTCAGAGTTTTCTGATACACTATATTTTATCTTGAAAATTTTTTGAGTCAAATGTCTCAGCAAATTTGTGATAGAAGAAGGTAATTTCGCAACTCTGTCATTCAGCTGCTCAGTCTGTAACACAGACATCACAGACATCACTTCTAGCAGAAACAAGTACATTTCTCTCTTACCAGAGAAGATACGATACCTCTCATATCAAGTACCAAATTATTGCATGTAACTATTCTCACTGAACAAGAATCAAACCCAACATTAATGATGCACTCAGAGGCTGTTTTGATGTTCATCTCTTTGTTTTCAAGTTAAACCCGTTGTTTTGTTGAGACCAGACCATTCATAAGTATTTAATTCTCCTAGTAAGTTACTGGTAGGACAGACTGACAGTTCTATTGCTGCAAGTCTCCATTTAGTGGGCATAAAAGATAGGGAGAGGTCATTCAGCTTGCTAAGACTATTCTTGCTGTAATAAGCTTATGCCAGTGGTGCAGTTTCTAGCAGTCTTAGAGCTCCTTTAAGAATGTTGAACTCAGTGGGAAGCTTCCACTGATGTCCAGACCTCCCAGTAATACACATTGTTTCTGTGGGCTGGATGCACTCAGACTTGACTCAAACCATCTACCTCCCTTGGCAAGAAAATTTCAGTCCTTATTGAGAAGGTAGATACAGCTATCACCTAATGTAGTCTAAATCTCCATGTGGACAGATCCAGACTGACTGTCAGCATCCCCATACTGTGATACCCTCTGACTAGCTCTTTGCATTTGCAAATTAGAACTGGAGTGAGAACATGAGGGCTAAAGGAAAACCTTGGACAACACCTACAATCTGGCTGAAAAAAAAAAGAGAAGACATCTGATAAGTGGTGGTCCGAAAAAACTAAACACGATTCCAGTATGGGGTATAACTGGAAGAGTTTATTGAACACGAGAACACAGTTTAAGGGCCTTAGGGACTGGACATGTTAATGAGGGGGATGAGCTATGTTCATTAGGGAGTTACACAAGTTTTTATTGCAGTTTTCAAATAGTTAATTTTTCTTCAAGCAGGATTACACAGGGGAAGGAAGGATTACAGGGGTTCAGACATGGTCTTAACAATCATCTCAAAAAGTCCTTTTTTAATTCTGCTGGAGCCAGGCTAAATTGCAGGGTTGTACATCAACAGTTCTTGTGACAAGGGTCCAGTTCTCAGATCACAAGGTTTCTCTCAGCTCTTGTTGCCCAAGGTTTATGGTTCAAATTGACCAAGCTCTTTTTACTGACAACTGGGTCTGGGCTGCTACACTGATAGGTTGGTTGAGCTAAAAAAACTACCACTGAAATTGGGTACTTTAGGGAGAGTTCATGGACTAGAATTATGATCTGATTCTATACAAGACTATTAAAACGGAAAAGGACACAATAAGAAATTGGACCAGCAGACTGATCATTTTATGTCATGTCATTTTAGGCATAAGAGACACAAAATTAAACCCCTCATTTAAATGGAATTCTTGCAGACTTATGAAACATGCAAAGAATATTACTATAAACACTGTACCTCTGCACCTATTATAAAGAAAGCCATATACTCAGGAGAGTAAGACAATATCAGTGGAGCAAACCTACTTGAAAAATGTACATTCCAGATCAGAGACAGTTTACAAATTAAAACGAAACAGAGAAATTAAGTAAAGGATGATACATAAGTTAACAGTGCCTGGAGGCAGCCTTAGCTTTAATGCGAGCAAATCATGCAGGTTTTACACAGTTATTCATTCTGGTATTCAACAAAAAATGAGGCTACTGTAACAATACCAAACATATCCTTAAAGAAACATGCTCAGAAATAATTCATAAGAACTTTACACTGTAGTGAAGAGGGTAAATATATTATACATTTAAATAATAGATGTTTCTCGGGATTTGAAACAGGTACAAGTTGGAAAGCTGTAGTCAATGAATTGAACTACAACAGGACAGTCATGTCTATGTCACTAAATTAGGACTGTTATGACATGAACTTGATGAAATATATATGATCATATTATCTTAAATATTTTGGAATGAAAAAATCATCCTTCGCTAAAATAATCTTTTCTTTGCTAGTAAACAAATGTTTGTGATTTTTCTGCCTTAGTTTCACCTTTAAATAAGATGAAAATTGAATAAAGAAGAAACGAAGGTAGGTGTCCCCCAGGGATCAGTGTTGGGCCCAGTTCTATTTAGTATCTTTATTGATGATTTAGATGAGGGCTTTGAGTCCACCATCAGCAAATTTGCAGATGACACTAAGTTGGGAGGGAGTGTCGATCAGTTGGAAGGCAGGAGGGCTCTTTGGAGGGACCTGTTCAGGTTGGAGAGTTGGGCTGATTCCAACGGGATGAGGTTTAACAAGACCAGGTGCCGGGTCCTGCACTTTGTTCACAACAACCCCATGCAGCGCTACAGGCTGGGCAGAGAGTAGCTGGAGAGCAGCCAGGCAGAAAGGGACCTGGGTTTGGATTGACAGGAAGCTGAACATGAGCCAGCAGTGTGCCCAGGTGGCCAAGAAGGCCAATTGCATCCTGGCCTGGATCAAGAACAGTGTGGCCAGCAGGTCCAGGGAAGTGATTCTAGTGTCCAGTTCTGGTTCCCTCAATTCAGGAAGGATATTGAGGTGCTGGAGCAGGTCCAGAGAAGAGCAATGAGGTTGGTGAACAGACTCGAGCACAAGTCCTATGAAGAGAGGCTGAGGGAACTGGGGTTGTTCAGCCTGGAGAAGAGGAGGCTCAGGGGAGACCTCCTCACTCTCCACAACTCCCTGAAAGGAGGTTGTAGCCAGGTGGGGGTCAGTCTCTTCTCCCAGGCAAAGAGCAATAGGAAAAGAAGGCATGGTCTTAAGCTGTGCCAGGGGAGGCTTAGGTTGGATATTAGGAAGAAATTCTTTACAGAGAGGGTAATCAGGTATTGGAATGGGCTACACAGGGAAGTGGTGGATTCTCTGTCCCTGGAGGTTTTTAAGATGAGACTGGATGTGGCACTTAGTGCCATGGTCTAGTAACCATGGCAGTCTTGGATCAAGAGTTGGACTTGATGATCTCTGAGGTCTTTTCCGACTGAGTTGATTCTATGATTCTATAAGGAGGGTGAAGAAATTAAAAGCTCCACTTTGCAACGTCAAATGTTAAGAAAATAAATTGTGCATATTTATGAGGAAAATGAAATCTCAAAATACCATTAATGCATAATTTTTCATTGTAGTTTCCCATATAAAAAACACTACCACTTCCAAACTCAATTCTACTCAATTCTGTAGAATTTAATAAATAAATATTTTTTAAAGAATAGCATTTTGGGATGGATTTTTAAAAAATATTCAGTAACTCCAAAAAGCATTTACCACAGGAAAAAATTTTGATTGCCATTATTGGTGTTGGTTTTGTTGTTACTTTTGTTATTCTAACCAGTGCATATTTTAATATTCATGAAAACCTATTATTTTTAGCAAAAGTCTTAGCATAAAACAGACCTTTACATTTTTAATCATGCAGTCACTTTCCTTACTATTTTAAGATGTGTGTATATTCAATTGCTTTAGGAAGAGAAAGAGAAACAACAAAATGAAAAATACTGTGCCTATGCTATCCTGCTTGACCAAATGGTTTGAATTTAAATATTAAATTGCATTAATAACTCTGAATAATTGAAGATTACAATTTTCACAATTATTCAAAAATGGCTGATTTTATTTTAATATTTCAGCAGTACTTAATTTCTTATGATGGCAGAGGAACAGAGATGGAAACATAAGGAAAAGGACAGGTAAGAAATAATTTCTTGGTTTTATTTTTGCCTTTATGTAAAAAACTGCCAAGTGATTCTGTGCTTGGGCAGAGTCAGGACCAGATGTAACTAACTTTTCTATTGCCCCTATATTAGAATTGTTGGCTTGTATGAGAATTATTCCAGGCTTTCTGTAATAGGTACAACTGAAAACTCCTCCCTCAGAAGACTTCTGTCAAATCTGGAATCACCAGATATTTGTAGAAAAAGGAGTCTGGGCCCTTTTCAGAAAAATGCTGCAGGTAACATTAGGAAGAGTATGGGTCAGACTCCATTTAGACAGGGTATATATAACCAGACTGCCTAAACAAGAAGAAAAGGAAGGTCTTTAGAGACAGGGACAAGGGGAAGGGAAAATAGCATGAGGCCTGATGCATCGGATTGTAATGTGTTGACTGTGCCTGATTTTGTCTGTCCTGTGTGAAGGGTAATGTGTGCTTCAGAAGGGAGTGAGAACCCAGACTTACACAGCTTTGAAGTATGGTGTTTAGGGTGGGAGCATGAGCTCAGCGCTGCTCTTACTCAGGGTCTGGGGTAAATGCTGGAGCAGGAGAAAGCCGCATGTCTTATTTTTTTCTGCTAAGGGCTACTCCTCCCATGGCCAAGCAGAGAAGCAGACTTAAACCAAGGTGCTTTCTGGTCACTGGGAATACAATGAAATTGTAGCAGTAGCTTGAGATGGACTTCTGAAAAACTTCACTTCTTCTTACAACATGTAGCCTTTGAAATTTTGTAGGATGGATTCCACCTCTGACAGATATCCATGCTGTGATGAGAGCACAAGAGCAGGTATGACATGGGACAGACAGCCTGCCTGAGCCGTCGCATTGGAGCCTGGACACATTCAGGACAGCTCCCAAGAGAATTTTGCTTCCTGGTAGGCTCAAGGATAAGCTTCATGTACACTTTTGGGTTTGAACATACATTTAAAACATTATATAGATGAAATCATGGCCGAGCAAATGGAATACCATATACAAGCCAGGGTGGAAAGGTAAACTGGTGGTTGTATTGTTGATGAGAAATAACAGTGTATTTTCTTCAGTGAGATCCATGTCGCAATGTGCACAGAGTTATGCAGTCTCTGAATGGAAGATTATCCTTGGCAGTGCAAGGATTAAATAAGTGTTCCAGTGTAAGATATATCTGTTTGAAAACAAAAAAAGAAGAATCAGCTAAGATCAAGACCAGGTCAAGATATAAGTATTAAAAGATGAAGGTACACAATACACATCTGAAGAGAATGCAATTCCCATCTCCAGATAGCTTTATGTAATCATTAATGTGTGCATTTAGAGCTGGGGCCCAGCTTTGCACTTCAACTGTTGAAAGGTGTACCATAGCTCAGGAAAGGAATACAAGTTCCTGAAACTGGAAACAGAGCAAAAATTGGTCCATACCCAGTAACTGGGCTCTGTTGCAGGATACAAATTGTGTGAACAATTTCTATTGCATTTCTGTAGGCCTTGCTTGACATGACTTTAGAAGTTGTAAGCTGTAATGTTTATACTTATAGACTGTGTGAAAATATGTAATGTTTATACTCGTTAGCTGTGTGTCTAATTATAAGGTTTGAGAACATAGTATGTTTAGAGCAAGAAAGCCTTGAGAAAGTACAGATAAAGGTACACCTGCAGATTTCAGAAAGCCCCTAATTATGAAGGCCTCTACATGCCAAGTATGATTTCAGGTCACGTGGACAGAACATCAGGTCCAATGAACTGGAGACATGAGACGCGTGTACAGACTGAGCTATCCAATCACCTTGTTGTAAGCATGTGCCCAAAACAAACTAAACTGTATAAAAGTTGACTTATTTAAATAATGAATTTAACATATGGCCGACCAAATTGGTCTGTGAGTCTTATGTTTATGCCCCTCCATCGATAGGGCTCTGATGCTATCTCTATGGCAATTGTACACATTTCACACAGTGATGCATTTAGCACGAAATACAGAAATATTCTTGGCAGTAAAAACCAGAATAAATGTGAAGTGGCCTGGTCACATGCTATAGAAAACATGAAAGGTACCATGACGTGGAAATTACGTCAACCAAATGTTACAGACTTCTGCTCATTTTGTCTAAATGAAGTAAAAATTCTTGCTTGCATTGAGACTTTCCTTAAAAATGGGAATTGATAGTCTTTCCATCAGTCAGCACTACTTTTACTATGAAGACGTATGCTTTCTTGTAAGAACCCACAGATGACTAAACCACACAGAGCTGAGGTGCATTTTGGGCTGGTCTGCACTTTCCTGAATAAACAATCCAATTATAGGTTATTATGTAAGAAGCAGACACCTAAAAATGTTTTTAGGATTCTTAATTCTTTAGATGTGCATAAGACACACTGAGAGGTCATTTATCAGATACAAATCTTTAGGGGACTTAAGCAAAAAACTAATTTGGCAAGATTAATCTAATCTGTTTTATATGTCTATAGTGCAAACAGCCATTTGGGCAGATCAAGGCTGTGATTCATCTTCTGATATAGACTTTGAAAACAGACCAGCTGAATACTACAGCAGAAATACCTATTTCTTCCCATTGATTCTGAAGAGATTGTAAAATCTGCCCTTTTATAAAGCAGTCTTTCCATTGGTTTGCACAGACATAGGTGTTTGAAAATTAAAAACATTTAAAGGGTGTGAATTTTATCCCTACTTTGAACATGCTCAGATAATAGTCTAGTCCCGAGTTGCTCAGAATTTGAGTGCCTAATTTCAGACACTTTGATAAGCAGTCTGAAAGACCTTTTGCTTTTTAAAATATATTAAGTACCCAGCCAGGAAATTTAAGCACCTCTGAGATTAGGTATCACCAAGTATGGTTTTCGGATCATCATCCAGGCTGTGGGTGAAACTAAACTTTCCGCTTTCAGAATGCAAACTTTTATTACACTTAACTTTGGATTCACATTTTCACGTAAATTATATTTTTCTTTGTTTAGAAGCTATTTCTAAACTTCAGAACTAAACTCTCTGCTCTGGCAAATTTGTCAACATTTAGTTAATTTACTTGGCAACTGCCAGTTTACTCAACTCTGCATGTACTTCTATTACCAGCAGGCCACAATATGCATCCCTTTTTAAGGAAAATACCTAGAAAGAATCTTGACTAAGAAGTTTATGAGTTGCAATGGCCAACTAATGCTTTTTCCACCATATCCCTTCCACAACAGTCAGAATCAACTGGTGTCTGCTCATAGGCAGAGCTTACTAGAGGTCAAATTGTGATTTAATTTGGAAATGACAGCTACACCCTCTGTTATTCTCATAGCTGGCAAAAGAGATAGAAAAAAATCAAAAGACAGGAACAGATGTAACTCCAACTAATATCAGAGTCTAAGGAGGCACATTGAAATTTTGCATTTATATGCAGATAACACAAATAATATAGATTATTCTAATATCCTTTGTATAATTGACTGTGCCTTTGTATCTTGTTTCTCACTAATTTTCATTGTCTTGCATTTCAGGCTGATCTGAATGCATCTTGTGTGACTTGATGGAACTGAACTGTGCCCCGCACACTGACATTCTTCCTTATTGCTAACTATGAGGATGCGTTAGCTTATTTCTGTTCTGAAAGCCACACAAAAGGTTGCCTTGCTTCTCACTGAGTTCGTAGCATCATGAGTTCCACCTACAAGAACTCCTGCTCACATTTGATATCTGTGCTCTGTGGCGACTTTCCAGATAGTATGATTGAAATCAGAGTGTTAAACATCTTCCACGACTGAGCCCCAGATCACCAACTGCTTCCCCATAGGCTACTGATGGTAAGACTGTTGTCTGCTCCTTCTTCTAAAATACATTGACTTGTGTTGATCAGCTTCTGAAATTATTCCTTCTCATGTTATTTGTTCAATCGTCTTAGTGTTTACAACTGCATTTCTGGCACTTGTGTTCAAGCAGAGGACCCTTTCCTCCTTCCAAATTAAACTTTCTATCATCAAGGATAATTTTATTTTAAACAGGAGATAATTAAAAACTGTAATTCACTCTTAGAATTAGCATTTCCAAATGACACTTATCTGAACCCCTCTGATTTGTTTGTTAAACATCTGTTGTTCTAGACAGATCTCAAGAGTAAAATAAAATATTTTCTATAACTAGATAATGTAGTAATTAATATAAGTAAAGACCAGCTCCTAGTGTTGGTGACCTTGAAAGCAGAATTTTATCCATAGAAAGCAAAATGAGTTACTGGGAAGTTATGAGGTTCTTGAAGAAACTACCTCAATCACCAGTCTCACAGTTTACAAGTGATTCTGAATTACTAGGTAAGTATACCACACCATTATTATGTTAATAATCTTATAGTCAGATTTGTAATTTGCTGTGGAAAGATGGTGTAAAGCAGCAAAATTCAACTGGTGATGGCATCAAGCAGATCCATGCACACAGAGGACTGGGCTCTATGTCCGAGTATAGGTTGCCAATGTCTCAATAACATCAGACATTCTTTTTTGAAAAAGTTTGCTGTAGGAGTAGTGCTTTTCAGAAGAATTTGTAACAGGAAAGCTGGAAACTCTGCTAGGAAGGATTTCTGCCAAAAGGTACCTCTTTCTCAAAGGCAGTTTCAATGCTTTCTTCCCCCCACCGCATAGCAAGAGAATTTCTCAGCCTCTCTCTCTGATATGTGAGAGGAGAGAGACAACTCACAGAAATGCTACAGGGCTGTTGCAGCCCTGGGGAGAGTTGGGAGGGCCAGTGATGATAAAGGTGGGGAGCGAACAAGAGGTTTGCTTTTTGCTCTCTGAGGCCTGATACTGCCTGGAGTGCCGAGAAGTTTGTAAGTTTTAATGTCTTCGCCTCCGAAACAAACCCTTTTTGAACCTTTTCTACTGTCTTGGCATTCTTGGGGAAGATACCTGCGTATGTTTTACCTTACATTTTGGGTTTGCTTTCTTTTGGATTAGCAGATGTGAAAGAAGGTTGTTTATTTTGGTGTTCTGCATTGGTTTCAAGCTCTGTTGCACAATTCCTAAGTGTGGTTCAGAGCTGTTTCATCTTGAGTCTATCGTCCCCATTTCTAATTGAGATATTGTGGAGGGGGTTTTACATTTACATTTCTATATCACACACACACAGAATCACACAGAACATGCTGAGTTGGAAGGGAACCATAAGGACCATCGAGTCCAAATCTTGGCGCTGCACAGAGGACCATCCCTAAGATGTCACACCATGTGCCTGAGAGTATTGTTCAAACAGTTTTTGACCATGTAACACTCATTATTCTCATTATTGAGAATCAAGATCAAAAGAATTCAAATCCTCAAAATTTCACTTTTTATTCCTCCATGCATTAAAATAACTAAATACAACTAGAAGCAAATGCTTTCAAAGACTTTGATATGATAAGCACACCCAGATGAGGTACTAATAAACATTATGCAATGGCCTGGCTTTAATCACTGTAGTGTCTGTTTTATTCCAGGACTGTGTACTTTTGTCTCCTGTGTTCCTACCTAACAACTGGGTTGAGGGTTATCTTGGGTTTCAATGCCCAATTTTCATTCAAATCTTAACCTTTAACTTGGTTAAGTTAATATTTGCTGAAGATTATAATTTTGTCTGAAGAACTTTGGCCAGCTCTACTGTTTTTGGATAGCCTTTAGATCTGGTCTGTTTAGGTGACTAGGTATCTGCATCAGAGCATCTATGTATTCAGAGTATCCCATGAAACACATGCCAGTCCCCTCCACTACAGTTAAGTGGAGGCTGTCTGCTGAAAGGCTCAGCATTCCTGAAGAAAAATGTAGAAAAATTGCAGAGAATTTTGCTGATGAGATACATTTCAAATATGAACCACATGAATTTGTGCCCCTAATGACTTGCTACAGCTCTAAATTGCATTAGTACACAGCAATATAATCAGGGAAAACAGGTGAATATTTGACAATGAAATTTTTTATAAGTGATGATGAAAAAAATATTCAACTTGTATTATTGACATAAGGAATAATGAAATGGCCAATAATTATGACACATAAAACACTTACTATGATTGAAATAGTTATTATATGACTCAGTTACGCTAAGTATTCTCTTTCTGCACAGTTGAGGTAGCTGAAAACTGTGGATGTGCTTAATGTAAAACATAGCAGTAAAAGGATAATTGAAGATAGTGGAATAAAAAAGAGAGTTAATGCATTGGATTAATTTTCATTTGGTTTTTTTATTTGCTTTTTAATTTATACATGGTTAGATGTGCATTATCTGTTGAGATTTCACAGTACTTTTCTTTATTGTAATAAAGCTTCTTGCCTTGATAATTACACATATTTGGAAAAGGACTAATTTTAAAAGCAAAATCATTCCATATTCCTGCTCTGTTTCTTGTATATTTTTTCCTAAAAAACACTGCATATTCTTTTCAAATTCTCCTGCCTCTTGCTTACTAGAAACTCTGTATTTCTTTAACTCTGTGCACATTGGAGCTTCAACAACAAATTAGAGCCTCAGAGCAAGGCACAGAGAGGATGGTTCATGCAGTGTATGTGGACATCTGACTGTGTTATTAATCGATCTTAATGCTTCTTTTCTAATGAGCTCTTCAACCAAACAAATTTCTATCCCAAAGGAAAATAAGAAAATATTTAAAAAAAAACACAAAACCAAAACACACAAGACCCCTGAAAGCAACAGAATAGACAAATAAAACAAACTAGTTTCCTTGTACCAAGGTAGGAGTGGGTATAATTTGACACTTAACAGTGCACTAATAAAGTGAGTTTCACAGTAATAAGCCTGGTTTTGCTTCCTCTTTCAAATAGAAATATTTTGATTGTTTTAAATGAGAGTATGCATTGTGACAGTACTGTAGATGCTGAGAAAAAGTGTTCATTTGCATTAAACTGATTTTAACACTGAAGTTTGCTAAAAATAGCGTAAAATGCTTTACTACTGTCACCTTAACTAATATATTAAATGAAGAGCAACATTGTCCCCTAGTGGTAAAAGAAATATTTTATCCCAGACAAAATGAAGTCTGATTCCTGCATTGATGAATTCAGTGCCATGAACTGACAGAGAGCTAAATACTCCTCAGCAAATACGGACAATGATAAAATCAAATAGGATTCAAGTATGGTGGTTCTCTCAAAAAATTGAATTTAGCTTTAATAGCAAATAGAATATTCAAATGGCACAGAAATTTAATTTAATCTACTCTGGTCTTCAAATAGGAAAGCTATTTGTATGATGGTCCATCTGTATCATATATGCACATGTGCACACCCATATACATGTATATATGTATAAGATGCAGTGAAAAAGTGCCTTTTGCAGGCAAAAGACAGTCTACAAAATGTTGAAGGAAGAAGGAAGGAAAACCATAGACTTCACTCAATTTGATGTGGGATGATGCATGTTCACTTCTTTGTTTCGTTTGGGGTGGGACCAGAAATTAAACATTCACAAGTGTCTGACTGATGTGATGTCATGGCATGCAAACCTGAGTAGTAACACTTGAGACGATTCTCCAGAAACTGTCCTCACAAGAGAGGGCCTTGGTGACTTTTACCTTTACATGGAACTGGGCAAAGCTTAATAGACTTCCAAGTCTTCCTGCTGTCTTTCAGTCATGTGAAGCAGTAAAGCTGAGAAAAATCGGATAAGCTCTACCAAGAAATTTCAAGCACTGCTTCTTACTGTCTCAACAGAAAGACTGATCTAACAAACTGGCTGCTTAAAGACAGGACCTTCTTGTTCTGGAGGCAAATGTCCTTAGGTTGCCAAGAGCCCTACTAGAAGATTGTTCAAACTAGAGTCCACTGAACTACTGTAAAAGGAAAAACATACATGAAGAAGGTTCCTTGTCTAAGAAATTGACATTTTCTGACTAGATTGGTTTCTGGTTGAAAAATCCCTGCCAGCTCTAGTGACAAAGTTGTCAATGCCTTCCACAGATTTTACTTGGACATCTTCTCTCCTTTTACCATTAAACTTGTTCCTTTTCTTCCACTCCCTCTGCACTCTGTCATTCCAAGCAATACTTTCTCAAAATAAGTTCTGTTGAAAGAGAATAAAGAAATTAGCAACTCTAAGAAGTCATGAGACTGGCAATATTTCCAAATTTCACAGTGCACATTGTACCACTTCTTTCTACTGCCTTTCTTGCAAGCTCTTGTCTTCTAGCTAGTTGGCAGGTAATGAAACCTGCTTGCAGCTAGAGCTGTGTCTTGTGTTGAACACAGGAGAGAAAAAGGACAGAGACAGCAATCCTCTTTGGGCTTCCCAAGCATCATTATGGAATGGGACAAGACCAGGAGGTAATTGACACAGTAACAAATCAGGAACATCAGAAAAATTGGCAAAAGCCTGTACATATATATATATACATAAAACGAAACGATGCAGCATGCAGTCCTGGAGGTGTGAGCCCATTAGGAGTGTTAGACAGACAAAGCCTTTCCTGAGTTCCGTCAGACTTTTATAGTATGTGTGTGCAGAGAGGCTCAGTCTTTGCAGTGAAACCAGGCACAGAACCCCAAGCCTAAGTCCATGTTGTACATCACCTGGGGTAAGTCTGGAATTGCCCTGATTTCTCAGACCTAAATATTTTTTTCAAATAGTCATGCAGAGAATTTCATGATGACATATTATGTTGTTCTAGCAAAATCAGGGCCTCTGTAGGAAAAAAAAAAAGCTGGTTATTGTGTTTTTTAACACTGGTCATGCAACTTTTTCAAGGGCAGATGGGATAGGTTGGGTTGGCCAGAGAAATCCATTTGTATATTGTTGTGTGCTTTTGTGTGGACTCTAGTGTGTATTTGGGGTTTTCCCCAAGGAAGCTATCCATTTCACATTAAATCAAATTGTGTGGGTATTTTTGAGGGTAAATACTATTGGGAGCTGATGAGAGCCTCAAGTCAAGACTTTAAAGCCCTCATGGAGGTTTGTGGAACATCAAATTTGAGTGTGAAGAGTCTGCAGGTTTTAGAAGCTCAGTGGAGGCTGTGAACTTCCAGTTTCATTCATATAGGACTTGGTTCTACCTCCTTCCTGCTCCTCGATTTCATTTCTGTTTGCATCTCATTACCTGTAAGTAATGTGTACAGGAGTGGAGGCCCCCGAGATTTACCAGACAGAGTGTTACAAGGGTCTGGTTTTTGCTGAAGTTTCTGCAAATGTATTAAAGAATTTGCATGAGGAGCTTTCTGTAGCTCTCTATTATGCTATAAAGTAGGCCTTTTTAGCCCTTTCCTACATACTTTGCTGTACGAGACAAGGAATTTTTCAAAAATGGTAGTTTTCATTACTTAATCTAGATTCTTTCTGCTGACTTACTAGCATTAACTTTTTTTAGTGATATTTATTCTTCCTTTTTCTTTTTCTAATTTGTTCTAATTTTTCTAATTTCATCCCTTCACTAGCTAGAATTAGAGTTCAGCATTTGTAAATTGTTTTTTTGCTTTTTGGTATAGAAACAACAAGATATTTCATTTCATATCATAAGTCAAAGTGTCAGAATGGTTTCTAATGTGTTTCTGTACACCTCGCGCTGATACTTAAAAGTTACTCACGAGTCTTTTTGAAAAGGTTAGCAAATCTTTACTAATAAGTGTTACTGAGTCTTTAAATGAGAGTTTATTTATGCATTAGATAAGGCAAAAAATTCAATTTATCTCCTCTAGAAGTGGTAGGTACATGGTGAGCAGATCGGAAATTAGGATTTACAGCTAACTTCCTAATGCTAAATTAGAATTTTTAAGGAGAGCCACCAGTTGCATAATTCATATTTATGCTACATCATAAAATGAGACACTATTTATGTAGTTTAAAATACATCCTGTAAACAGTGTTGCATTGCCAACTTTTCTAAACAAAATAAAAGAACAAATGTGTTACAGAACACTGAAGTAGACTATACTGAAAAAAAAATTAAGTCCTTTTCTTACTTTCCATTAAAAAGTGTAGATTGCACAGAGCCAGCAATATTACAGGAATGAAAATGTACCAGTAAATGTGGATTAATTTTCAGTATAAATTAGCAGTCCAAATGTGATCATTGTGTCATGACTGTGAATGATGATTAGTATCTTCTATTTCAGTGAAGGGACCACACCAAGAGACCCTCTGGAGAGGAGCTATCACTCCTGTTGCCTCTTCAATCTTGACCATCACAAACCTGAGCAAACCTTCAGAAGAGAGAAAGTCTGGAGGCCACCAAGTCAAACTCCCTGATTATCACAGGGCAATTACAAAATTAAATCAAACAATACAGTCAGAGCAAGTTCCTTGGGGTCATATCTGATGATGTGTTGAGTAACTTCAAAGACAGGTTTACACAACTTTTCTAGGCAAAATAGAGACAAGCTATATGGAAGTGAGAGTAAAATGGAAAAGGCATAAAGAATAATAGAAAGTTAGTGAAATGACACAGCTGATCGCAGAATGAAGTAATTAATGTTTTGCACAAAATAAAAAGGTAGTTAAACAATTAAATTCATGCAAAGTGAGGGTAGAAAAGCAAACTAGAAGCAGTAATATTTCAAACAGTACAAAAAGAGTCTTGGTATTACCCACTACTGAGAGCAAGAGTCTATAAGCATAAACTTCAAGTCTTTCAAGTCCTTCTTTGTTTTGGTAAATGTAGATTTATTTGTTTCTAAGAGTGTCTAGGTACAATAAATACTGTCATCTAAGAAACCACAGAACATATAACTAAAGGAAAACATTCCATTAAAAGAAAAAAAAGCTCTTTTATAGAGTATGACTTCTTTTTTTACTACCTTTTAAAACTTCACCATCTTTTTCACTGAAATACTATGGTAATCTAAAGAGACCTTTGCACACATATGCTTATAGACCCCTGCCTGCTTGTGGCTTGTGCAAGTCCTTTAGGACTGATTTCTTCTCATTACATGACTGACATAAATTTTCTCAGGTAGATGCCAGACTAATGTTTGAATTCTGCATAGCTATACTGCAGATCGAACTCTCTAATAATTTGAAATCTCTCTGTAAATATTGTTAGCATGCTTCAGAAATAAAGAAACCTCCCTGATAGTTTTAGGATAATTTCTACCAGCTTAATTGACAGAAATTTAGGAAAAGAATTCTTAGGCTGTGCTCTTTTCCTCTCACTAGTTAGCAATAGTGTTACAGTTAATGGTTCCTAAATGGGATTGAAAATTTCTAGCTGTTCCACTTAGTCCCTAAGTATAGCAAGGAATTGTATGTTGACACTAAAGTATTTTATCTTGGCAAGTTCTGACTGTAGTTAAAGGGCTGCTAGCCTTTTCATTATAAATCCAATTAAAACATCATAGCCTATATTGGTTTAAGTAATATTAAGGATATTACTTAAGCATAGTTTTGTATTCATCATAGAGCTAATTTGAAATCTAACCAGTAATTGCATTTGTTCTTTCCCTCTAAACATTTTCTCAACTTTCCTAATTATCCATATCACCTTATTTTGCATTCTGGAGATTGTCTGTGGTTTGGACTCTAGTAATTGTTTATAGCGTGTTACATGCTCTGGGGTTTATTTTCTTAGTCTTGCAGGGAAGGGAATAATACTTGAAGAACTATCCTACAGAACAACACATCTGCCTGCAATCTTACTGTCTTCCTTGAGAAGTTTTTGGCTCTCCAGGAGACTTTTAGGGTCTTTAAGCTTGCTTAAATCTTTTTCTTAGACTGGTTTTGTCCCTCTGCCACAGCACTGCAAACAGAATTTAGCATACACTCTGGCCTCAGCTTTTAGCTTTATCAGAAACAGCTTCATTCCAGCAACACTGAATCCTTCAAAAAGACTTTTATTTAGGCCCAAAGCCTCAGGCTGCAAAAAATTAAGATAGTTAGGTTAGGTTAGGCAGGGCTGGGCAATGTTAGATTGCGTTGGTTTGGGTTAGGGGGATGTTATTCAATGGCAGAAAAAGAATTTACATATTTCAGTGTGTAAATTTTACACAAGAATTTAATGCTTCGTGACTTGTCTGGTTTTTAGTGGTGGAGAGCAGGCAGGGGAGACCTCTCAGGCGAGATACAGGGCAGCAGCGTTTACAGAGACAAAGGGCAGTTTTGCATGAATTCTGGAAGATACCTCTTCTTCAGTGTCCTTGAAATTCCAAATTAAAAACTAAACTTGGAAAAGACACACTGTCATAAAAAACACAGTTGTCGAGATCCAGTGTGACATTTAGACACTGTGATGCTTAGCAGTACACAAATAGGGGCTGGATACCCAAACTAGAAATCAAAGTCAGAATTTTGGGGCCAATGTTTCAGCCATACTGAGGACAGGTTTTCAGTAACAGTGATGTGAGATTCATTCAATAACTTACTGACAGACATCTAAACCAGTTTTAAAGGAAAATGGAAGGACAAATTGTATCTGCAATTCTAGGGTTCGTGAAAGAATGTCACTGAGGACTGAACTTATGCATCCTTTGGAACCAGGATCTACAGATTAATGTCTTCTCCTGCAGTTGGGCACCTGTAACACCACTGTGAGTAGAGAGGAATGAACCTCAGAGAAGGTGGTTCACAGTATTCAATCTCATCATGGTTAATAGACTCGCTCAGGAAGTGGGATCCCCCCAGCCTAGAAAAAGCTGCCAAGATAAGAAATGCTATGAACAAGTTATGGCCTAAGTCTCCTGCTGATGCAGAATTTATGCTTCTGGAAATGAAAAGAGATGAGGCTAAAGCAATCATGACTCTCCAGTTTACTGCCTGAAGCTTTCAGCTGCAAGATCTGAACCTCTCCACAATTTTGAATAAACCAGCAATGCTATATTATATCAGACTAACTAATCCCTATTTTTCCCAACACAATATTGTAGATTTGTTTTCCCACTGGATTATTTTGGGGGACCAACTATTTTTGAAGTGTTTTGATTTACTTCTTTATTGTTTTCTTCCTTGTGAGGGTACTTTTTTTGCTCTGGATTTTCTTGACCTACACAAATATGAAACTGTAAAATTAAAATAATAAAAACACTTTCTTGCTGAATTTTCACATTATAGAAAAATTATTTAATTCCCCCATCGTTACCTTTCCTCTTTACAATTTGTATTAAATAAGATGTGGCAGCTTGTTCATTGAAATTTCCACAATTTAACTTTGGGACAAAACCCCACTTGATTCGTCTTTCTCCCTCCTCTTCTCAAAACCTTCAAGGCAAAATAGGTGCAGAAAAGCACTCCCCAAAAAGCTCAAAAGAAGGAAAACTTTCTGCTCGTTGAGACTTCTGTTAAAGTATCCTTTTTAAAAAGTCCATTTAATGTTTTTCAGTGTCTAGATCATCTCAGAGAGGTTCTAAAAGGCTTCTACAGGCTAAATTCATTGCCTTTAAAACAGCAAGCCAAAAAGAAAGACTTTAGGCATCATATGATGCTTAAAAGGCACTTTTTGGACACGTTTAGATGCAATTTAGCCACCTTTGGAAGTGTGCACCTTTGGGAGTCTGCAAGCCTAAGTCCAGTTGTATGGCATTGGGTGACCTTGCATTTAGGCTTGCATTCTGCAAAGGCTTTTCACTTCTTAATAACAGTCATTTTAAAAATACTTTTCCTCTTTATGAATAATAATGGCCAGTCTTCGCGAACGAAGATTTGGGGAAAGGTCTTTTACCTTTCCAGCCTGCGCAATGGATTTTTTAGGTGAGACACAGCCTGCGCTGAACTGAGCCCACCCTTTAATCCTAAGGTTCATCTGCCGGGGCCAAGCAAGCTTGGACAATGGCAGTGAGGTCCTCAGGACGTAGGTTTGTTTAGAGTGACCTTCTCATAGATGGATGGCCTTACAGGGCTAACGGACTCCATCTGCCCGGGGGACTGGCTGGATTCGAACCTGGGTCGCAGAGGTGAGAGTCCTGCATGCTAACCACTAGGCCACCAGGGGTCCCCATTATGAATAAATCACCTATCAAAATTGTGCTCAATAAAAGCATGATTCAAATAAGTCAGCTTTTCTTATAGAAAATCATTCTGTTGCTTAATTTCTTGCTATGATAATGCTACTGTCCTTTGCAGACAAGAATAAGAAAAATGCAGCAAGAAATAGCAAGCCATTCAGTAATCAAACAGGGACACCACGATAGGGAAAACTGGTCAGAAAATCTTTCTGTCTACCTTTCTTAGCAAGACGTCCCAGATATAAACATCAGGGAACCTTTATCTTAATCACTGAGTGTATCTTGTAACATTAACTGTAGTTGAAAGAGTAGTTTGCAAGTTGAATTGCCCAGGAAGAGGGCTTGGGGACCAAAAAATCCCCAAAGAGAATAATAAAAAAGGAAATGCTTCATGGAGAACCTACTGAGCCTAGGAAAAAAAAAATACACTCAGCAAGTTCTATACAGCAGTAGGAAAAATATGGTGTATTTTAGCATGAAGGAAAAGACCACCATACCTGCCTGCCTGACTGAGATCCTAAAGTGAGCTGAAAAAAAATCTCTTGCTCAGGAGACAAGCTCTGAGTGACAAAGAACAAGCCCAGAAAGCCACAGGGGGACATCTGTACATGTTCATATAGGGTGAAAAATGGAAGCAGAAACTCTTCTGCTTGTACTTTGTCTGCATCTAAACTGCATGCATTTAATTTTATCAGTACTGAAGTCCTTCACATAGCTGATAAAAGCATTTTTTTCAAGGGTAAATTATGGGCAAGGGTAACAATTCTGTATTAATAATAGTTAAATTTAAAATAAATTATAATTAATTATTATTTAAATTAAATAATTAAATCAATAATAATTATTGTATCTCTGAAAGTTGTTGCATCAAGGAGAAATGGTGCTTCTAGCAAATACTACTGGTCTTAGGGGTCCTTTATACGATGTTATTAAGGCTAAGAAGCATGACAGAGGGTAGATGGGTAAACTAAAATACAGCTTGTTGAGTTCAGAAAATCATCAACTGAGTTTTGAGCTGATATTTTCAGAGTCAATAGGTAGAATCTGTCCCCAGGCTTAGGAAATCTGGCCAGATATGTTGTAAACATGAAACTGGGTGATTGGTAATCCATTTCTGATTGTTTCAGACAGGTGCTTTGTAGGCAAGAGTCCATTTGTAGACATTATATACAGTTCTCCCAGCAACTATTACTCGCCTCTTATTTTATTTCCATTAACTAAAGTAGGAAAACTCTGACTGGAGTAGAATTTTTTGGATCAGTGTTTTGTCATTATTAGAAAAATACAAGATGGAGAGGACCCTGAGATTAGTTCAGTTGGTTAGAACATGGTTCTAGTAATACCAAGGTCATGGGTTTGATGTCTGTATAGGATATTCTCTTGAGAGTTGGACTCCATCTTTGTGGATCCCTTCCAATTCAGAATATTCTGTGATACTGTGTAGCTGAATTAGCACAAATACAAATTTGCATTAATACCATCTAGAGGTTTGGAAATATGTTGGGTAAATAGGAGAAGAATGGAGAAGGAAAGTAATAGACCAAAATCTAGATGCTGGAAATTCCAAGTAACTGGTAAGAGATATAAAATGTTACTTTCTTTTTAAGGGAATATATTCCTTTAAAAGAGATGTCCTGAAAGAATGTAGGCTTGCTTAGCAGCACACTACACTGCTGCCCTTGCAAAAATAAAGTGGAACTGAGAGATAAATTCTCATCTTCTCCTCCCTCGATTCCCAATCCCCTTCCCTGCTTCCCTCAACCTCACATCTATTGCTTCTCTGAGAGCTCTTTTTCCCTTTTCTGGAAGTGAAGCTATTTTGTTTCAGCAGTACTGGTTCTTGTATTAACAACATAAGCTCATGATCACAACCGTGTTAAAGCCTTCAAACAGCAAAAGCTTGTGTACCAGTTTCTCAGATAGGAGAGTGGCTGATAAAATCTCATCCATGTACATTCCTATAGCAATAAAAAATTAGGTAAACTTTGGCACCATTGCAGTTGGTTTCTCTTCATTGCCTTTTTTTTTTAATTTATTTATCTTACCTTTTTATTGAAGGCAAAAGGCTTTACAAGTCTGTATCTTTCTCAGCTCTCATTGTTTTATTCCTTTAGAGGACAGAATAATTATAATTTTAAAATATTTCAAAGACAATCAAATAGAATTTCCTGTAAAACTACCTCTGCCAGTGAAGGAAATTTTAAACTTTTACTTTGTACTACTTTGTAGTAACTTTTACTACAAAGAACAAATTGATAAATCTGTATTTTTCTTATCTGTTTTTTTTCCAAATATGTCAATAATGATAGAGGACATAGCAGAACTGTACAAGTCCATATATCTGTATTGAACCCTGATTCTTGCTCTGTTATTATGCAGACGAGACTGTTTCTTTATTCCAACAGTAGATATCCATCATAATCAGTCAGATCTCAGATTCACTTGCAGAGGATTTTATTCTTGCATAATAACTATTGCTTAAACAGAGCCACCTTCTGAGCATAGTTTTGACTAATATTCCAGTTTCCTAGGAGCAGTAAAAACTGACTGCAATTCTACTTCAGTTGTCTTCCACTTCTTGTTATGGCATTGAGCGAATAGGTAAATGAAGTTTAGGAGATACTAAGCTGTTGAAACTCTTCTGTTGAGGAGGACAAATATATCAAATTTATGAAGGAACTAAAAGAATTTTGGGGGATTTGGTTTTGTTTAAATACTAATTTAAACAGTGTTGACCAAATTATTCCTGCTGCACACATAATTTCCAAGTTTGATGCTATTTGTTTGAGTGTTCTCTTATTTAATGTTGCCATGTGACCTTTGCTCTCCATATGAGGCTTTCTATCTCGGTATTAATCTACATTTCTCTACAGAAAACAAAAAGAGGAAGGGCATGTTGGGACAATGTTTAACAATATCTCAGAAAAAACACTTATCTTGGAATAGGCTTAATTGGAAAAGCTTAGGTCTTGGTACAGTTGAAGGAAAGCCTAGATGAATTGCTTAGAAAAGTTTCCTAGCTTTCCAATAGCTGAAGCTGAAGACAAGTAAATAGCATTCTTCATGGTCTACTACAGAGATGTCTTTCTTAATCAGAGGTGATTTAATCCTGAATACAGCAAAAATTGTTTGGCTGTTAAGTGAAAGTTGCTTGGCAACTTCTATTACTGTGATAACCAGCTTTGGGACCTCTATGTAACTACATCCATCATCAGCTACTTGGGGATACTTTAATGTCGTGACTTCAAGGCAGGTAACAAGGATGCCAAATTCAGGTGGAAATACAAAAAAAAAACCACCAGATTTTTATTCCCCACATCCTTGCAGAAATCAAAATTCTGATCTGATATCAGTCCCTAGTTCACAGGTTGCCCAGGGAAGTTGTGGATGCCCAATCCCCGGAAGTGTTCAAGGCTAGTGTAGACAGGACTTTGAGCAACCCAGTTAATGAAAGGTGTTCCTACTCATGGCAGGGGCGGTGGAACTAGATGATCTTTAAGGTCCCTTCCAGCACAAACCATTCTATAATTCCATCTTGTAGATCTGCTTTTGCTGTGTGAGTTTACGGCAGTGACCCTCACCAGTTTACCTGTGTTATGCTTTCACTGGTTGTGTGTGTGAAGGTAGAAGAGGAATAATATGCTGTTATTCTTACCTTATGTAGTATTCGTTTGTACTGGACAGGCTGATTTGTGGGAGGAAGCTAAGGAGGACTTTCCCTCTTAGCAGTACCTCTTGCAATCTGTATTCTCTTCCATTAACACTGAGTCAATGGTAATTTAATTGATGCAGTTGGTACAACAGTTCACTCTCAAGAAAGAAAAATTACTGCATTGAAATTCAAAGGAAAAAGAGAGAGTAGCTATCACCTTGGTCTTTCTAGTAGTTCCATGGAAAATACAAATTCCAATGCTTTAATGTCAACCATTTGCTGTTACACAGTCAAAGGAGATCTAACTTAAAGCACATAATATGTAACTTCTAAATTTTACCCAGGACCTCTCTCTACAGGACCTCCAGACTCCAAATCAAATCTCCATCTCTTGTTGTTAATTATCTTGCCACAATATTAACTCTTTACTCAAAGGTCATGGTCTGAATTCTCAACTTGCATGAATGAACATAGCTCATTTGCTTCTAAAGAAGCTGTGCCCATTTCAATCAGCCAAGTCCAAGGCTCTAGCACTACATTTTCACATGTAAATGGCATTTATATGCTTTGCATAGAACAGTGGGGTCTAAAATACAATTAATAGATAAACTATTTATTGTTTCAATGCTGGATTGTTTATTATTAATTCCTGAATTTTCAACATATTATTTACCAAATGACTATAAAAAAGATTTTAATTTCTTCACTAAAGAGAATGTCCTATATTCCTTTTTAGCATCACATTCACCAAAGCACAGTAAAGTGTGCACCAAGCCACTCCTTGATTCACATGTCTAAGCAACTTGGTGTAAAGAAATAAATTCTTATTTCTAGTAATTTTATTTTGAGCAAAAATTCATTACTACAAACAGCAGTCCAAACTATACACTTGTCTATAAACTACTAGAGGAGCTCAGAGCTCAGTCTTAGAATCGGAATATTCCTAAAACTGCTCCTGGTAGCCTTCTTGACTCGTACTCAAGGCTTTGAGCTATAGTGTTAGCTGTGTTAGTCTGCCCCATACAGACTCACCGTAACCAGAAGGTCCACATCCTATAAAAGATGCCTCTGAAAGCTTATACTCTAATGCAAATCTAATTTGCAAGCATAAACCTTATTACAAAAGAAAACCTTTCTCACAGGAAAATCTTACAATTTCACTGTGCCATTTCAGGGTATTACTCCATTCGTCTAAGTATGAACTCTCTGAGCTCTAGACCAGAATATCTACGGGGAAAAAAATTATAAATGTGAGTGTACTGGCTCACCTAGGAACTCTTTGCCTTTACTCTCAATGCAATTTAAGCTTTGAAAAAGATCTGTGTGTGAAAAACTGTTGGAAAACATTGATGTTGTAAGCCAGAGAATTGTTAGTCTTTGATCAAACATTTTTATTTTTTTTCTGTGATTACTCAGTTCTAGGTGAAGCTTGGTTAAGAATGACTCAGACTTGGGTCGTGTAAGAAAAGATATGGCCAAAGCACAGATTTCTGGACTGCTGCAAGAAGGGTTAAATGACTGATCACTTAGGAAAAGTGTGGACTGTTTTATATATAATCATGGATAAATGTTACATGGATACATAATTGGATAAAAGTTGGTACAGTGTGTAAATGCTACCATTAAAATTAGCAATTGCTAATGGTACATTTGCTACCTTTAAAGTAATCTTATGCAATCCATGAACATGATATGGTCACACTCATGGTCCAAAAGTTCTTACATGATCCAGAAATTTTTCAAAATGCAATGGAAAGTGGAAAGTGGGGGAAAAGTGATCTGGTAAATATAAGGATTTAACAAGGTATGTAGGTAATTAATACCCTCTCTCTCTTAGGGAGGAAGTAAAAGAAAGAGGTATACATTCAGAGACATGCCCAATAGTTAATGAAGGAATACCAGGAAATTTAAATCAGACAAAGACTGCTAATCTCCAAGCACAGTGTGGATAATCTCTTGTGCTGTTGAAAGAAAAAAAACTAGCTACAAGTCACGATTACCTTACTTCTTGAGATGTTTGGGTTTACAAAGACTGGAAATATTCAAGCCAGAGGCATGGTAGACCTGACCGATTTTGCTGTAATTGTGGCTGTCTGTTCTTTGACAAAGTAGAAAATCTCACATTCCTGATATGCTGTCTTCATGAAAAGAAGGCTTTTTTTTCCAAAGAGTCACCTTAGCTTGCTGTTAGTCTAAAGGTGTTGTCACAAAGCAAAACATGATGAACAAATATCCTGAAGGGAGCAAACACAAAAAAGGACTACATAAAGTACAGCCCTTGCAGACAGCTTGATGTCCAGAACAGTGTGCGTTAATGCACCCATGATACAATATTCGACCACAGAAGCTCAGTAGAGATTAATTGGTTCTCATAATTGTGGTTCCTACCCCACCTTGTTTGATTTAGTCCAGAGACCTCAGTACCATACTCCATTACACACACTATGTCCACATTTGCAGGCTCTTTGTTCACATTCAGAAACTCACCTGTTACCCCAAGCGTCATGACAAAAGTAATTGTAAATTCAGAGTGAATTTTATCATCTCTGAAGTTCTTCCACTCATCAAATTCACTTCTACCGCTCATGAACAATTCAGTTCATTACCCTTTTAGATACAAAAGTCAAGAGCTGCAAATTATTTTAGTGTACATATAGTATACAAGTTTTTCACTTTGATGGCTAATATGGTCTCCTGGGTTATAGTGTTTCTTTATCTGGCAGCTCTGTGAAAAGAAGGAAATTGGCCAAAAACTGGCACTTATGGTGAAAGTTTTTTAAAAAGTTTTCCTTTCTTTAAATAAAAAGCTTTGTCCCATCTAAAATTATCTGTGGAAAAGAAAAAAAGGATAGTAAAACAAAGTAATTTTGTCTTCCCATAGGTTGTAATTTCTTATAAATGCTTTTTGTTTAACAAGTTTTGAAAATGCTTTCATTAATAAACTCCTACTTATTCAGAAGCTGTTGAACATTGACAAATACAAGCCTGGCACAAACTTGACAAATTTATTTCTGGATTAATGCTTATTCAGTTTTCCTTGCTATTATAATTTCTTTTCATGAAAGCTAACCGTGCTTAGTCAAGCTCAGTACAGCATCTAGGACATTCTGTGCACTGTCAGCAACTATTGCTAAGTAATCTTATTCCCACATATTTGTGTTTCTTACAAGTGTAGTCAATTCCTTGGTACCTAAGTTATTAATATCCTATAAAAAAAATTGCCACTTAATCTCCTTGTATTGAACAACAATCTAAGTAAATGTAGTGGGGAAATATGCAATAACTTTGGGGAACATAGCAATAACTGTGGTGTGTAGAATAGGCCTGTTTCTCATGCACAATTCTTGTGCCTGCTTGCCAGCACTGTGTGCACTCATTTTTAATATTAAAATCCATCTGCAGCTCATGTAAATCTAGTAGTGAGGACAACAGTGAGGGCAAGACACACTTGTACAGATTTTGTATTCATTCTTAAGAACAGTAATGTTCTTATAAACAAGATAAGTGAGGTAATTTGATCATCTTTTTCCTTTTTAAATTATGTATCAGAAATATCCAGTGGTTCTATTATGTTGACTCAAACTATTGTTAATGTGAAGAGGCTTGAGTACTCCTGTTGCTTCCAGTCCGTAAGCATCCATTTGACTATTGCATTCCATGGCTTTGCATTTAAACAAATGTCATTACAGGTAATAAAATGAAGGTAGCAAAGACTTTTATCTGGCTAATCATTTCTGGTAGTTGGGGAAAAGGTTCATTCAGAAGCTGGGGATTAGCAAAGTGTATTTGTGCAGAGGAGTTGTTTGGTCAAATGAAAAACTGTATCTTTAATTCTGAAGCTCTCTTCCTTGTTACAACACAAAAGCCTTCTTTGTTACAACATGATAAGTTTCTTATTGTTACCCATTCACTTGAAGAAGAGAAAATCCCATCTCTCTGTTGTGACTTGGATAATATATTATAATTGGCATTATTATAATGCTGCAAAAGAATAAAGGAAAGTTTTGTACCAGTGCTAACAAACTAACCACAATTACCTTAAGGAAATTATTAAAACTTGAGGAGAAATGAGTTGAGTGGAACTCTCACACAATGCTAGAAGAAAAGTCTGAAAAGAAAAAAAAAGAAAATAGACACTTTTTATTTGTTTTAACAGTGGAAATTGAAATACTTTAAATATGTATGACAATGTTTATTCATTTATTCTTGTATATATTCTAATTTGAAGCCTTTTTTGAAATAACATATATCTTTAATCACAGTGGGTTACAAATAATACTACTTATCTTCACAGACACAGAAAAAATATAAATATATTTTAAATGGAAGCCCACTTGTGTTCCTTCTTGATGGATTTGACCATTCTCTGAGTTTTATTTCTCTAGGTGATCTATGCATTCTTGATTCATTAAATTTATTCAGTTTGAAGATTAAAATAATTTGAGTGGGAAATTCTTAACATCATAATGTAAGATGATGCTTAAGATTAACCTTATATGAATGCACACAGAATAAATGTATTATTTACACAAATAAACACCAGTTGGAGGGTTCGAGAAAAATTTTTCTTTCAATTTCTATTTAAGTATGAATTTCTACACCTTAAATAAACTTCAAAACTACAAAAAAAACAGCAACAAACAACCTTAGGCATACTGACACTTGCATGTAGCATTCTGAGTTAGTTTAAAATGCAATTAGTTGTCCCTTGACAGACCTTCTTTCTCAAAAATTGAGAAAAATATCATACAATGCTAATACTTTCCAGGACTGAAATGAAGGACTTAAAAAAAAAAAAGAGAGATAAAGAAAGCAAGAGTATTTGCAAAACAATATCTGAGTCATTAAAAATTTTTAGACGTGAAAGTGACAGAATAAAGAAGGGAATATAATCATACATTTCCAGTCAGAGAAATCAGGATCAGAGTAACAATAAGAGCATCTAAATTGTGTACTTGTGTCCACCATCTTTGGCTTCTTGGGAGTGCACCTTTTGCTTTGCGCTTTTTGAACCATAATGCTACCAGGCTGAAGTGGTGACAGTACTCATCCTCTTCTGTGACCTCACTGTACCTCATCTCCTATTTTTTTCACATTCATAATAAAAAGTCTTTCACAGCACTTACAAGACTCCCTGGATGGTTCTTGTTTATTTTCTCATTAGTGGAGCATCCCTGTTAGCTTAATTTGTAAGAGTCCTGCTGTGGCCTGAAAGATAAACTTTTTTTATTGGAAACTTTTGAATTTAGCAGTTTTCTGATGCAGTTTCTCCTTGACTTTTTCATATCTAAAAGACTTCTGCCTTCATTCAGTAACTCACCATAGTTTCTGACTCCTGTGTTTGAATTTCTGACTGTTAAGATTGAAATCACCAGCTGCCCTTTTATCCTTTTCTTATTGGTAACCTCAGAGAGAGTGGCCACAATGAAAATTTTTAATTGGACAGCGTCAATTTAGCAACAGTGAAAGTAGGGTCACTTTTGTTCTCCACCTGTGAACATAGCCAAGAGATTGATGTCAGGATAAAATAAAACCCATCAGAATGGAGTATGAATTGAAAAGTATCCAGTAAACAGAAAGGTGTGAAGTGGAGGCTTGGAGAGCTGGAGTTAATGAGCAACAGATGTGAAAAGCTCAAAAGGGAAGACTCAAGAATCAAGGTGCAACAGCAAGGAGAATAGCAGATGATATAGTAACTTCATTCCCTTGAGAACTATCTACTGTAGTGTAGCCATGTCAACACATAGTGCAAATATTGGCTACCCAATTCTCCTTTAATCATACAGTTGTTTCAATGTTACCTCCCAGGATCATCTGCCAACTTAAAAAAATTATAGCATTTTATAAAAAGTTTTCTCAACACACAGCAATATCTGACAGCACACAAACTTACCAAGAAAAGTAACATTTTTGCTTTTACTGTCTCCTGAGACAAGAATCAGAGATGATTTACAGTTCATTTGTTTACTCAGAACGTGTCCTATATTCTTTTCATAAATTTTAGAATGAAAATATCACCTATTCCCTTTTTAAAGAAAAGGAAGTCCTCACAGAGCTTTGTTTTATTACACTTAATGAAACAGAAAAAACTGCTTTATGAGGTATTTATGAGACAGGCCCTGTCTAGAGAGGTGATCTCAGTACTTTTATATTACTGAATGATTAGTACTAGGATTAGAATGATTAGAATGATTAACACTATCTTTTAATAGTGTTACAAACTTCCTGAAAAATCAAAGTCCTCTGATACAAAGTCTTTGATTTGAGACACACAAAGTGCTGCAATCTGCATTTAGTGAGGCAGAATATTATCTGCCAGTTATTTTATGCCAGTACTGCTCTTCGGGACATGGATAAACTCTTGTTTACCACTATGTCCTACTGAGAATACAGTAAATAGAAGGATTCCCTCCTTTTAGTTGTAAAGTTGTTGACAGATAGGAAAGCTGATAGAAAAATTGTTAAAACTAGGCAGATGGAAACTCATCAAAGAATTTTTCAGTCAGAATATGCTGTTTTGCTGAAATTACATAATTTTGGAGAAATACAACAGCTTTTCCTGGTTTCTTTTCTAGTGGGGAGAAAGCTCAAGACAAATTAAGAGTTCTCATTCAATTAGTTACATTCGTATACTTCACTTGTTATTAGCAGATGCTCTCTATACAGAACTTTGACTTCACAGAAGTGGTGGAATATTGTGCCCTTACTCCACATAGGGCACAGGCTCTGAGAGCCCCTAGGAAAGAGAAGAAATTAGGAGGTATGCCGGACGCATGGAGGGGATAAGGTCAGATGCTATCAGACCACCTGGAAACCAGAAGCCAGTGGTTACAAATGTCATGAGGAAGGCTGTGAGAGCAGCTCTGACCACTGCAACTGAAAGCAATGATCAAGCCATTAGAATGAGGTAGTTTGAGGGGGTCTTTAAAATAAAGAGGGGAAAGGAAGGGGATAAATGGGAGCGGGAACTGAGTATTTAAGGGACTCCCTTGGGTTTGCAGTGGTCTGGGTTCAAGTTTCTTGTGTTTTTGTAACAGCTGTGGAGCATCTGAGACTCAATATATTCTTTGTATTTCAAAGTAAGAAACACGAATAATTAAAACAAACAAACAAACAAACAAAATTCCTGACATCTTTTTAATCCAATTCTGAATTGTATCCCTGATCCACACATTTTTCAGAGCCTCCTCTCATTCTCATGACTTTCATGCAGATTTATACACAGCAAAATACAGCTATGAAACAGAAAATAAATTACAATTTCAGTAAAAATATAGTAATTTTAATCACAAATAGGAAATCTGTGTTGTATGGAAATGGAAAAACCTCAAATAAATATTTTGCTTTATGCCAAGAAAGGCACAATTTCCATCTGTGTCATGAGACTTAAGATATGAATATAGCTTTGATATTTCTATCCATAAGTGCATATACAAGACCCAATAAAGCTAAAGGCAGGTGAAGAATTTTACTTCTGCCAGTTAGTTTCAAAATCTCAACTTTTTTTGAGCTGTATCTCAAATTTTTGCATTTCTGTTCTAATGCAGTCATGACAATGAACTTCATCAAGATTCTACAAGTATGTTGTCTTAGCAGTAGCACAATACTCATGAGAGTAAGCTTCAGACACATAGCACAAATTATCCTTCCTTTCCCCATCACTAGTGCTTGACCTAATGTGCATGTTCATCATACTAAATAATCTTGCAGCAATCAGCTCCAATGCATGCAATGCCTATGTGCCAGAGCAGCTCAGAATGTTAAATATCACTTCAGGAAAATGGTGTTTACATGCATGCTGACAGTTCATTTTCAGGTAGGAGCTTCTCAGCTGATTTGTACACAGCAGTTTCATTCTCCAGTCTTCCCACTGTGAAATTTTAGACAGCTTGTCTGCTGAGCACTTACCAGATCTATTAATATTTATACATTCCACACACATTCCAGTCAGAGCATGTTGCAGATCTCTCTGACTTAGAAGCTATTAAGATTCATGACCCCTTTAGCTATTTAATCTATGGTCCTGAAGCCTTTGCAATCAGCTTACACTTGAAGAAAAGAGGGCAAATCATTACTGTTCAAATATTGTCCTGCACAGTGTCCATTTGTAGTCCATCAAAGAGTAGTTAAGAGCTTCAATGCATTCATTTATCTCAGACACACAGGTTATTATAGGAGCCATTCTTTCCTTGGAAGAAGAGAGAATAAGAATGTTATTTACTCAGTTGCATTTAATTATGGATTAAAGACCTTTTTTTTCAGCTGTGGATGCTTCTCTGCATAATAAACTAAATATAATTAATTTTTTCTGTTCTCGTATCTCAACATGCATTTGGATACATTGCACAAGGACACATTGATGTGTTGGCAAGGATATCCATGTAGAAAAAGCACAATCTACCTCCTGAAATGTAGTGCTGACTCCACCTGAAGAAGGAGTCAGCATCCTCCCCTTCTTGAGGTTTATATGCGTCTTCTTAGAATAGTGCTGTGTTCCATCACAGAATTCTTTGGGATCCATGAGAAATATCAAAGTTAGCTTTTTATTAAATGCAAGTCATGTTTTTCTCTGTAACAGAGAGTTTGAGAGTGACTTCAGATGTCCACAGCTCTCAGTGAGTGCAATGAAAGCATGGGAATTTGGCATCTCTAAAGATTTAAGTCTGAAGTCTGTAAAGGTACGCATCTTTGTAGCAGAAAGCAAAGATGCAAAAAATTAATTCAAATAAGTGTTAGACATCTTAGGATACTCAGATTTTAAAACAGAATTTGTAACTATGATCTTAAGGGCTTCAATTCTGTGTCCTTAGGACTGAAGTTTCTTTCACCTTGGGGTATAAATGAGTATCATCATACAATCAGTATCACCATCAGAGTGCTACTATTTTATGCTGCTCTTGGAAATAGCAAGTGTTATACAAGTGTTATATTTTGAAAACCTAATCACCTGTTTTAAAAAATTTTAGAGGAAGATTGGGGAAGAATTTTGTCTGAAAAGGAACTATTGTACTGGTATTCTTGTACAGAAAAAAATAAACTATGATTTCTTTTAAAGCTGATCTCAATAAGTTTTCTATTTTGTCTTGGGTTTGTTTGCTTTGTTGGTTTTTTTTATTTAACAGAAGCACATTATGTAATTCTTTCACTAAATCCAGAACTTTGCTAATTGAAAGGGATGTTTCCAGATCTTGCCTACAGTCTAACGGTCTAAAAAAAACAATAATGTTTAAAATTTTGAAATTACATTCAAGTCTGTGATTAGACATTCTCTTCCTGGGGAACCTGTGTACATACACTATGAAAATTTGTGGAATACTACAGCATTGGCTTCCACAGGAAGAAGATATATAGCGTTTACAGCATATACAGTCCATCACCTATATTTTGTACTCTTTTTTTTTTTGTACTTTCTTATCTCTAGAAACACTCAAGTAAAAAGGAGATCTTTCTTTTAAATTATTTGCTCTCAGTCACTGCCTTCCTACAGGAAGTCATGAAGTTTCTGTCTGCAATTTTATTGTTTTTTCTGTGTGATGAAATGATGTGTTTGGCAATGGTTTAAGTCATAGTTTATCTAAAAGTTCAATTTATAAGCAATTTGTAAAAAGTTTAGACTTGCCAATGTTTTTTCATAGTATATGTTGGCCTGTTAGTGTGAGACAGGCTAATTTTTTTGTGCAGAGTTTGCATAAAACTCCTCTGACTTTAGAGCACAAGCCTCTTCAATATGCTTACATCTCCCATCATTCTTCAGACAAAGACTCCAGTTACCAAAGTGTGACTGAATTATGACTTGAAGGGATGACAAAATTGCAAATCTACTATCAGCAATGGGAAGTTCCATTTCAGAGTGGAGCTGTCCTGAAAACAGAATATCCATTTTGCTGGAAATTTTGAAATTGTGAATTTATTTTCATCTTGCTTCAGAACGGAAAGCTGAAAGCATGCAGTTTTTATCAGATGTCATGGGTTAAAAACATATTTTTAGAAGAAAAAAATTTGAGTTACAAATTTTGGGCTGGGATTCTGGTTTCTAAGAAAAAAATCTGGCAAAATCTGGAATATTCTAATTTCCTAATATTGAGAGGAAAATTATTTCATCTGAAAACTTCACATAAGTGAAGTTGACACAATACATCCTGTGATAAAGACAGGACAAAAAGAGAAAACTGACAAATATACTTAAGCTTTCCTAAATTCCGGAGCAAGTGTGTACATGCACACAGTGATGTTAGAAAAAACTGGGGAGCAATTTTAAAAAGGAGTTGCTGTGGGTGCCAGAATAGCCTTTGTGGCTACCAGAATTTACCTCTGATTGATCTATTGGAGTTGATTGTAAAGGAGACAATTTTATGCCAGTATGAGAAGAATAAAAACAAGAAAAGCCACTTCGTCAAATTCTTACTAAGTATTCAAGAAACTATAAAGCCTTTGAAAATTAAAATCAAGTGTCTGAAGAGGATTATGCTCTTCAGTGATGGGGTAAGAGATGATTTAGGCTCTGAGACTGGAATGGAAACCAGTGGTGCCTAGTTCTTTCCAGACACCCATTGCTTTCCCGGAAGAAGTTCAGAGTCTTCTACACCAAACTTTAGCCTTCTTTCAACAGGCTTGTCTTAGTTGGTGACTTTTCAGAAGTGGTCTTTTCTATGCACAGCAGTCCACCTCTTTGGACAACAGCAAAGAAATCTTATGGCAAAGAATAGCAATAGCACAGTCACCTCTTGAGAAGTGACTGCAGACCTGACAAGCCATCTGCTGCATTTACACTGTAATAACATGAGGGTTTTTAACATTTTTGTTAATGAAGTACGGTCAGTAAAAGAAAATAAATCATTACTGGATTGGATATTCTGATAAGCAGTTTTAATGAGTAACAAGCAGCATTTTCCAATGTCCTTTGGACAGATGTCAAATAAGTATAAGTTTCCTCTCTATAACAGATGGATTTGATGCTTTTACTGACAGTGAGAATTTTGGCAAGGTGAAAAATCCTTCCATCCAGGAGTGGGCTGGCACCGCAGTGCTTCCAAGCCATTGTGCAATGGGCAGTTGGCAGCTGTCCACCTTCCCATGATTACGCACAAAACATGCTACATCAGGAACTAATTTATAGTGCAAAATGGGGGAACATAGCAGAAATTCCTCCATAGATCTAAAAGGCACAAAATAAGAATTTGATCACTGGGAGCTGCCCCTCCCCTTTACATTTCCCCACAGTGCAATGTATGATTCACACACAGCAAAGTTCAGCTGCAGCCATACACAGTGTCAAAAATGCACAAAACCACTCACTGAAGAGATCTGTAAGAATCTAATTCATACTGTCTCCTTAAAATGTTAATTCCGCAGAACCTTCTTTCATTTTCTTTACTTCCGTCTATACCACTGGCAACATCTGACCTGCCTTCCATTGCAACCAAATATTTTCTTTGCTAACAAACCTGAATTGTGCTTTTCAAGGAGGTTTTGCAGTACATTGTTAACTATTTTGGTTGCATGACATAGCAGGTCATCACTGTAATTTTGTAAAGCTCCTGTAAATGTTGTCATAAATTAGCATGTTTCATTTTAAGGTCTAAATAAGTTCCAAATATATTCTGAAGTGCTACAGAGGAAGGGAAAAGAGTGAAAATAATGTATGTGCAGAATCCTAGGCTGTTGTCTTTGAAAAACTCTTATTTCATGGTAATTCACATGGTAATTGAGATAGGAAATGCTTGTAAGGATATGCAGTTAATATTCAACAAGTGGTAATAAGTTGAATTTACATTACTGCAGCACAAACTGTGCAAATGCAATTCTTTGGGTGTCTCAAGGACATATTCACTCTGTGAGACAAACATCTAAATATAGATAACCAAAAGGTGCCAACAGAGAGGTATTTTTTCTGCTAGACATCTTAAAGACGATTTATCTTTGGAACAGATCCATTTACTTTGAAAAGTACCCCATATGCCTACTTTGCCTTTTAAGGCCCCCAAGCAGAAAACCCTATATAGGATAAACCATCTGGAGCTGTGTTATTAGAAAATCATTACTGTAAGCTGTCCCTGATCCAGTTCACAGGTGTATAACTCAGTTAATTTCAGTGGCATTTTAAATAGTGGCAGGTTTGATACTTAGCTTGCTCTTCATAGTACGAACATTTGTCTTGAGAACAGGAGTATGGTGTTGCCATTTCCCTTAAGTCATATTCATTTAGAAATCTGAATATTTGCATAATACAGAAGTAATTCATCCTTAAAGCTTTTCAGTTCCCAAGTTTGTATTTCCTAGCATATACCTTTATGTGAGCAAAATTACTGAAGATGTTGGGTTCGTAAGTACACAGGTAAAAGATATACTTAAATTATCTAACATGGTTTGATATACCATGCACAGAGAAAAAATGCTAAAGTTTGCACTTTGATTTTCTTTTCCTGAAGAATTTATTGAAATAACATGGAAATCTAATAAAGCCCAGTTAGCTTCTTCTGAACAGCTTTTTTTCAAGCCCTTACATCAACAGAAAGAAATTCAGATGTGTTGGAATAGGCTTTGGTTAGACAAAAATTACTTCATTCTTAATCTTCTCTGGGAAAGAGAAAGTTAAAGTATTTTGTTATTTTATTTGTAAAGATGAGTTAAGCCTCAATTCTGCTTAAAAATACTTGAATACGAGAGGAGAGGTTGGTGGCAGGGATTCAGCCAGTGCAGATCAGACCATCTCCAGTTAAATGTTAATATCTCTCCTCCTTCAGTGTTTCCAAACATGCTTCTGAAAGGGAAAAGGAATATGTTTCAGGTTTTGCTCGTGTCAATTTCTCTGAGGAACTTCAGAAGAGGATTAAGTCCTGCACCTAACATAAGGGACACAGTCACTTGTTTCAGGAGATATTTTTAGTGAGAAGTTCCAAATATGAAGAAATGCACTTATTTTTTCAGCAATGATTACCTGTTGTTATAAAGTAAAAATAAATAATATAGGAGAAATCTAACGTGATATATAAATGAAGAATGGGGAGACAAAAGTGGTATTTTCATATGTTTGCATTATTCAGGAGCAGAATCCTTGGGTTCCTATATGGGTTTTAGATGGAAAAGTAATAGAGAAAAAAGAATTAAGTACTCAAAATTTCCCTCTAGAGGATCTCCTTTTTCTCTTGACTTTTTAAGACAGATGGGATGTTAGCTATGTAATTTAGACATCCAAGCTACAGACAATAAAAATGTCACTCTAGAATTGCTCTGCTGGTAGGCACAAATAAGCATAAGCTGATGCATGGGCATGGTAAGTACTGGGCCACAATTAATATCAAGTCCACCAAACAAGACAGATGAAATATAAAAGAAATTGTTCAAGGAAGCAAGTGGGGATGTTCCTCCTGCTCTCTTGTGCAGTCACTGTAGAACGCACAATAGTCATTCTCCTCCTGCAGCACCTCTCCTATGAAGACTGGCTGAGAAAGTTGGGGCTGCTCAGGCTGAAGATGAGAAGGCTCTGGAGAGACCCTACAGCAACTTTTCAGTACCTAAAGGGGGCCAACAAGTGAGCTGGAGAAAGACTTTTTTGAGGGGCATGCAGTGATAGGACAAGGGGTAATGACTTTAAACTGAAAGGGAATATGTTTAGATAAGATATTAGGAAGAAACTTTTTACTGTGAGGGTGGCAAGGTATAGGAACAGGTTGCCCAGAGAAGTTGTGGATGCCCCCAGGGACAGGCCGGATGGGGCTTTGAGCAACTTGGTGCAGTGAAAAGTGTCCCTGCCCATGGAAGGGGAGTTGGAACTAGATGATCTTTAAGATCCCTTTCAGCACAAACCATTCTATGATTAGGCTGAATGTTAGTCATCTAAACTTTGTGCTGATGATCAGTTCTGGGTAAATACCTATTTGTGCTATCAACAAAATCCTAATGCTTATGTAGTGCAGAAGGTGTACTCTTGAAATATTAAGAAGCTACTTTAAATCAGATTATGATCTCTCTGAAATTTAGAATTAGATGTTAGTTGCATTGTCTCCGATTCTTCCATCATTCTTTACCTTTAGGTGTTCTTCTTTGCCTGCATGATAGTGCTCTTTTGTTTATATATATTTTTATATATATATATATAGTAGTGGTTTGGTTTTTTAGCCCTTCCTGGTAACCAGGTCGGAACTAGGAAGTGGCCATGTTCCCAGTATTCCCTATGATTTTTTTACATAAGCCAGAATATAAATAAGACAGAGAGAGAAGCCTGTTTTCTCTTCCAATGAGATTTGGAGACAGCAGACTCCCACAGCCAGTCTCGTTTCTGTGGGGAAGCTGAGGCCTGGTCGGGCCTGCAGGGCCTGTTGTTTCTGCCGATCTGGGGTCTGGTAGCGTGGCGGCGGCGTTGAGCATGATTGTGCTATCTCAAAGAAAGTATTAAGGTTTTCTTTGGCTAGTTCTTTATTGAGTGTGTATACCTGGTTTTGGTTTGTTTTTTTTTTTTGTCCCTTTTCCCTTTCCCTTTCCCTTTGGGGGTGTTGGGGGTTTCTTTCTTATGTGTATATAGACTTTGTAATAGTATATAAATGTAATATAAGTGTAAATATATTTATATATTGCTTTAGCTCTCTTATTTCAGTTTTCTTGTTTTGGTTTTTTTCTCTTTTCCCTTGGTTTTTGGGGGGGAAGCTTTTGCTGTGGTGTTGGGGACTTGATAGGGAGCCAGCTCCAAACCGCCACAATATATACATATACATATATATGTGAGTGTCTGTGTGTATTATAAAGCACTTATTAGAATATATATTGATTGATCAGTTATTTTACCAATAAACTATTTTCAGGTATAAATATGTTTAATACATAAAAAGAATGAAATTAATCATGAGCCTTGAGGAGCAGAAAACCCAGCCCTGTAGTTTCGTAGTACCAATTCATCTCCCAGATTGCACAGCTGAGAAAGTGTTTTGCCCATGGGTGCTAGCTCCACCTCCGGGATTGTCTGTTCCTCTCCTATGCTACGCAACATGACAGAAATCAAAGCCTGCAGATCCCATTTTAAAATTTCATGTATATCCTTAATTAATTCAATTTACTTCATGAATAAGGTAACTAGATAAAAAGCAAAATAAAGGTGACCTACCTGTGCAGCAGGAACTGAATTGCCCATAAATATGTCTATCTGTATATCTCAGAATGTGAGTTATCCAGATAAGTAATTCAAAATAATCTGATATCCATATTAATGATTATGACTTACTCCTTCCATATTTATGAGTCATTATTTGTGTGGTCCCAGAGAACATTATTAATATACATCAAAGGACACAGTTTGACCATGAATATTAATGATCAATGCAAAGTAAAGTTATGAAGTGAAATTCTATGAAGCAGTAAGTTTCACTCATTAATTCCACTTAGTGCATCCTTACAGTTATATTGTCATTAGTTAACAAATACTACATTTTTATGGAAGTGTTGCTCTTCCTTACTCAGGATAGCAATTTTTTATACTTAAATATCTGTCTCAGTTGTGTAATGTAGCAATTATGTACTATAATAAAAAAAACCCATGTACAGTATATTTGGAAGTAAGTTGCTTTATAGCATTTATAAGTTGCTGTTCAACATAGTAAGAAAGAAGCTGTCATTTTCAGCAGCAGTAAGATGAAATTCAGTGAATCTCTTCACCCTAATTGGTGAAACATTGATCAACTATTTAATAGGAAATTTTCATTAAGTCTATGTGCTTTACCCAATATCTAACACCATATTTTTAAGATATTTAAAAATTGGGAAGTGGTTGTCTCACAGATGTTCTGGTTTGGTTGTCAGAGCAGCTTACACTTTTTGTTTGTAATCAAAAGTCAAACCAAAACTGAATGCTTTCTAGATCCTTTTAGTGTGACACTCACCATAGTATCAATGGATCTATTCAAACGAATAAACATACACAGTGAATGTCATTTTGGACACCCCAGAGATATCACACCTAGCCTGCAGGTTCCCCTGAGAGAAGTGAACCCATGTTTCATAGGTCCATTTTGCCAGCTCTTTTCTCAGCTCAGGCTATTTAGGATGTTTGGCATGGTACTACATGTCTATGCTTAGGTTCACAAACTGCTTTCTAGCCATCAAAAAGCTAGTCAGTTAGTTTTCCAGACTTCCTGTGTGATTAAGTGAAAGTCATGAGCACTTCCAGGCGACAATTTGTCTTTTCCTAAAACGGAAGGCTAAGATAGATGTCCATCAGTTACTTTTAACAGTAGATAGGCTGTCATCATGGTTAGGTTTCGTGAATGAAGATTTGGGAAGGGCTCTACCCACGTTTGTTGCAAGCGCGTTGGTGGCTAAAAAGGCCAATATGAGATAGGCACGTCCGGTTGCAAAAGGCACAGCAGAAAGACTCCTTAGATGGTATATTCTGCAAGGCACGATTCTTTCTGCGTTGTCTTTTCTCCTCAAGGGTGATCCTGCGTGCTTTCTCAAAGGCATCAGCAGCGTTACAGATGATGTGCCTCCAGGCCTCCCGATTGGAGGCCAGAGTAGACCAGGTATGGTGGTCAATATGGCCAAGGCTGAGATGTTGTTTCAGGGAGTCCTTGTATCTTTTCTTCGGGGCTCCTCTCCTGTGGCAGCCAGTGGCAAGTTCACCATAAAGCAGGATCTTAGGGAGGTGGTGGTCCTTTATCCTGGAGACGTGCCCTGCCCAACGCAGCTGTGTTCTCAGCAACATGGCCTCAATACTTGTGACTGCTGCTTGTTCAAGAACAGATGTATTGGTCACATAGTCTGACCAGTGGATGTTTAGGATTGTACGGAGGCAGCGTTGATGGAAGCGTTCTAGGAGACACAGGTGGTGGCGGTAGATGACCCATGATTCAGATCCGTATAAGAGAGTAGACAGCACAATGGCTCTGTAAACACTGATCTTGGTACTTTTCTTCAAGTGTTTATTACGCCATACTATTTTATGAAGCTTTCCGAAAGCACTATATGCCTTTGCTAACCTGTTGTCTATCTCCCCGTCAATCTTACCATCTGAGGAGATGAGGCTGCCTAGGTAATTAAACTGCTGGACTGATTTGAGTTCTGATTGGCTGATGGTGATGTGGGGATGATGGGGGACTTCCTGAGGTAGGGGTTGATGGAGAACTTCTGTCTTCTTTAGACTGACTTCCAGCCCAAAGAGCTCAGCAGTGTCTGCAAAGCAGGATGTTAAACGCTGCAGAGCTGCTTCTGTGTGGGCAACAAGGGCGGCATCATCAGCATAAAGCAGCTCCCAGACAAGATGGTTTAAGGTCTTGGTGTGGGCCTTCAGTCGCCTTAGGTTGAATAGGTTTCCCTCAGTACGGTATCGAATGTAGATACCGTCCTGATCATCGAGGTCTGCCGTGGCCCTTTGGAGCATCATGCTGAAAAAGATTGTGAATAGGGTTGGTGCGAGAACGCAGCCTTGTTTCACACCATTAGTTATTAGAAAGGGCTCAGAAAGTGTGTTGCCATATCTGACTTGGCCGTGCTGATCCTCATGGAGTGAGATGATCATTTTAAGGAATTTGGGGGGACAACCTAAATGTTCCAAAATCTGCCATAGACCTTTTCTGCTCACAGTATTGAAAGCCTTGGTGAGGTCGACAAAGGTTACGTTCTGTTCCCTACACTTCTCTTGCAGATAGGCTGTATGCTTTTGAGAAAGCACACAAGATCACTCTCAAGGAGAAAAAACAACGCAGAAAGAATCGTGCCTTGCAGAATATACCACCTAAGGAGTCTTTCTGTTGTGCCTTTTGCAACTGGACGTGCCTATCTCATATTGACCTTTTTAGCCACCAGCGCACTTGTAGCAAACGTGGGTAGAGCCCTCCCCAAATCTTCGTTTGCAAAGCCTAGCCATGATGATGATGATGGGATAGGGTGTGGATAACAAACTTCCACTTAGACATGTAGAGCATGTACTCTAACTGGAGATGCCCCAGAATCCACAGACATGGCCTAGGAAGAGCCATGCCCTTAAGAACTAGCATGTGGGACCAGGATATCCTATAGGGAGTTCTAAATTGTGCTAGGCATCTGTGATTACACAGAGGAACTTGGTCTTTAAAATGGCAGTCAAGATGAGATTAAGGCACCTTAATATTTGTATTCAAAGTATTGTCATAATAATATTGTCTTCATTAGAGTTAGTTATTTCTACTCCAGTATACCTAGTTGTGACACAGGGCAAAATGTTTTGCCTGGATGTGGAAGCTTAGTACCATATAAGACACCTGAGAATATTTGAGACAGCCTTGTGCATGGACCTAGCAGAGACACATGCACCTGTGAAATGGCTGTTGGAGGCCAGGTCTTGTGTCCCAGGGCTTCCTAAATGGCCCTTGCTTGTCACAGATGTGGTTGACTGTATCTGAACTATTGACAATACAGCCAGTGGAGTCAAGAGAGCTTTTCCCATGATCAATTGTGAGTATCATGTCTCAAATGGTGCCACATGCTTATGTTTAGAAAACTGAATTACATTTTTTATTTCCACTTTTTGATGAAACTAGTTATTCTGAGAGGGTTGCCTTCTGCATTAGTTATGATTGGGCTCCAGAGACTGTCATGGGAGCTGAGACACCTTATAAAAAGTATATAAAACTGTACCGCAGACACCTAAATTTAGATACATAGTCATATCTCTAAAAGACACTGAAAGGAAAAGTGAACTGAATTCCAGGTGTTAGCGACTAGAATCTAATTTTGGGTCTTTTTACATCATATGGTAGTTCTATCTCACTCTAGTCTCTCTATCAAAATTCAGTCTGGAATAAAAAACTTGTATGTGTGTCTGTGGCTATGCACAATGTCAACAACTCCACAAATCATTGAAAAGACAAAGTGGTATGGGTTGTCATTCATTTATGGATGACTTTTAAAACTCACCAGTGTTATCAAGCATTAATAGGAAGTTCTGCTTGCTCTTGAGGGATTTGACTAAAAATGAGTCCTGCATGTTTTGAAGTAACCCCTGCTTTAATCCAGGTAACACCGAGATGCTATTCATTGATCGAAGGTACTGGTGTAGACAGCTAAACTCCTGTAGGTTATACTGTTCTTGAATTCATTAGTTTAGTGAGAAATCTCATAATTATTTTGAATCCTATTATGTTCTGATAGAAAGAGAGAAGTAAAGTTGCAACTGAACGATTTAAATCCTATTTATGCTCAAGATTCCTGGCAAATTGAAAACGTTTGAAATAGAGAAAGAAGTCATTACTAAAAAGTGAGTTTTAGCAGAAATCTTTAAATGATAAAGGCCGTATCCTTCCTTTTGATGTATATGTGAATCTTCCACTGAAGTCAACTGGAACAGCATTTGTACCTTCAGGATCTGGATTTATTCATAATCCTTTGAATTTTAAATTCTCATTCCATTATATCAAGTAAGGGAGAGGGGATTAGTTGGCAGTATCTGAGAGCTTTAATTTTTTATGGGACTTGTATATCTAATAGAAAAGTAAAGGCAAAATAGAGAATGCATTACTCATGAAAAACAGCATTTTAAAATGTGTCCTTTACAAACCTTGATTTTTGCATCAGGAATCTTCTTACTGTCTTAACACTACTCTTTATCATTGACCAGCAGGTAGAAAAAAAAGAGATTAGAATTTACAACAAAGGGAAACACTTTTGTTTGGATTGAAGATACACAGTGTTCACAAAACCTACATGCTCACATTTTTCTGTTATCCATATGCAGAGAGGAGTCTGTCTGTTCTGAACTGTATGCTGCTTTAATTTTACTCATCACTTCTTTGATGAACACTATGATAGTTAAAACGTTTTACTTTTTATCTCTAATAGCTGGTTTGAGTGTAGGCTTTTTAGAATGTCAAGCATATAGGAGATGATAGCAGACTACAGAACTTAGCATAATGCTCTGCTAGATCATTACCCCATAGAATTATCAGCAATAATTTCAATGCACAATTTCCCACTGACACTTACATCAAGTAAAAATTTCATTAGTAGTCAATTAGTGTATTTTCCACTTATTTTAAAAGAGTCCATTGATTCAAACATGTTGACATGTGACATGTGACATTAGAATTCAAATTTTTAGTTCCTTAATGTAAGGGTAAGTGGATTGAAGGAATATAGGATTCATTAAGTTACACGATTGCAGACTATTTGTGTATCTGTATAAAAGAAATAACAGATAACAAGGAAAATGAAAGATAAGGCACACAAAATCAGAGGCAATAATGAGAAGGTGGTATTAGAGACTGTTAGCAAAGACCAGAACTCTCTGGTTGATGCCTGATGGATCATTGAAGGATTTGCTCAGGCACAGACTTGCTGAGGGTCAGATTGAAGTTTGTCACTGGAAATAAAGGGCCATGAGTATTTTGGGATATTAGGAGGAACTAAGGTTACGTAGACCTTGTTAAGAGGTGTTTAAGGGAAGCACTAAAGGTGTGGAAAGGAAAAGATCAGGGCAGATAATGGAGAAGCAAACATGAAAGAATGAAGGAGAGGTAGGAATAAAAGGAGTAAGACAGATGTAAGTTGGCCAGTGCACTTGTCTGTGTCCCAAGCCCTGAACCTAACTGCTACAGCCTGTCATATCTTACTACTAAATCTTATTCTTATTTTTCTCTGTGTAACTCAGTCTCTTCTATGTGTGATTCCTGCAGTCTAAGTGCCAGCAACTGGAGGAAAGGTCACATTGATAGGTCTAGGGGCCGGCAACCAGAGGGACCAGCATGTAGAACAGGGCTGATTGCCAGGAACCAGAGATCTAGGTGTTTGCATTGCCTGGTGATTTACGCAGGAACACCTACATTGAATTAAAAGGCATTCATTAAGCTATGCATATACAACTCACTAACTTTGAGCTAGACTAGCTCACAAGTAGAGGACCTGCATCTGAAAGGACTCCAGGTCTGAGTAAGTGGTAGGTGAGGAAGCCTGAGGTCTGGCCATAGACATCAGGCAGTCTGAGAGCCCATGCTGACATCTAAGGGATCTATGATGGAGGGACTGCCCATGAGGTGAGTATCTTGGTACATACATACGGCTGAAGGAGAAGATCAAAACGGACTAGCTGGTGAGGAGGGGGAGACCTCCATACAGGGAGAGGGGGCCCAAGGTTTGGGCCCCAAGGGTTTGGATTATGTTACACAGAATTGGAGACTGTGTCAATATACAAGGCCATTGTCACTCTGGATATGAATTTGGGGAGTGAATTGTCTTTTGAGTTCTCTCCTGAATTTGGATAGTATATGGGGCTTATTTTCATCAGCAAACTCCAGTCTTGATCAGCCAGAAGGGAGTAACAGGACATGGCTCTCTGCACCTCTTTTCTGTGAGTTTTCATAGGGTTACATAGTGTTAGCATGTTTTTAGAGATAACAATCTGCATTTGCATGTGCGTGCACTAGTCGCTCTGAAATACTCACTGTGTGCTGCTACTGGCCAGACCTGTGCATGGGCACAGCAGCAGCAGCAGCAGCATCCCTGGAACTGGGATGGAGATACCCTCAGGTGCCAAGACCATGCCTGGCTGGACTGCAGCAGCCAGGAGGAAGCATCCTTTGTGTCCTAGGGACTGCTCCCTTCACATCTTTAATACTCGGTATCTTCATCAGCTGTTTGTCAGTCCTGCCTTTCATATCTTATTCAAGTTCATTGCAACTGGCCTTTAAAAAACATAAATTACTTTTACTGCTACAAATGGAATTAAAAAGCCTGATGCAAACAAAGCTGACAGTTTTTGATTTTGAGGAGTTTATTTTTCTTTGTAGAGTTTGGAGGCTTTGATGGAGGCCAGTCTTTTATCATGTCATCTGATAGAAAAATAAAGAATGAAAAACAAAAGCAAACCAAAGCAATGATTTGACCTCTTTCCAACAGAAGAACTCTCTGAAAGGTGATGGTTACCATCTGTCAAAATTTTTAAAATGCTAAAAATTAAGAAAAATAGATAATTCAATAGATCAATCTAATTTAAAAAACCCTATTAACTTCTTAAAAGCTGAGTAGAGATTTTTTGCTAAAAAAACCCCACATTCCTTTGAGGGGAAAAAAATCCAACCTGATTAAATCCCAAATAATAAAAGACAAACCTTTGCAGAACTTAATAGTTCTGATTTGCAGGTGTTGAAAGAAAGTTCTACTCATGGAAGTGTCAATTTATGTTTGAACTGAGATTTTGCTTTTCTTCTAAGAATCTGCTGCCAGCAGACATCAAAGGTGGAATACAGACTTAGATGACTGTTTCTTTTGTTCTCACATTAAATAACTTACTTCTGGTCTTGCCACTCTTGAGTTAAACAGCTTTTGAGGTTCTGTTAAAATTATGACATCAAGCTGTTTGAATTGAAACAAGAATGTAATGCCATTGGTACCTGGACAGTTCTTCCTTGCCATGCTGATTTGTAGAATACTTTTTGAGCTATTCACATCATCTTACATAACTTGCTCAATTCCATGAAAAAAAATCCAGTTTAAGTTAGTAAGCATTGTTGAGTTTTCAGTCAAAACTCATAGGGTCAGGTCTAGGTGTAAAAGTTCATTTAAACTCCTAGCACCTATTTAGTTCTTTAATTGCCCATTGAAACAGTTAGGTACCTAAATATGAGCTAGAACAATAAATTATCAACTGGATTTGGGACTCAGTTTTGCACCCTAATACAGACTCATAAAGGCCAGAATACTTTTGTGATGAAACTGTGGGTAATTTGGATGCTACCAGTTGTCTAGACAGTCACAGCTGCCCTGAAGCCACTCTTGGTGTTTTTCTTGGCTTTAAGCCTCCTGATGATCTTTGCAACAAGGGAATGTCAACTCATACAATGGTGGCTCTATATGCTTTCATCACAAAAGGTTCTTAATAAAAGACAAGGAGCTGGCTTTATTAGTCACTTAATGTTATTATCAATGTGTCTCCCATTACTAGATTTGAATTCACTGAATAGAAGTGCTTTTTCTTTTGTACATCCTGCAGCACAATTGAATTTGAAGTCTCTGCATGATAATGATATAAGAGCCAAGGAGCTCTCAGTATAGACTGAGACTACTGCATCATACCCTGAATTACACCCAGTTTGCTAGCGTAGTGTGTGAGTATACAGGCAATATTCCACCATTGCTTCTAGGCTGGGCTAATCTAAGCTCTCATAAAAGCTGACAAAATGGTGGGGGACCAAGAAAGGAGAAGAACTTTCAACCTTAACCCCTATACTCCTTTAGCAGAGTGTCAGCTCACATGCTGTCAGCAATATCAAGAAAAAAATTGATCCTGCGATTAGCTCAGTTGGTTAAAATTTGGTGACACCGAGGCCATGGGGTCAATCCCCAGTATGGGCCACTCACTTCAGAGCTGGACTTGTTGATCCTTGTGGGTCCCTTCCAACTCAGAATGTTCTGTGATTCTGTAAAAGCAGTGCCACTGAATGTTCAAACTTCAAAATTGTTTGCAACTTTAATTCAGCCATCTTTACAAGACAAATTTTCCCCCATTTACTCTTTGCTCCTTTTTTATCCAAGTCAAATTGGTGACGAACTTTGTACTGGAGGGTTGAGGACGTCGTGTGAGAACTGGATGGGGCAATAAAGGGCTGCAGCATTGCCCAGTGCCCTGTCAGCACTTCCCAATACTTGTCATCAAGGAGAGTGGATCAGATTTAGCAAGATGATAATCACAGGTCAGACTCTGCTCTTTTACACAATGAGTAATCTACAGCAAATTCACTGCCTCTGATTAGATTCACACCTGTGGAAATCAAGTATTCTCTGCCTTGTCCCTCTAGTGCTTTCTGCTTCTCCTAGCCTTAGGGCACTTTATTGAACAACCTCCAGGCACTCTCAGGGATGCTCCTGCCATCATGTCACTTCCACAGCTGTTAGGAAGTCAAAAAGAAGCCTTCTGGGTATGTCTTTTTTACACACCTTGAAACAAACTACATTGAGCTTTGTCAAAAAATCAGTTCAGTGAATAGAAAAATGTCTATGAGTATCAAATGCTACCAGGTTTTCCAGCTAATATTTATTGCTGAAATAAGATTGCAACAAGTACTTTGATCCTTTGAATGTCACTTGAATACTTTCCTTTAACATGATGCTTCTTGTCTGTATAAGATGTGGCATGCACTGCTATTATAAAAAAATTATAATAATTTCTTCTGCATTTCCAACAGCTGAAATGTATGTTATTGATTTTTACTTCTCTTTAGTTAAGGTGTCTCAATGGCTTATCTCCTTGGCTATCTTTGGCACAGTTAGGTCAACTCCTAAACCAAGTACAATCCAGTCTTGCACAAAGAATTAGAAGGTAGCTTTGAATTCTCTATCTTGACTTGCTTATCAAGGTCTAACAATCAGTCTTCGTGCATCCAGTGTGAAATTACATCTCTGGAAAAGGTGATGTCATTGCTCAGAAATTGGTTACTTAGCTAGATAAATTTATGATCTCCCAGAAGAAGCATTTATCACAAGACACACTAAAAGCAGTGGATTTGAAGACAATGGCAAAAGTTTATGTCTAAGTATAGGGAAGCCTTGGCTAAACAATTATTCCTCTTTCCATAAGGTGGAAGAGTAGATATGAATGTCATTTCAGATAAGATTGATCGCTATTCAGGAGCTTATAGTTGTGCATAGTAGGCTGTGTATTAGAAACAAAAAGGTTTCATTGCTACTCTGAGGATGCAGTTTGTCTTCCTGCAAAGAGATAGGTGATTTACCATCTTTTTAAAACAAAAACACAACCTCCTTGGGCAAGACCAGACACAAGAAATGGTTCTGTTTCCATTTGACAGAAAGGAGCAATGCCTACAGCAATGTATATTTCGAACAGCATGTTAACAAGTGAACTGCAGCAATTCATGACAGTGTTTGGAAAACAGGCAGACAGGGAGTATATTCTGATTAAAGATTTCTGCAAATACTATGGAGAACTTTAGTCAGTGAGTATTATTCTGCTTAGATTAGGAAAGAGGCTACAGGATGCAGAACTAGTTAGCAGTTAATTAAAAAGGATTACAACTGATCAAGTTACAGTTACCTTCTATTTGATTGCAGTCTGTAAAGGATTATTTTTACAATACAAAGTCAGTGACAGATTATATGTAGTCTGCTGTTAAATCATCAGAAAATCTTTTTACTGTACAACTGGTTAGCTTTTTCATTTTGCTATTAAAAAAAAAAGATGTACTATAAATGCATCCAAAAGTGCCATTACACCTTTGTGATGTTTGGAATGGTTAGTGTCACTGTTTTATAAGATGATTGTTTTGTGTTTAGGTTTTTTTTTTCTTTCTCTTTTGTCAAAGGACAATTTGATGGGTTAGGCTTTATATATCCTCTTTTCTTTCTGAAAAGAAAGAGGAAACATAACATTTAGTTGTGAAAGCAACTAAAATGAAAGCATTTTGTGGCAGATGGGATTTTTATGAGCCGTTTGTCACTATATACCAGTCTTGTTAAAGAGCAATCGTTTGCTGCTTCATTACACTAAGATAGCTCTGTTTAGGGTTCCACTCAGCTGTGAAATTACTTTAAAACTTCTATAAGGAATAGAGATGGGATTTAAAAAAAAAAAAAAAAAAAAAAAGATTGCTAACACAGTATAAAGAATAGAAATAAAAACAAAAACAAAAAAAAACCACGCACCATTTTTTTGGAAGTAGAGAGGAATATAGAAATATTGCATTGTGTACTTACACTTAATCTGCTGGTTTAAGATGTAAAGGGGCTCCAGAGTACTATTATTTTCTGCACCTAAAAAAAGTAATGTTCATGTTAGTCTACATAGAAAAACTAAGAAGACATTAGGAAAAAAAATATTGGTTTCTTTATGCTGCTTTGACAAAATGCAAATGAAAGAATTAGATGAACAGAGATACCAGTATGAAAATACTGGGCCAGATCCTCATCTGCTGTCCATCAATGGCTCTAGTCAGGATTATGCTGTTCTTATGTTTTTCTTGAGTGTAAGCTCTGAATCTTTAAACCTTTGCATCTTGCCCTGGGCAATTTCAATTTAACATAGTCCCCTGGGAGCCCTAAGTGACCCTGAGAAAAGCAAGTGCCAGCAGAGTTTCTCTTCTAGGCATTCCTGCTCCAGGGCCCTGAGTAGTGCCCATGACATGATTTACATGTCCAAGTCAGTCATTGATCCAGACATCAGTCAAAGCTTTTATATGTTTACCTGACAAAATTTAAGCATGTAACTTTCTCTGGGTATACTCATGCAAATTCACACATGGGACTCTATTCATATGCTTGGCATTCATATAGTCTTTTTCTCTAAGATGCCAAGACTCTTTTTCTTAATTCATGCATCCAGTCTTTCTGATTATAATGGTATTTATTAAATCATATTTGATTCATTCATATGTTTAATTTTGGAAAATGTTGACTTCCAATAAAATATGTTAAACACTTCCTTAAATAAAACTTGGCTCTTCTGTCCTGAAATGACTTCTTACTAACTCCTGAAACCAATTTAAACAGTGTTGCCAAATTTCCTAGCCACCAACAAACAGCTGGTACTGCTGTATATCTGACACACCTTCCTGATCAGTCTGTGCACTTCTTCATTATTCCCACTGGAAAAAGGTCTCCTTCTGGCTGAGCAGCATTCCTATTTTCATCTATGAATGTTACAAACACCGAGTTATAGCACATCATTTAAAACATCACAGTATTAATGCCAGTGTCCATGCGATCAAACTTCTCCTGTCTTACACTTTAATTTAATTCTTTCATACATACTTTTGTAATTTTCTGTAGTGACTTCACTGTGTTACATTTGAAATATCTCTTTGTGGTAATTCTTCCCCATGATTATGCTTCAGCCCCTTTTTTCCAGTCATTTCTCTTTCTGTCTTATTTTAATGTCACATCAAATCTTTATTCTATGATATGGACTCTGTATTACCTGAAATAAAAAATCTTTATTCGTAGTGTATGTCCTCATGATTCTGTGGACAGGCCATCAGGAAAGAGGCTTGCCACAAGTTTAAGCTGGGATGCAGGAACATGGTCAACCCCTCTATAGCTAATAGTCAAAAACTACTTAGTGAGCAGCCCCTCTTTGTCCTGCCCTGCTCATACTGGTGTGGATTCAAAATTTTGACATATGTTCATGTAGAAAAGGTTGATCTCTGTCAGCCCCTCACTTTCTATGAATGTTTTGAAAGTTAATCAATCCAAGTGTCTGACGCTAACCCCACATCCATAGTCCTTGGATCTGCTGCTGGGAATGGTCTGTTCTTTCATCAGCAAATCCCTGCAGTTGGAAGTTTTCCCTTAACCTGCAAGATCATTGTCAAGCTCCTTCCTGCTAATTCTGCACGGGCTATTGGGAAAGACACATTCTCTGACTTCCACATTCTTTCTACTGATGGGTAAGAAAGAAATTAACTTATGTCTGCTGTAAGAATGGTGCACACCACAGTGTCCTGGGAATGGTTGCACCTGGAGAAATCAAATGGTCTGCTTCATCACTGTCATTCACTTCTAACCTTCTACTTCAACTGAGACAATCCCCCAATGTTGTATTTACCTTGGGACTCTCCAAAGGGAGAGCTTCTAAACTTCTGGATTCAGATATACTCCCTGCTACTTCATCATATTCCACAGAGAACTTCCTTAATGTTGGAAAATCTCAACAGGACATCCATATAGGAGGTAATCACACTAGACCACTTTATAACAGCACTTAAGCATGCTATTTGTCTACCTTTTAGTGATATCTCTTTTGGGATGAGCTGAAATATGGTCAACACTCAGGCAGATTAAGCCCTTCTGAAGAAGAAGACAGTAGCTGATGAATATCGATAAGTAGGTTTCCCATTGTACTATCCCAAGTTTTATAAAGAACAACTTTTATAAAATGTTTGGTCTGGACAAGAACATTCAAATAGAGGCAATTTGTGCTTGAGAAATTTCTATGTTGAAAACCTGGGTACATATTGTCTTTATGCATATGCATTTACAGAAGTGAAAAACAGAAGTCACATGAGTAGGAATTAAAAAGTTCTGCTCTTTTTACATTTACTTATATATTCTTTTTACCAGTTCAAAATTTTTTTATCTCCTGATCGTGTTTGCCATGAGGAACTGATGATTTTAAAGTGCTTTAATTAGGTGTTAAATTTGCAATTTAAATTCACCTGACTTATGTATGAGTCTTCATGAGTTAGGTGCATGTTCTATGAAATATAGGAAGTCATATTTTTATCATTACTGAAGCTGCGTTCTTACTTCAGAAGATCAGTATCACTAATTGCAGTTTTTCTTACCAGTTTCATGTTGTCTATGTTAAATCTTCTTAGTTTCTGAGTAATCCAAATTTCCCAATAATACTAAATTGATGCACCACTTCCTAAAAACTCTTTTAATGTTTGTCTCACATATCTAGTACTTTTATACAGCTTCTATTGATAATAATGTATAAGAAAATTGCAAGTGAGATTAATTTACATACAGATAATGACTGAGTTATCCTTCCCAAAGAATTGCACATTGAATTACTTCACACTCACATTGTAACTTTGGATCAGCTTTCTGAAGGTACATTAGTATGGAGCTGTGATCCCTCTACAAACACTGCTATCTGTACTTACAGCTTTTAAGGACTTACGTGGTTGCTCATACTTGGGGACTGAAACACAGGTGTTATAAAGTTCATCTGTCTTTGACTCAAGTGTTACTCTTACAATACATATTTTATTGACAGGTTTTTAAAGAGCTGCAAACCTTTAGCATGGCCTCAGGGTAGCATTTTAATTATCTTCTAAACCTCCTCAGGTCTCTTGCACAGCACACTAAGAATTGTTGCATTTTGGAATGACTGGCAATATCCAGGTCAGACCATGGGCAATATATGGGTCTGTTTAGACTTGTGAGTGCTAATATTAACTGCCTTTTAATAGAAAGGCGGGCTCATAGTATCTAATCACCAAGGAGGAAGTGTGAGGGTATTGATGAACCTTCTCCAGCATCTTTTTATCTCTTACTTAGAGTTTGCCTTGTAATGAGAGATTTTCCTACAGCTCTTCATCCCCTGATGAACTCGGGAGAAGAGGTGAAAAAAATAATGTGAAAATTCCTTCTCTGGTATTACTTTTGTATGCAATGCACAGAATATTAGTGTTCCAGGCTTTGGTTCATTCTTAACTCTATAATCCTTATAGATCTTTGAGTTATATATAGAATGGCCATGAATCCCAGTGTACCAAGATAGTGGACAGTACTTGATTCCATAAATCATATTCTCATAAGCAAATTCAGTTATTCAAATGCTCGTAAGACAAATGTGGTCATTCACAAAGACATGGACCAATTTAATCTAATTTTAGATCTGATTAATAATCAGATTGTAGATCTGATTTTAGAAAGATAACTGGGTTGAAATTTTATGGTAATGTAACCTAACAACTGGCAACCAAGAGGAAGAATAGAGAAAAGAACCATTCAAATAGGTGATCTGCATAGTATTTTTTATAACCGATTTTGGAAAACATAGTATTATTTAATCTAGATGACAATACAAGCTACCAAATAAAGAGAGGTTTTTTTGCTATAAGTTCTAATAATAAAAAGTACATGACCTTTTATGCAAAAAAAAAGAGATGATATTAAGATTTTATTTAGTTTGTGATTTTCTCAATGGATAGGTTCAGGGCCTAGCACTGGCAGATGTCATGCCATGGGGAGAAAAGGAGTTCAAAAAAGTGCAGGGAACGTAATAATGGGATCTTAAAGAAGCTGTTTTAAGCCACATGAATGTTGGAAAATCAGGTGGTAAATTTAGGAGACTGGCTACCTCAATCATAGACCTTTGAAAAGAAATTCACGGGTCAACAAAATTTTTTGAAAAAAAAAAAAAAAGGATTAGCTTTAGACATACTTTGAGTAATGATAAAATAAACAGGCATTTAGGCTTCTTTTTTTGCATAAAAGCCCATTCATTATACAATTGCTTTGTGTAAGTGGAATTATGTATTTTTATCAGAGATACATTCCTCTATTACAGAAATAAAGAAAAAGAACACAATAAAGCTCTGGAAAGAGGTTTTGAAATACCTTTATATTTGTACAAAGTACTAAAATTCTTCCATGTTATACCATTCATTGTTAAGATACTGGTACACCAGAAAAATGCTTTGGATTATTCTGACCCTTGGGGACCATTTCTGTGTTGTTGGCATCTCTGTAGAAAAATGTTTGAGCAACATCTTATGCCTTCGGGGGTCACTGTTTCTTCTAGTCATATAGTTAGTTGTATTTTACCATCTTGAACTAGCATGGGATTGATGTTTACTATTACAGTTACACTTACAAGTACTGTAATTTTCTCCCAATATGTGAGAAGAAAACCAAGCTATTGAGTATAGATTTTTCTGTCTAAGTGAACTAAAATTAGAAAAAACAAAATAAGTAGTACAAAAGGGTAGAAAATTTGATTTTTTTAACTGCTTCTTGAGCTATTGAAATCAAAATAGCTCCTAGCATAGACACATTTAACAGTCTGAAATGAGAGTCTTAACTGATAGAAAAAGACTCTGTGACAGCCAAAGGCAGTTTTACCTCAGTTGAGGATCTATTTTACAGTATTTTTCTCATACAATGTCCCTACCCTATTAAAATTACTGAAAAAAAAATGTCAAAATCTGTCCTTTGGCCACTGATTATGACCTGATGTGTTACATGCTAGCTAAAGCCATATTTCAAGGTGAATACACTTCAAAACAGTGAAAAGGCTTGAGAATCCAATTAAGGAAACTTTAAATTACTAAATCCACAATTTGAAAGTAAAGAAGCAGTTGGTTTATTTGCCTACAGAGACTTTGCAGGCAGATTTTATTATGAAAAACTCAAGTCCTCCAGGCCTAGTGACAGCTGAATCCTACAATATGCTGCATTTGGCAGTAACTCTTAGAAGAGATATATGCGTCTCCTTTTCCTGTTAAATATAGGTGTTAAGTCTTCAGTGCTACTGGTGCTCAGTATACGAGTTTCCATCATAAAGATGAAGAACTAGACAGTTACTCTTGGGTGGCTCTACCAGATAGGCTTTTATAAACTTGTTATACTTTAGAATGTCAGGCATTTCTTTATTTCAAAAAAACCTAAAAGGATAAAACTCACAAGAAAGAAATTTAGAATTAGAGGAACCAAACAAACTTATGAGCAAATCTGTTTTCCTTACAGCCCCGTACCATTTCACCTGTTCCTCTGCTTCCTTTTTTTTTTTTTTTAATGCTTCAAACTTCTCAAGCCTTTCCATGTTTTTTAAGGGGAATAACAGTTTGGTTGGGATTTTTTTCCTTGAAACTGATGGAATTTTGACTTGGTTTTTTATGGCTGTAGATTTTTGAGATTAAAAATCAAAATCCTCCCTTTAAATACCCTAGGTCTTTTATCACCCCTATTGAGACAGCTTCCTAGGACTAGAAGGGTTATCTTTTCTTCTACAAGAAGAGCAGCAGCAATTATGTATGAGCTGCAGAGAGACCAAAGGATAATGCTGGAAACTGGCAATTTCTGAAAAAGCATCTACATTTCCAGCTATAAGTTTTTATTAGATATTAGAAGATAATTCCACAAAGAGTTTATTAATTGTCAGCCAGAAGACCTTGAACATTAACTGGCTGCTGTTAGCAGATACAGGTGTTCACACTGAGAATCACACTAAATTTTCAATGAAGATTTTACCTAAGTCCCAACTCTTTATGTGGGATTAGAGTCCACTCTGTTAAGTGACATGCAAATGTTGCTCAGGCAGGAGTTCTAAAGGAAGATTTGGGTCCCCAAAGGTTTTTGAAGTGCAAAGGACTTCTGAATCCAGATGTCTTCTAAATTGCCATTCTATAATCTCTTCTTTGGTGAACACAAATATGATTTTTTGGCTGAAACTTCCCTACGTTCTTTTTGTAGTTATCCACCATTATCCCAGGCAAGCTGCCAGGTGTCTCAACTTCAGAGAATTACATAAATGAAGTGTGACTAAAGCCTGTGAAGAACTTGGTCTAGTAGAGATGCACTGAGTTACAGTTCATCACAAGTAGTACCCTTGGCAGGGACCTTGAAGCCTGGGGAAAAGGCAAGCACCTATTCAGACTCATTTTTCTCAAATACAAGACTCTAGTTATCCCAGTGCCCTGGGATATTCTACCTCTCCTCTAACAACCTCCCTTGGTGGTCATGGTTACCTCAAACCCCATGTCATCCCTACATTGTGCATATCTTGTACACAATAGTACAGTGTCGTCTCACTCTAAGAAAACAAGTAGACATGGCTCTTAGGAACATGGTTTAGTCATGGACTTGTCCATGTTAGGTTTCCAGTTGGACTTGATGATCTTAATGGTTTTTATTAATATCTTTATTGATGATCTGGATAAGTGGATTGAGTCTACCATTAGCAAATTTCCAGATGATGCCAAGGTGGGGGAAGTGTTGATCTGGAGGGTAGGAGGGAGGCTCAGGGAGACCTCGTCACTCTCTATAATTATCTGAAAGGATGCTGTAGCCAGGCGGGTGTCGGTCTCTTCTCCCAGGCAACTAGCAATAGGACAAGAGAGCATGGTCTTAAGCTGCATCAGGGGAAGTTTGGGTTGGATACTAGAAATTCTTCACAGAAAGGGTGACTGTGCATAACAATGGGCTGCCCAGGGAGGTGGTGGAGTCACCATACCTGGAGGTATTTAAGAAAAGACTGGATGAGGCACTTCGTGCCATGGTCTAGTTGACAATGTGGTGTTCGGTGGACTCGATGATCTCAGAGATCTTTTTCAACCGCAGCTGATTCTGTGATTCTGTGATGCTTTTGCAACATAAATGATCCTATTATTTTGTGATTCTATGACTTGAACCAAATCCTGCCACAAATTATTAACCTTGCTGTTGAAATATTTCTCTTTTTTAAAAGACATGTCCTTCATCTTTTATTCTCTCTCTGAACTGATTTGGTGACCTCTTATTTTTCCCTTTTTTTCAGTCTCTTGGATAAGTTTTCAGTTAGGAGATGGCATATTTCCTAAATTCACAGACATCATAGGCCTTTGCAGGGAGCCTCTGACCCTCTGGAGTTGGCTTCTGATAAGCCAACAGCATGCTTGGGCAACATCTCCCTTAAAGCATATAGAGAAAAGAAAGATGAGACAAGACACAAAGTATTTATCCATAAAATGTAAACAAAAATGCACAAAGAGGTATTTATTTAAGGAGGTAGCAACCTTGTGTTGTAGGAAATAGCTGGGAAAACAAGTAGGACTTCCCAAATTTTTTGAGAAAGCGTAAATAGTTATCAAAACTGGATTTGAAGTGAGCAAGTGTAATATTTGTCCATACAATGAAAGCTCCACTGAGGGTGAACAGCTTGAGACAGTAGTGTATAGCCCATAAAGATGTTTCTGTGAGGTGAAATGGGTGAAATACCTGGCGTTTATTGTAGGATACTGCAAACCTGTTGTCTCCACAGTCTCTGCAGGCCTTACCGTTTGCTGTCCTGCTCTTGCTGGACTGCAGCAATGGCGACTTTATTATTTACTTTTTTTCTCTCATGGGTATGGGCAACATTAGGGACACTCATGGCAGCTTGCTATTCTCAGTCACAAGCCAGGGACTTCTGCTTTCCCCTGCACACCAGATAAATAAGCTGAGACTCAAATATACATAGGGGAAAATAAAAGATTTTTGAGCATGGGTAGTAAAGGGATTTAGACTAAAATTGACTCTTCTTCAAGTATAAGCTGTAAGTGCTGGGGATTAGTGTTAAAGAACATTCTGTTTTGTTTTTTTTTCTTTTTGGTAAGTCTCCTGTTGTCAAATGTCAATGTCAAATGTCAAATGTTTCTCATTTAATTAATACCACAGATAGTAAATCATTGCTTTGCTTCCAAATTGCAAGAGTGTTAGCCACTGTCAGAGGACGAGCTGTTGGAGTGTGAAAAGAAATCCAAACAAATTTATGCTTCAAAATGATTATTTTACCCTAGAGACTTAATTTATACAAAACAGATTACTGGAATACAATAAAATTCCAGTCAAAACATAAGTCATCCATTTTCTGTTGAGTGAAGCATAACTTAAATTATGAGGATTTAATTATGGTAATGATTATACAGTTGGGGTTGTAAGGTGATTCATATTCTGAGCTTATTTTTTTTTTGCTTCCTTTTCTGTATTTCTCATTAGATTCACTTTATATATTCCCAAAAATCTTTCTCTTATAAGAGTAACTGAGCCACTCCATAACTGTGTCTTTGTTTTCCCAGAAGCTGGTTGAATTTTGAAGGCAATAAAAGAAAACATTTTCAAAATACAGAGTATGGCTCTAGTTAGTGCAGTAGCTCACACTTGGCACTTAAGATCTCTGCAGAGATTGCTCCAATATGGTTTAGCATGCAAGAGTGCCATTTTGAAAACACTTCCTACCTGACTTCCCTGCCACAGGAGCATGCTGCCTCCAACTTCCTTATTGCCTCTAGACATTTCTTGTCTGAAGACCGATCAACAGCTACACTGTGGTTGCTCAGTACATATACTGCATTTTAATGCATTGTCCCTCTTCCTGTTGCTTAGCACCCTTATTCCTCTACATCTGGCTTTTCCTACCCTCCCTGGTGGGAGTGATGAGCTACCAGCTCCCTATCCTGCCTAATTGTCCACTCTGTAGAAGCCTCATAGCCCATTGCCTTGGCCTAAAATCATTGATACAGAGGACAGGTGAAGGAGCTGAGTCATCAGTTACAACTCAGCTGCCAAGGGAATGATTTGGCAAAACTCTCAGTATGTGGCAATATGCAGAGGGAAAGGGAGGAACTATAAGTCTAAACCCAGAGTCAGTCCACTGTGTTTGCTGATGTGGGATCAGTGGTGATGATTCAGATTAGAAGGGGTTTCAGGAGGTCTCTTGTGCAGCCCCCTGCTCAAAGCAGGGTAAGCTCTGAGCTCAGATCAGGTTCCCTCAGAAGCTTCAGTTGAATGGTTTGCTGTCAACGTAGCTGTCTGGGCCTAGTCTTCCATCACCTTTAGGAACATAAATACTTAGTCCTGTACTCCCACAGAGAGCAAGGCAAACAAAAAAACCTAATTCTGATTTTGCATCTAAATTAATTTCATAATTGTCCCATTTTGAACTGTTTTGTCATGTGTCCTTGAAAAGATACATGTCTTTGTAACATATTATTTAACTTTCAACTGGTCTTTACTACTTTTCGATAGCCTTTACTTCCAAAATCCAAATACTTTTAGCATGTTATGTTCTTAGGGGAATAAATGTGGGTTCTAAAGTTCTAAACTCTTATATATTGGGATTATCATACATGCCATAAAAAAATGAAGCTAGAAGGACAACTTTCCATTCAAATTTGTCTTCTGTATAGGTATTTTCATCTATGCAGGATTCCAGTTTTACCACATTAATTTAAATCAGTATTTATATACTGAAAGTCATATGAAAATTCTTCCAATCATTTCTGTATGTGAGGCTCGAAATTTTTTCTTTGAACTTCAGATTTTTTAGTTCTTGAGGTATTTTCTAAAATCTCTTCTGAATAATAAAAGTCAAATGCAGTTGCTAATCAATCTGACAGGGTCTCTTAATTTGTTTTGCTGAAAATATTTCAATTTGTTTTGATATTGGTGTAAGTGGAAGAGAAAAAATAAAAACTAATTTCTATATGGAGGGCAGAAATCCATTTAATGCCCAGAACTTATGCATAGTTATTTTGAAAATTTTATAGTTTAAATTTATTATATTAAATAAATTGATGAAATTCCCTTAGTACACTCCAAAGAAAAGCCTGAAAAAGAACTGTCTGCTCTCTGATAGAGTTATAAGAGCATTTTATCCTGATGATCTGTAGAAATCTACTGGGTTTGCCCCCTTCATTCCTTTGTATCTGTACGGAAATTTGACTAACTTACAAATTTCTCCAAGCTGGCAGTTGATTGGAGAAAGAACAGCCTAAGTAAACATTGCAAGGAAATAAAAGAACAACCAGAGTTGTTCTGTTTCAAAAGTCAACAACAAATTGGCCAATTATTCTGACTCAGCTATGAAACAACCCTTACTCCATCACACAAATTAAAGGTAAGACAGGAGTGGCTCAACCAAAGATAAGCACAGAAAGAGCATGGTTTGGAAACCAAGCGTGTTATAGTGCAAAGATCATAGGTGTGAGGAAACAAGTTCTTTGGGGAGGAAGACTCCCAGAATAAATTCTAGAGAAAATCAGGTTTTATTAGATTTGCTGCTCATGAGATAAGTCTTATTTCTTCCTTGTTCAAAGCATTATATGCTCTCATTTTCTTCTTAGCTCCATAATATTATGGAGCTACAGAGAGAAGTCCGTGAAAGTACAGTATCTAGTGATACCTGAACTAGTCACTAGGCAGAATTGAGATCAAGTTCACATTTGTTCTCTTCATTACCCCACAGTCTCTGTTTCCACAGCAATGACAGTAATTCAAGTTTACAGATATTGGGTGAGCTGCTTTATTATCTCTAATGTGATTCTTTGCTTTAAGACACACACACACATGAACCAGTCAAGTTTTAGAAGATGACATGAATGCAGTGTGACCACTGTACTCAGCTGTGCGCACTGGGCTGAGGATTTGCCTTTCTGTGAATATGTTGCCTGTGATCAAGGCTTCTTTTTGGAGCCGGCAGAAAGCAAAACATCTGTCAATTACTAATTTTTTTACTCCTTCAACTCTGTCATCTGAATACTTTCAAGTTTGGTTTTCATCTTTAATTTTGTAGTTACTGAGGTTTAATATTTTTCCTCTAGTCCATCTAATGTTCACTATGTACCTACAAATAAAAAAATTCTTATATATATGGGGAGAAATTTGAATGGATTGTACTTTTTTATTTAATGTTAAGCTGACACATCTAAAGAAAATTAGCCAGGCATCATATTGGAGCAGAGAGAAAGGTGAAACTTTTGGCTTGCTTCCTCAGAGTAGCAAAAACAGACAGACTGAAAACCAGAGTCACAGCATTTACATTTACCTTTTTTATTATATTATACATGCTGGTCTTCTGCAGATACATTAGGCAAGACATGTCTCTACATAGTCAGTTGCATAATTATATTTTTCCACACCTGATCACATCTGTCTCCTTCTTTTCCAGCATGTAATATTATACTGCAAACCTGATTTTAATCAATCAAAATAGCTGGTCTTTCACTCCCATTCTACTTTTGTGAACATTGGAGACCAGATGTTAAAAAGAAAAACAATTCCTGAACTGTCCATAAGTTGGACAGAAAAGGACATTCAAAAGCTCTTGCTGTTCTGCTCCTGAGCATTCTAGTAAACACCAAGCTGATCATATCACTGATGGTTGAGTTTTCAGCTGACTGAGAGGCAAGTAGTCAGTCATGCACATTTTGCCAAGTCAGACTTATCTGAAAGTGAAATAATAAACCTTTCTTTATAGGATTTTTCTGATTTTTTTGATCATGAGACTAATACAATAAAAACCAAACACAACTTATAGGTTTTTCTAGTGGTGTTTAGTTAATTTTTTTAAAAAAATAAAACCAAAACCAACAAACAAACCAAAAAAACAAAACCCCAACCAAAGGCGAAAACCAGCCCCATACAAACAGTGTATCTATCATCCTTGGGGCATAACCCTTCAAAACAAACAAAAAAACCCCAAACCAAACCAATCAAACAACCAAACAAAAAACAAGAAATGAAAAAAAGAAAGAAAGAACAGCAAGTGTAAGTCTGTTTTATATAAAAAAATCAGATTTTTCACAGTATTGGTTTGTAAAGCTCACATATCTAAGCACTATTCTCAGTGCTTAGCAGTGTGAGAATTTAAATGTGCAGAATTCTGTGTCCATTAGGAGACAACAAATGCACAAACAATTGATTTAGATATAAACTGCAGCCAAGCTAACAATAATAATGATTTTAAAAAATAGCAGATGCTTTGTTTACAGAAGTCTAACAAGTTAACAAAAAAGTCACTCCACTTTTTAATTCCAAGAAGCAAATCTAGTGGAAAAATGTAATTAGTGCACTTGATTCTGGAAGATGGACTTACAATCATCTTTTAAAATGCTGATTTCCTTACTTTAAAGAATATACTTTAAGTTTTAATAGCTTTTTCTCTTCAAGACTGTGTGTTTTCAGGAAAATTTAATCCTGTTCTGAGCAAGTGAAGTTTGACAAATCTCTCTAATGTTGGGAAGCTGTATTCCGAACTATTAAAAAACGTAAACTAGTCTTTGTAAAAATACACCTGTGCACTGTGTGGACTTGGTGGACAGCTAGAACCCATTCCTCTCACATTTCACTCTCTCATAGTGCCCAGGACTTGGTCTGCTTTTTCCTCATTTATCCAACTTCTGCTTCCAAGGTTGTTGGATTTTCTGCTCTGTTCCTCCATTCCATATGTGTCATAGAATGTTAAGAGGGTTGGGGTTGTCAGGAACCTTAAACATCATCTAGTTTCAACCCCCCTGCCATGGGCAGGGACTCTTTCCACTACACCAGGTTACTCCAAACCCCTTCCAACCTGGCTCCCAGGTATGGGGCATCTATTTCTCTGGGTAACCTGTTTCAGTGTCTCACCACCCTCACAGTGAAGAATTTCTTCCCAATAGCTAATCTAAACCTTCTCTCTTTCAGTTTAAAGGCATTTCTCCACGTCCTATCACTACGTGCCCTTGTAGAAAGTCCCTCTCCAGCTCTTTTGTCAGCCCCTTTTATATACTGGAAGGCGGCTCTAAGGTCTCCATAGAGCCTTCTCTTCTCCAAGGTGAACAGCCCCAAGTCATAGGAAAGGTGCTCAATGAGATTCTTCTCACAGGAGAGGTGCTCCATCCCTCTGATCATCTTGGTGTCTCTCCTCTGGAGTTGCTCCAACAGGACGATGTACTTCCTATGGTGAGGACCCCAGAGGTGGATGCAGCACTTCAGGTGGGGTCTCTCCAGAGCAGAGTAGAGGAGGAAAATCACCTCAACTGTCTCGTCACGCCTCTTTTGATGCAATCCAGGACACATTTGGCTTTCGGGGCTGCAAGTGCACATTGCTGGATCATATCCAGCTTCTCATCCACCAGAAGCTCCAAGTTCTTCTCAGCAGGGCTGCTCTCAATCTGTTCATTGCTCAGCTTTATTGATACTGGTGGTATCTTAGTCCTGTTAAACTGCAGGAAATTCCCATGGGCCTATTTCTCAAGCTTGTCCAGGTCCCTCTGAATGGCATCCTGTCCTCTTTGTGTGTCAACTGCACTGCTCAGCTTGATGTCATCTGCAAACTCGCTGAGCACTCGATCTCTTTGTCCACATCATTGATGAAGATATTAAATAGCACTGCCCCCAGTACAGACCCCTGAGGGACATCACTTGGCACTGATGTCTATCAAGACTCTGAGCCACTGACCACTACCTTCTGGATGTGACTTTCCAGCCAATTTCTTTTCCATCTAAGAGTCCACCCATCACAAGGGACTAAGCACCAGGTTGTCACTGTGTGTAGCAAATGAGTAATTTCACTATCAGCAATTTCCCTAAACTCTTAAGAATCTGTAATCGGGTCCTGGTGACTATTGTCCATTGTATCAGGACTCTCAAAAAGCTTCCTCCACTGATGTTTCCACTAGTTCCTTAGATTCACCTCATAAAGACAGGTTCCAGTTTGAGAACTCACCTCACCAATGCTGATAATTTATTCAGAGTTTTCTTTTAAATCAATTTTTTTCAAATGATCCCTATATTACCTCTTGGTCTCATCAAAACCTTAGCAGTTTCTTGTTCCTTAGCCTGTACCTTTCTGGAAACCTCAGGTTTAGCTTAGACAGTATAATTTCAAGTAACCTCTTTAATTCCTTTTCTACTGTAATCCTCACTTTTATTCTTCAGATACTGTTATAATCTTTTTCCTGTGTTCTTACAAGACTTTTCAATGCGAGTGTTAACTATGTTCATACAAGATAAATCATCTATTTACTTTCTCACAGATACATCCGATATCCTGTGCACTACCCATAGCTACACGCAGGACTATTGTGTCTCTTCCACTGGACTTTTATAACTTGCTGCTTCAAGAGGCAATCATTGTCTCTAATCACTTCTTCATGACCCAGCATGACTTTTACCTGCATTACCTAAAGAAAACTTTTCAAACCCATCCAAATTATTAGGTATGTTTTTATAAACTTGGCCATACATTGAGTGAAAAAATTTCCTTTTTCAAGCAACTGAGCCCATGCTTATTTACAGTATTCGGTTCATGCTCTCTGTTACTTCTGTTAGTTCTCTGTGCTACTTTGTGAGTACAAAATGTTCATCTCAGCTGTGTTCTTAAAGACTTTAACACTTTTCTTGAAAGCCATTTATTTTGTTAATGTCTTCCAAGCTTTTCAGAGATCTTTGCAATCACTAATGAAATTTGTCTTTTTAATGAGCTAAAACCTTTTTATCTCCAGTGCGATGTTCATAGTATTCTAGCCATTGTAACAAATTCTGTTAGACTTAAATGTGGTTAAATGTGAAATGATTATTTTAATTTGAAGTTAGAATTAAGAAATTTGGAATATTTTTTCTTTGACTAAAAAGACAATTTAAACATAATTTTAAGAAAAACATTACTATGAGAATTCATGTTATGTATTTCATTCTCTGGTGCTTATATTTAATATTATCTGGGTATGATTTGGCTTTTGGGATGAAACTCAAGATCTTGAACCATGAGTCAAGAAAATGTAATCCAGCTCAATTAGAATTCTGCCTTTTAAAACTACCTATCCTATACCGCATAAATCATATACTGATTGTTTAATCTCTTCACACATATTCTTCAATGGCTAGATAGCTTCTATTGAAACTCAAAATTTGACCAAATAATTGAAAAATATACTGCTACAGCTGCGATGAAACTCAGGCTTCTTACTTTATCATGCCATGTTTCTTAGATTGAACAAGATGTCATTTGGTGGTTCTATATGGCTTTGCTTTTCTTTGCTTTTTCTTTTTGTAATAAGGATGCAATTTGTAGCAAGAGGCATCCTAACAAGGCTATATTTCTAGCAGAGATACAGAAATTCAGAAGACTGTGGGAGCAAGTATTGGTAAAAAATAGCCTAGTATAGCATGAACACTCCTAGATCTGCAAGCTCAAAAAAAAAAAAAAATTCCTTTAACTGCCACAGGTAGACAGAAGGACTGCTAAGATGGTAAGAAGAAAGTGCTTATTTTGCCAATTTTTTCCTTATTCAAAAATTCAAAATTCTTTGGTTTGACAACCTATCTGAGTATAAGGATGTAAGGTAAAAAAGGATGTTCTAACAATGAACCTAATGTGTCCCTTAAGCTTGCTTAATGTTTCTGCCGCAATTTGTATGTGGGGTTGCAAACTTGCAAACTCATCTGATTGTACGTCATGAAAATCTGATGCCACATACCTCTGTCTGCAGTATTAGCACACATAACTTAAAAATAATTTATTTTTTATATCACTTGAAATGACCTGTAATATCTAAGTACTGAACCAGCAAACAAAGAAACCTACAGGCAACCTGATCCATTTCAGTGTTTGCAATATGCTAACTACTGTCCTGGTTAGAACGGCTGGGACCAATTCATCACTGGATGGGTGTAACCCAAAACTGTGTATTCTATAGCCGTCCATGCCATTTCCCAGAAACTGCTGTCAGTAGAGGCCTGCAAGGTGGGAAGATGTTCCTGTACCCTTTTATGGAATTCCCCGCTCTGATACCCTTATATGGAATTCCCCACTCTGATACCCTTATATGGAAGAGGGACTGAGCATCCGCATGCCCTTTTATGGAATTCCCTACTCTGAGGGAGGGACTGAGCACTCCCGCCTGAACTGGAGAGTATATAACTGGGAGTTTCAGAACCTTGCCACCTCTCGTGGGATCCAGAGGAATACTGCAGACCACTGCCTCCAACTAGACTGCAGACCACCGCGTTCAACCAGACTGGGCCAAGGTACACCACTCTTGTTCATACCCCAGGGTGCTGGGTTGTACATTTGGGTTTTGTGGGTTAAAACCAATTGTCTGTCTCTATAATTGTACTTATTGCATTATTTTAATAAATTGTTATTCTGACTTATAAATCTCTCTTTTGAATTGAGTTCATTTTCCCTTGCTGGTTAACTTTTAAACCAGCACAACTACATTTGTCTTTCAGCTGCAGTCTTAACCTTTGCACAAAAAAACAGAGCATTAGGATTTAAAATCATGTGTAAGCAAAAAGTAATTCAAATAAACTAAAGAATATGGCAAGAAAAACAAACAGCTGTACCTAAATAATTGTTATAGCATACATTCAGAATAAATAGTTTGATCTCCTGGTCAACAAGCCTGACCAATTTTTTACCATTCATCAAATGACTTTACAAGAAATATTGTTGGTTCCTTGATAATGTGTTCCTGGCAATATTGTCTCCAGATCTCTCTAGGTAAATACCTAAATGAAATGAGGATTTCCAGGTGTTACTAAATTAAATGCAAACCATGTCACTTCTAAATGTGAGGAGTAGCACATTAGAAGGTATTGTTATATAAAGGAAAAATACAGGTTAGGAGATATTCATCATTTGCTTGCAATACTTTGAGAGTATATTCTTCTATTGGGAATGTATAAATATATAACTGTCATGTCTTTACCAAGGCAAGTTTTTGAATGTATAGAATCTGTAAGTCCCTTTTTTGCCTTTTTTTTTTAATATACTATGTTTCATAGTGTTCATCTCCTTTACAATTCCACTGATACTCTTTGCTGAATGCCTCGATAAGTTTGTCTGATCCACGTACCATGTACAACTGCAGCAGTAAAACATGTCAGTGGCTGAGGAAATGTGCCTTCTAAAAATAGTAGATATATTTCTCTTTTCTTCTCCTACATTTTCCAAAAACTTTTTTATTCTCTGCCTCAGCACATAGTTTATTAGTGTCAAAATTACAATATTCTTTTTGACAGAGTAGTTAACACTGGCACTTTTAAAATAAAAGAATAAACTTAATTAATATGTCATTCAGCGTGTTGAATATGGGGACCAGCTCTGAAACCTTGTTGTTATTGGAATGTCTTCTTAGGAAAGGCAAAAATAAACTCAATGCAATAAGCTCTGGTTGCATTATTTGTATGTTTAATTGGCAGAGGAATAAACTCAGATACCAGAAAGAATTTTAACTAGGCACTTTATTTTCTTTTTTTAAATTATTTCAACTCTGGAGACTGTGATTCATTAGGGTGACTTTTACACAACTAAGATTATGGAAAAGAAACTTGACAAAGACAAAACTGTACATTAGTCCTAGTGATTAAAGGATCATAAAACTAAACAAAAATTGTCTGTATGTGCACCTATGTAAGAGTCTATTGCCAAAATTTCACATCCTCTTCCATATTATCCTTGCTTTGCAGAAAAGAATATCATACTGTGCTGGTAGTATTTCCTCTCTAGCAAGATAACTGTTTTCCCTCACAGGCATTTATCTGTATTACTATTTCTCATATGAACTGCTCATGAACTTCATGAAAAAAAAAAGACTAGGCTAGTTGGTTGACTAGGAATAGTTTTTTATCTATATAACTTCCTACAAAAATCCTCGTACACTTTGTTTTATGTAACAGTAAAAAGCATTAATTGCATTTGCCATATAGTTAGTACTGAATGTCTTTTCCTTCTCTATTCCATCACTCAGTACTTCAGTACTTCAAATATTTATACTGAAATATGTCACATCTACTCTTGGGCAAGAAGAGATATTTTTGACATATTTCAACATTGCCCGCTCAAGTAATTTTTTATAAGTATGGGGAAAAAATTACTTTAATTAAGTAAAAGTTTCAATTTATTTTTGCATTTCTATCTCAGGAATTTGTATAAAGGTTTAAAATTGTCAATCTTTGTCATATTCAGTGCATACTAAGAAGAAGATGTGGGTTCTCTATGCGGGCATATACGTAAATGGCAGCTGAGGAAATATTTTTCCCTATGGTCTCTCTTGCAAAGTCTAATCCCAGAAGAGATTTTAAGCAGCAACAACAGTGTCTATGTGGATGAGTGAAAGAATCTATTTGCTGAACACCCATAGCATTGATCAGCTAGATACTTTTGGTCAGTACAGTTCATAGTCTCTCATCCTTGTTATACTTCCCAGACTGGTCTGTGACAGCAATATAGGGGAACTAAGAGCATTGACAAGTTCTTCTATTCAGTGTACTGCAGAAGCACAAAAAAAAGGTGAGAAATCCCATGCAGGAAGGGAGCATTAAAAAACACTAAACATTAAAATTCCCTAAAAAAATATCAACTTGTTTGTTTACCCAGGACACTTCCATTTTATTTTTTTGTAAATTAAACATGCTCATATCAAAAGGTGCATTAAATATTTTTAAGCTCCTGTGTGCAATCCACTCTGCACCAGCTGGTCTCAAAGCCAGATAATACAACACTTCTAATTTATTATATATGTTTATTCTGAATAACTTAGATGGCTCTGTGATTGCTTTACCCTTCATGATTTCTGAACACATTACAAAAATATCTCAAGAACAGGAAGAGAGACTTCAGAAGCTCCACCAGAACCAGAACTCTCTGAAAACAAGAAGCAGGTTCAAACAAAGCTTCATTCCATATCTCCAAGTCACAAGAGACCACAAAAAGAAACCAAAAAGAAAACAGCTTACTTTCTGGCAGTAGTTGGTTCTTTAGCACTTGACAGTTAGCATTTTATAATTTCATTCAACTAATTCAGAAAATTTTAACTATCAAACTATATTATTTCAAGTTTGAGAATAATTGTATCAAAAAAAAAAACAAACCAAATCCAAAACGAAACAAACTTTTAGTTTGACTGTACCACAGTTCTTTAGTTTACTAAGTGCTTCTTCAGGTTTTAAATTAAATACTAACGTGTCAGAGCTTTACACAGTTGTTTCAAAATGCCATCCATGCCTTGAATTTTGCAAAAGTTCCTGCAGAATTCTCACAGTCCAGCTATGAACTAGTAACACACTGTCTTGAAGTTAATATAATTTGGAAATGGGAAAGTAGTGTCATGGTTTGAACAGCCTCAAAATCCAATTCCTGATTCCTAGCCCCCCTCCCACATCTCAACCCCGTGTGAGATGGGTTTTCCAGACAAAAACACAAGACTCAATATGGGGGGAAAGGAATTATATTACAAGACTGTACACATAAATAAATAGTATAATACATTACATACAATCTTAACTCTATTTCTACCATGACAATAATATTTACAATGGGCCAAATCTCTTCTCCCTCCAAATAAAAGCCCAGGAGAGAGGAAGAAGAAAAGACCCCTTCCAGTCTCTGAGCAGCAGGTCTCTCTAGAGCAGCCGTGTCTCTTCTTCTTTTCCATCAGCAGAAGCAGTTGCTGGCTCTCTGCCAGCACACACGAGGGAGGCCTCCAAGTCTCTCTCGGCCTCTCGTCTCCAAACAAGGGGTCTTTCCGTGGGCTGCATTACCCCAGACAAGGTTGCTCCACCACGGTCATATCAACGAAGTACTGAAGCCTTCGTGACGGTCTGGTATCCTCAGGGGAATTCAAGCCCCTGTGCAGAACTTCTGTGCTCTGCCTCAAGATGGCTGCTAGCTTCTCTGAAGCTTAGCAGCAAGGGGGGGCCCAAGGTCACCCCACACACACACACATTCCTTTGACCGTCCTGGCTTTAGCTCTCAGGAGGCCATGAGCTTCTTACTCCTCTCTCAGCAGTGCTGTGGCACTCTGAGGTTCTTCCATCATCCCTCCTCCCAGGAGGGGTCTCAAAGGAGTTTGGGGGAAGTTTTGGTTTTTCAGTTCTTACCCCGAAACTCTGTCTCTGCAGTGGCTCGGTTCTCTTTTCTGCTGCTGCTTTCCTTTTCTTCTGACAACTCTGTGTCTGTCTCGACTGCATGCCGGCTTCTGTTGCTTTTCCGGTTCTTATCTGTTGGCTCTTTGCCACTGCTCTCGGATGCTGCTGTCCCTGCTGCTTCGTCTGCCCACTCACAGTGGAGAAAACTCCTTCAGCTTCTCAGCCACAGGCACTTTTGCCCAGTTCAACACCGTTCCAAGTCCCCATAGCCCCCCAGCCGGGGGCTGGGGGGGGCAGAACCCCAAGGGACTCCGAGCCTCTTCCTCGTGGCCTCAGAACAACATGGCCACCTCTTCTCCAACAACAAGTACCACTCCTTCTTTTCCGGTCTAGAGATATGTTTATATTTTGCAGGAGCACTGATTGGGTCAAACCCCAAGGGTCACCACCCCCTCGGGGGTTACCACTTTCTTAGTTTCAGGGGGAAAACCTGGTTCAAACCACTACAGTAGGGAAAGAAAATTTCCTGGACTAATAGCAAATTCACTGAATATTGAAGATTTGGAACATCTGAAATTGTTCCCAAAATCCAGTCAAGTGTACTAACATATTCTTTCAGATAATTAAAAATATGGAAGGAAAGTAATAAAATGTATTATACTCTGAATATTTTACCTTATCTAATTCTACCTTACCTCAGAATGAAGCTCAAAGGAAAGCCAACTCATGCAGAGTCTTAGATTTTTGATTGCTCCACTCTTGTGGTCCAAGGACAACCTACATGCAATGACAGTTTTGCAGGTATCATGCCTTATTTTCATGAGTTTGGCCTATCAGATATGCCATATGTGAAATGCGTCATTTTAGCAGAGGGCATTACCTACACTGATCAGACTGACCTCCAAGAAGTTCCAAGTTATTAACCCACCTTTCAGAAGAGCTGAAACTGTCAATCAAATATAGCTGAGTAGATTGAGTCAACAAAAGTGTTTATCATGATTTCCATGGCAAATTATGGCACAATTTTGATGTCATATTCTGAGGATTAAATCACTCAACACATATATTGGAAGACACATATTTCATATAAAAATAAATTTGCAATAGAGCATACCACTCCAAGTTGTTATAGCTAGTAACTGTAAAAGAAATTGACTGATACTCTCAAGCCCTCATTCAGCATGTAATTAATAGGGCATTATATGATGTCTTTCTTCATTAGAAAAGGGGAGGGAAAACAAGTGCAGCAAGCAAAAAATATGATTTTAATTTCTAGCTGAGGCTCGAGTAATTATGTTTACAGCATGAATTTTAACATTTTCTTGCTATTCAAAACTTTAGTCTGCTTTTAATTAAGACTTGCATATTGGTTGAAAAAATGTAGCATATTTGCATAGATATAACCATGGCAAGCCGAAATCTTAAGTAATTTTAATCATTTTCCTGGACTGATAATTACTTCTAGTTGATACATTTGATGTGATTTCTTACATTGAATATATTCACGCCAATTGAAGTTTTCCCTGGGACTCAGAGATCATATTCATATGATATCTCTGGGAGGGGGCAAATCATATTTTTATCACAGCTTAAAAATTAACAGAAATTCTTAGTTCATCTTGCTTGAGCTCCAACAAAGTAACTGTATAATAACTTATAGCTCTAGGTAAGGTAAATATTTGATGTTTTAGTGGTGGATCAGTTTTAGTGATGGATCAGTTTTAGTGATATATAAGTCAGTTAATGATATATATACTCTTAGCCTTAGCTTTTAATAGTGCTATAGATATTAATAAGAAAGGCAAGGTCAGTTCTACTGCATCTGCTGTTATTGCTTCATGCTACAGGCAGATAACTTGGGAGACAGAGCCAGCAGAGCATCTAGTTAATGAACTCCCTTGAGACTGATGCTTTTCATAAGCTAAAAAACAGAAGATTGGTGTTAGCAAGCTCAGTGCTGGAAAAATAGTTAAGGATATATTTTGCTGTTAAAATGTGTTAAAAAGGTGATAAAACTAATGCTCTACAATGCAAAAAACCTGTAACAAGTTCTAATTTAAACCTGTAATTCTTTTACAAGATGAATATATGAAACAAATAAGTGGATTTATTAAGACTTCCTATGACTTTTGCTTGTTTCCTCTTGAAATTTTCTCATAAACATAAAAGAGCATATTACAAAATAAAAAAAAAATATTTTTTAACCAGTGTGAAGAACAAGACTGGTTCTGGAATTCCACTGACACTGTGACAATTCCTAACTGACTCTGATTTCTTGGAGTCATGTAGAATAACTGTCTAGTGCAGTGTATCAGAGATTTTTAGAGAAGTTTTACTTTTCTATTAAAACTATATTTTAGTGAGAAAACTTCACTAATAGATGGAACATCCAAAGAATCACTTAGCTAAGTGCATTAGACTCAGAAATACTAAATCAGCTGTTTTGGAGTACACTGAAAATATTCCAGAGCGTGTTTGGGGCAGGACTGATGGGATTTACAGACTCAGAGGTACCCAAAGGATATAACTGAGTCTGTAAACCTTGCAGAGCTATATAAGTTGCAATGTTTGCATCCCACAACAATTCCTGGTCTTTAATTTAATCTCATTTATCTGAGGATTTTTTGGGATTGCTTTACATATTTTTATTTTACACCTTCACAAGAAGTTCCTAGCACAGGTGTGAAAGAACCAAACATAGGAAGGAACTCATGTGGATTTGAGTACTTAATATAGAAGGGGAAAGAAGAGGAAAGGAAAGTAGGCCAAAGCGAAATATCTTACATGCTCATAAACATCTTCACATTTTCTATTACATTTTTGTGGTTATGTCTGAAAGATATCAAACTAAAAGGGTGAATGAAATAAAGATACTGCTGAAATATTAGGTAAGTTAGGAAACAAAATTTCAGAAAATCTTTATTGCAGAAGAAGTAGATGTTTGTGAAAAAACATCTTTATTCCCAGTCTGAACGCTGGCCTGGGAAAAAATCCCAAGCAACATTTGCATTCTGCTCATCTTACTTTGCCTGCACAGAAGCTCTTCAAGAAATTAAAATTACTTCCTCCAAAAATTGGGGAAGAGTAACTCAAAAAGTTTTTGTAGATTCGGGCAGGCATATGAGGCTGAAAACTTTGGTGGACAAATGGAGATACAGTCAGTATGGAGTAAAGAGGAGAAGATAGCCAGGAGTTCATATCTCATAGTTCTTAAAAGTCATTAATCTTATACAGGGATAACTTAGTCCTAGACAGGACTGCCACTGAGGGCTGTTGTTAATGCATGTGTTGCCAAGGGCATGAGAATAAGGAAACTGATGATTGCTGCTGGCAATATTTATTTATCTACTTCTATAACTATAATGATTAAGTTTAGATGTCTTTTAGCATACACATCAGGACTAAACTCAATTTTATTTTGATCCAAAAAACATCTAGTTTTTTTGCTCCTTTTTTTTCCCCTTTGTTTTCCTGGGTTTTTATGTTTTATCTTTTTTGTTTTTAATGTCACATAACAAAAGAGAAAAAAACTACGAGACCAATATTTCGGGGGAAGGAACAAAGAAGGAGACAGAAATGTTTTCTCTGCTATGTGTGCTTAGCATGCAAACTGTGATGGTCGAAAGAGAGACAGTAACAACCCTTTTCTCTAAATGGTTGTGCAAGGTGCAACCTAAAGTTCCAAATCACTGTATTCAGGATGAGCCACATGGAGAAGTTCCATGGAAAAGGCAGGGCCAGACCCTACACACTCCAGAGTTTCCCAAAGTCATACCTGGGACAGAATTCATGCTGGATCTTCTTACACAGGTTCATCTTGAGCATATAGCCCAAGAGATTTTTACTGATGTAGCCTCCTAACTGAAACAGCCAAGTCTTCTTCCCTACTCTTCAAATAAGAGAATTGATCAAAATAACATAAAGATTTGCACATATTTTTTTAATTTTCAAAACACTTTTAGTATATGATAATATAGACTTGTTCAGCCCTTCAGTGCCTGACATTGAATGTTATCTTTGGGGACAGACTCTGCATGCTGTACAGCAGGAACCACAAGTACGGGGCTTCAGCACAAGTGTAACTTATAATAAATACAATAAGAGTAATTAACAGAATTTTATCTCTAGTCCTATTCCAAGGCATTTATGTAAATTTTACAGAAAGGAAAAGATTAGGTTACAGGTCTGTGTGTTTTTGTGTTTAACATGTGTGTAAACTCAGAATGAGATTGAGTCATTTGGACACAAATCTTTCCACTAGTTTCACTTACTCAGAAGGGTAAGATTTAGGGAATGCAACATCTTTTAATAAATATAGAAGAACTCAGTCCTAAATGTTAATTGGACCCCTTCAAGATACATCAGAAATGGCCTAGAGAGATTACATTTTAACTGGAAGATTGGCTTTACTTAGTTGCTTCAAATGGAAACAGATAATTAAAGAAAGCACTTGCTACGTTTTACTTCTTTGTCATAAATAAAATAATGACAGGCAGTTACATTCTTCTGCACTGTCCAGAAAGCTCTACATACCACTTCTCATATGCTTTTTCATTATATGTGAAATAATTTGAGGGAGAAAAAAGAAATTATATGCAGTAATAATGTCCTCACAGGAAAAATGGAAGAGTAATAAAAATGATCCCTCATTTCACTTCTGATTGTTAGCAACTACAATCTGAATAATGCAATAATTCTACACAGCATTTTCACTTTTCAATTTGTCATTGATCTAAAAATGAAGTGACTGTGAATTATCTGTAATCTTGTGAAAGTGGTACATATAAAATAATAGTAAGGAAAAGAATAAATTAAAAAAATCTCCACAAATATTCATTACATATAAATGAAATATAAAACAATTCTTTAAAAGGCCTATCTTGATTCTTAATTCTAGAGACTCACATGATATGTAAAATGAGATAAAATGTGCATTTTTTATCAGCCTTCTTAATCATCATAGTAGTTACTACTGGCCAGACAAGTACTTATGAAGTATGGCATTTGTCTTGGCAAAACTATTTATCTGCATGACACTATATGTCACTTTTGAACTTCAACTTGACATCCATAAAATTACATTTTCATCACACTGAAAGATCAAGCTTTCTGTGGTGACTCACTTGGGTCAACATTTTGCAAATAACTGAATTTACCACTTGAACCATAAACCCTTTGTGAATAATTTTGTGCATTGATGTCTGATAGCCTAGGGCACAGATCATAATTTCTGAGCTAAAGAAGAGGTGCCAAAGTAAAATTAATTTCTTTTTTGCATATCAGATTACTTACTCCAACATGCTTTCCTGTGTGGTGATTTTTAAACGTCTTACATACTGAGAAATTAGTTGAATTTGCAGACACTATAAACTATCTAATTCCCTTAAGACTTATCTTTGTACCTTTATAGTAGTTTGAAAGGTCAACTGCCCCAGTAGACCAAAAGCTTTTAACTGATCACATATTGTTTTCCTGGTGGGAAGTATTTGGCTTGATTTCCAGATAGTGCTTACAAATTCAGCGGAGATATTAATTTAAGATGAGCATGCAAAATAGAAAAACTGCTGTTTGCTTCAATTGACTGGCAGTGTTTCATCTGTCTCAGCATCTGCAGAGATGGATGACATGTAACACACAGCTAGATTGCTGATCTCAAAAGAGCGATAGCCCATTGTACCATTTATACCCTGGTTACGTATCTGAAATGCTAGCTGAAAGTTTGCACAGAATTTTTATATTAAGAAATTTTATCTAAGCAACTGCAGGTTTTATCTTTTTTGGACGACAAATGATTTTCAGTAAAAAAAAGCTGCACTGAAAAATGTCAGTTATGCAGGCTTTCTGAAATGTCTCACTCAAAACAAAATTGGTTATGTAAGCTTAACCACAGCCCAAGGGAGAATATCAGGTGACTACTTAGGATTCCTTTAAAGTTTACAGAGATTGGATGTTGGTAAAAGTTGTAGGATCCCTTGGGATCTGGCTTAGTCCAGAACACCTCCATCTCCCCAAGTAAACAAGCCTTGTTGCTGTCTGCAGATGCTTTGAGAAACCAATATTCTGAGACCACTTCCATGAATATCTTCTAGGAAAGCTTCAAGTGCTCTTGTCACCGGCTCCTGCCAGCAGTGTTTTATCCAACAAATGGGAATGACTCACAATAATATCTCACCTAGAGCTCTACTAAAGGACAGGTGTGGGTGCTATTCTATCCATTAATCCACTTCACTGTAATGTCACTGTCTATGATGTGGTTTCTACATGATCATGACAAGTAAATCTTGAGCTTGGCTTTTATTTTCAGGCATGTATTGTCTCCATGTTCATTCATCCTTATAGTGCTGTGCTTTGTATTTGTAGCTAGGATAGTGTTGTTAACATACCAGTGTCTTGGCTACACCTGAGCAGTGCTGGCAAAGCGTCAAGGCTGTCTCTGCAACCCAAATCCCCAAACGCCGGTAGGCTGGTGGTGATTAAGAGGCTGGGAGGGGATATAGCCAGGACAGCTGACCCAAAGTGACCAAAAAGACGGTCCATACCATATGACATCATACTTAGCAACAACAGCTAAGAGAAGGATGGGAAGGGAGGGAAGGCAGGCATTTGTCTTCCAAAGCAACCACTATACATACGGAGGCCATCCTTCTCTGGGAGTGGCTGGACATTGTCAGCTAATGGGAAGTGGAGAATAAATCATTTTGTTTTCCTTTGCTTCCATTATGTGGTCTTTGCTTTTCTTTACTAAACTGCCTTTTTTTCAACCTATGAGTTTTTCATCCTATTTTCTTCCCCAGTCTTGCTGAGAAGGGTAAGTCACAGAGCAACTTGGTGGGCACATAGCAGCTAGCCAAGGTCAACCCATCACAGTTACATGCAAAACCACTTCTTTGTTGCATTCTTGAAGATAACTGGCAGCACATCAGACAATATGCTCCGTCTTCAGCAGGCATTTTGTACAGTTTATGAAGCTATAAGACTCCCATCTCCCATGTTTTTTTACATGTCAGTGAAAAGAAAATGAAAAATGAGCTGCCAGATCCACCCATGAAGAGACATTTTGAAAATTAATAAATCCAATTTCCATCTTCTATAGGAGAATGAAGTGAAAATAGTTGCCCAAAGATGTAAAGCTGATTTGAGTAAAAAGAAATCAACAGATCTCTTGAAAATGAAATAGAGCTTAGTTGATTTATGAGACTGGGCATTATGAGCAGGGAGGAAAAATGATGAAATAGATTATGTATACAAATTTTGTCTTCTACAGAAATTTGACTTACTGCTATGTCAGGAGAGATGATTTGAGGACACTGTTACTCAGGACTTGGGCTCTGGCTCCTTTTTATCATCTTTATACACACGTTGCTGGATGTCAAATACTCGCAGAGAACTAAAGGTCTGTAATACAAGGTTTCAGTCACTGATGAACTCCTATGAGTGTGTACAAGGCATGGTACAGCTTCAAAAGGGAGTCAAGAGCTCTTGCAGAATCCTTTTCCCTCACAGTCATAAAATAAATACAGATATTCTCCTCAGTAAAGACAATTTGTAGGCTTATCATTCTGATTAATTGTATAGGATGATTTCTTTGCTGCTGTCATTCCTGTATCTTCTTTGACCTTAAAAGATACCCACATTCTCTAACGCTCTTGAATCGGCAACAGTGTAGCCATCAGGCTGAAGAATATGAATCTCTTTGTCACTTGAGAGATAATACTGGGAGTGCTCTGTGCAGTTTTGGGTATCTTTAAGTTTAGATTAATGATAATTTTATTGTAAATAATATTAATATTATAATTTTAATCAGTAGGTGCTTTGTACTTTGCTATTCCTTCTGAATCACTCTCTTTCTCATACAGTATGTGATCCCTTTTTTTGTCAGGCAGAGGTTTAGCATATGCCATTTGCACTCTTACAGATTCCCATCTAATCATATTCAAAGTTGAAAACTGCATTTCTCAGTGAAGCTTTCTGGAACCTCCCTCTTCATTTCTAGTAGTTATACAAGAACAGTAAAAACAATATCATGTGGTTGCTTAAAGGGTTTTTCCCCACTTACTAGAAAACTCAGTTTTAACGCTCAATTTGTTGCCTGATCAATTAAGCACGCACAGATTCTTTGCAAACTCAATGCTGTAATCCACAGTTTGAATGAAGACCATCATTTATTCTCTGTGGTTTCTGCACTGATTTTCACTTCTTTCTTTCCCCAGTTTGCTGCAGTTTCTTAAAAGATTGATCTTTAAGCAATGCATGAAAGATTGTTTCTTACAATGAAAGCACACAGGCATTGTTGACTGCTGGCATTGTGCCAGATTGAAGCTCATCTGTTGTCTAGGTTTTGACATATATCATCTGTACATGGTTTACACACTTAGTTCAAGTTACATGATGATGATGGTTCCACTTGCTATTACCAACAGCAGTCATCATCATTAAAATAATAGTCTGTTCAGTCTGTCAGCAGTAGTCTTTACTATGTTTTGCAAATAAAGTACAGTCTCTTAATACATTGTTTAAGTGTTCTGTAAACTAATAGTGCTTTGATTTATATATTTTAGATACATCCTTATAAACAGTTTCATGTTTTCATTTTTAAAAATCTGTAATCACATGTTATTTTGGGAGAAAGTTATTCTGCAAGATACCTCCACATCAGTTATTTCTTTCTCTAGGTACCTAACAAGAACTATGAAATTACCAAACTGAATGTGAGTTTTATCTCCTACTGAATATTATAAAATTGCATCTTTTTCTTCACTAGTTATATTAATAACAGTTACATCTTGTGGTAGGCTTCAGTTATAGAAAATCCTGTCCTTTCCTGAGCTATCAAAGATTTATTTTTGTTTGTAATGCTCAGCCTATTCATATATTTTCCCTAGTACTTCTAAATTAAAATCTCATCACAGTTGTTGCTTTCTTCTCCTTTGCAGAAAATAAATATCACATGCCATCAGTGGGATTTAAGAAACTACAGAATCCTTTACAGTGCTAAGATGAGATGTGAACATGAAGTGCACTTGCTATTTGTGCTTTATGGAGGCACACAGCACCTTTCCTTGTACCTGCTAATGAAAGTCATTATTGCATTGTAAATTGACTCTCAAGTTCCCTGCATCTTAACTTCCCTATCTAGATGGTGTCTAAACAGCCACATACACTGTTGGTGTTATGAAAACTGTTAGTGGACATTTCCATGATTTCATCACACAGAAAACAAACTGGGATTTTTGCTGTTTACTTTATTTTTGGCTTTTTGGTCTGCAAACAGTGTTTCTGTCTTCCCATCAGTGTGAATCGTTAAATTCCCTGGTCTGAACTTGCCAGAAGGTGCCTTGCCAGCATCACAGCCTACTCAGGCTAGACAGACACCACCAGCTAGTGGTGACAGGACAGGAGGCAGGACGTGGGACTTACACCTCAGTGACATGTAGGTGTAGGGGAGCTTTTGCACTACTTATGGATTTCTGGGGCACACTCAGACCTGGAACACCCAGCTCTCCCCCAGAAGAGGTGTGCAGGGGAGGAACCCACACTCCTGGGAGGGAATGTGCATGTAAATCACATTGATGGGAGGATAAATGTGACTATTGGGATTAGTGTAAAATCACAGAATCATACAATCACAGAATGGATTAGGTTGGAAGGGACCATAGTGGATCACGTGGTCCAAACTCCCTGCTCAAGCAGGGTCATTCTAGAACACATTGCACAGGATTGTGTCCAGATGGTTCTTGAACATCTCCAGTGAGACAAACTCCACAACCTCTCTGGGGAATCTGTTCCAGTGCATAGTCACCCCCACACTAAAAAGTAAAAAAGTTCTTCCTTGTACTCAGGCAGAACTTCCTGTGCATCAGTTTCTGCCCATTGCCTCTTGTCCTATTGCTTGGCATCACCAAGAGCCTGGATCCAGCCTCTCGGCACCCTCCCTTCAGGTACTTATAGACATTGATGAGGTCCCCTTGCAGACATCTCTTCTCAAGGCTGAACAGGCCCAGCTCCCCCAGCCTTTCCTCATAAGAGAGATGCTCGAGTCCTTTAATCATCTTTGCTGCCCTCTGCTGGACCCGCTCCAGGAGCTCCAGGTCTCTCTTGTACTGAGGAGCCCAGAACTGGACACAGCACTTCAGATGTAGCCTTGCCAGTGCTGAGTTGAAGGGCAGGGTCAGCTCCCTCGACCTGCTGGCAATGCTCTGCCTAATACACTCTGGCATACCAGTGGCCATTTTGGCCGCAAGAGCACACTGCTGGCTCATGGACAGCTTGTTTTCCACCAGGACCTCCAGGTCCTTCTCCACAAAGCAAATAGAACATTCTGGGATACATTATGGTTGGGTAGAAATTCATAAATGCATATTAACCTTTATAAGCATCCTCTGTTTTATCTCTTGTACTGTGGTTTATCTGTTGCACTGCAAATATTGTTCTTGCTTACATGGTTCACTGATTGCTGGTTAATTGCATGTTGTTAATAAATCAATAAAACCGCTTTGATTTTTATTTGGTTTAAACTATGTAGACTGAGCAATTTTTGCCTGAGACAGCCATCCGGTGTTTGTGATTATCAGGTCAACTGCATCCTGCTTTTTATTTTAAGGAAACAAATGGTTCCCATCTCAGGCAGGAGCTAGGTCCTCCAAGACAGCTTTCTGCTCTGTTCTCAATTAAACTATTCATTACAGTAAGAGTTTTTAATACTGTTGACTTGTTAGTAATCATTTTTACCCTTCTATATCCTGAGGAGGAGTTAAGCAGAAGTGCAGCCTAAGAAGCCAAATAAACATAGTATTGGAACCATTACATTTTAAATGGAGGAAGACACTCTCGAAAAAGTAATGAGGTCAAATCAGGTCATATCCTGATATATTTTGTGAAACATATATGTGTGTTTAAGTTCAAGATAACATTTCCGTGTTAATTCAAAGAGAAAAGTTTTTCCCCTTACAGTGTAGTTGGCTGTTGTCCAATAAATAAGTTTTTTCATATGTATAACATATAATTCTGGGCTACGTTACAGTCTGGTAAGTGTCATGAACAAAAGTGTTTTCTGTCAGATTAAAATTACTTCCTAAGTACTTAATAAGCACAGACCTTTGATAGGTCTTTGATATTTCCAATAGGGTGATTCCTCAGGTATTTGTTTGTAGCCTTTAGAAGAGAGCTTGCTGAGGAAGGCCAGGTCAGAACAAGGCCCTAAGCGTGCAGCTCTGCTGTTGTAGTTGCAAGTCCCCGCTGGGTGTCCAGGCAGTGCAGCCGAGGAAGCTGCTGGTATGACAGGAGAGAGGGAAAACAAGAGGAGTCAAAGTAGTAGAGGGAATGGAGGGATTGGAGAGACAGTAATGGGAGGGAAGGAAGTGAGATCTGGGTGTGGAAGGGGAATTGAGGAGGCTGGAACAGGGATTTTTTAAGAAGACAGGAACTCATAACTAACTCAAAGTGGGACAAAAAAGAAAATGGGGAATGAGAGTCACTGAAGTGAGGGTGACTGAAGCTCTGACTCAGCAGGAAGCTATAAGCATTAACTGCATGCAAGTGAAGATCTTAAGCCAGCAACCCAGAAAGAAAAGAAAAATAACAGAGCATTTAATCTGATTGTTAAGTCATTTGCTTTATATCATACGTCCAGCAGCCACCAGTTAAAACATCCAGGTCTTCAAGGCAGTGTGCATCTGCCCTCCTCTGGCTACTCCTTTCAAAATTATTTATTCTGTACATATCTTTCAACTTTTGCTAAAGATGAAACAAGAATATTTTAGCGAATAAATACATAGTCCTCAGAGCTCCAGCCATCCAATGCACTAGTTAAAGGAGCACCTGTGCAAAAAAAAAATAAATTGCGATTATGTAATAAAAAGCTGCATCCTGAACTACAATCTGCTGAGAAAATGAAGCTAACTGAGGAGTATTGTACCTTTTGAATCCTTCACTTTGCAACCTTAATAATTTATTTTCTTACTGAGAAGTTTCTTGTCTGAAGTTAAATGTATATGTTACACCAGAAGCCCCAAAGTGTTTACAACGTAAAAGGACAACTGCTGGTACAAGTATGTAGTCATGTACTGTATCACCAAACTAGAAGTCAAGCATATGCTGATATGCTTTTTTCACCACTTTTGAAGTATTGGCCAGCTGGAAGCTGTCAGGGCAGCTTTACAGGGCAATGGATGTCTTACCAGGGTTACTGCTGACCATGCGATAAGGAGGCAACAGATTATACCTCAGAGAGACAAGTAACTAAATTGGAAGGGGCAAGGCATGCAAACCAGGTTAAATAATAAAAAATAAAAGGAACTAAATTCTAACACATTTGCAACAAGATTTGAGGGTGAGGACAAGGGCTTTGACCTTGATTTGGTGGAACAGGAAAAGTAAGTGCTTAATCACCCATGCAACATCTTAAACAGCTGTTCTGGTCTTTACGCAGATATTCATACAGTCTGACAATCTGGTTAGCCTTTCAATTAATAAAACATTTTATGAGGAATCAGTTGTATCTCCAAGTTCTCATCTTTTATGTAGGTTTTAATTACTTATTAAACACTTGCAGTCTTGCTTGGACAATACATGCTGAAAAATAATTTGGCCTTTCTGAGATGAATCATTAAAAATAAATTTGCACAGGATTTCCCATCAGATAGATGCACAGAAACTGCCCCTGCCTCAATACAATATTAATATCCTGAGGTAGGGTGAATTTTTATTTTCCAAAGATTTCTAGTTTTCAAAACTTAAGACATATTTCCTTGAACTTTCCTTCAGATATTGCTTGTGACATAAAAGAAGAAAATTTTCTTCGAAAATTATCCAACCATAGTTATTTCCTAGAATTAGAGAGAGCTCCTTGTCGATTGGTGGCACTGTTCTATTTTGCAGAACTGAAGCACAGTGACAAGTCTCTCTCTCTCAGCTCTCAGATAGGGAGAAGGACATGGTAGCACTCCTACTCATCTCCAAAAAGCCTCCACCCAGACTCTACCAACACCAACAGTTGCACAAAGGCTGAGTGTTTGAGATCAGCCAAAACAAGTGCCCACAAATGTTCCCAATGTAATATTACCTGCCTCCTGAGCATTGGTATGCCAGGTATACCCTTTGATCCCAAGAATACTTCACACTGAAACAAACCCAAAGGCAAAAGAAAACTCACAAAGAGGGATAGTGGTTTCAATACTCAACATAGCTCTGAATATTTAATGGTCAAGAAATGATATCAGCATTGTGTTTTATAGTCTAATAGATTCAGACACTTTCATATCTATATCAAATAAAATATTGACATCAACATATTATAGGTCTAGTTCTTGCAGCTAAAATCAGAACTTCAGGGAAAGTCACTACCATTTCATGGAAGCCTTCATGTCAGGTAAAAACCTCTGATAATTGCCTTTAGCAGCAGCTTAGACCTTTGAATACCTTCAGGACTTGACTTCCAATTACTACTAGGATTGAATGCATCACCAACACCTGTTGCAGCTAAATACATGACTTTATGTATAGCTGATATCAAAATGTTTGACACTTAGCAGTTTTATACTACGTTGCATTTTTTATTGAAGAAATCAATTGAAAGAACCTAACATTAGTAGTGGCAAGGTTAGAGGCACCCAGTAATGATTAAGCACACAGCTGGCATCACCCTCAGGGTCCCCTGGCACACAGTAGCACACAGAATGTGCTGGTCCCCTGATACAACATATAATGACTGATTTTCATTGGGCACATTAAATAACGTGCTGAGGTTGCAAAGTAGAGCCTGCGGATGCAAGAGGATTAGTACAAGCATTTGCAAATAAATGATTGCATATCCCTGTATATACTACGATGAATAAATAAATACTGGGCTGGGACAAAAAACTGAGATCTTGGGAACAGATTTCTGACGATAAAAAAGCTGCACATGGTACATGCGTCTTTTTCTGATCTACATGTAATACTCAAGTGATTTCTCCTTTTGCACATGAATTAATTTTAAATGTTCAAGCATTGATGAAACTTCAAGGCAAAAATGACGTTCAGAAAATGCTATGTAGAAAAAAACATTGGGTCTTCCATTATCTTGCTAAATAAAAGTGTAGGGAAAACACCTCATGAAATTTAGGCAAATATTTAATGAAAGGTATTTGTACATTTTGTCTAATGTTTTAATTCACATATTGCTTTCGTGCCTGGACTATGTCAGTGAACTATAGGTGATGTTGAATGGAAGTGTGATAAAATGTATTTTTTGATTTTTCATTTTTTGGATTCCAGATCAATAATTTTCAATAAGCACTGTTATAATCAAAGACAATATATACTTGGGAAATATTTCTCTTGCAAAATATTCATATGCTGATTTTTCTAGTGCTTGGTGTTTGGAAAAAAAATTTCCGAGAAAAAACCAAGGTTTCACTATTTAGATGTGTTTTACCAATAATAATGGCCAGTCTTCGCGAACGAAGATTTGGGGAAAGGTCTTTTACCTTTCCAGCCTGCGCAATGGATTTTTTAGGTGAGACACAGCCTGCGCTGAACTGAGCCCACCCTTTAATCCTAAGGTTCATCTGCTGGGGCCAAGCAAGCTTGGACAATGGCAGTGAGGTCCTCAGGACGTAGGTTTGTTTAGAGTGACCTTCTCATAGATGGATAGCCTCACAGGGCTAACGAGCTACCATCTGCCCGGGGGACTTGGGATTCGAACCCGTGGTCGCAGCAGTGAGAGTCCTGCATGCTAACCACTAGGCCACCAGGTGTTGGAATTAAAGACTATTTAATAGGTTCAAAACAAATGTTCTGGATATGAAAAATTAATCAATAAGAGTACAGAATACCACCTTCTTTGATGCTAAATTAATAGTGGAAAAGATCAGGGAAATGAGGAACAGTAATGCTTTTTTAATATTTTACTATGTTGTCATCTGATTTAGTAAGTATATGCAGCATTTTTAACCTTCTTTATTGTGATTAATCCAGCTTTTACAGTGACTCTGAACCACAGTGATTCTCCACTGATAAATGCAGAGTATGATTTATTTGTTTTATAAATATCAACAGACACAATATAACTTTTTAAGAAATAATCTGATTACATTTGGTTTCTGTAAATCACAGTCATAACCCAGGAGTACATTTCCTTGGTGACAAGGAAATTCAAGGACAACCTATTATTTTATACAATATATTAAGCAAAGCTTTCCTTCCAGCTCAATAAAAATGATGTCAACTAATATCTTACCTTGTAATTAAACCAAAGAAACAAACATAATTATACAGATCTTATAAACATACATTACTGGCTTTCTCAGCTGCTCTATTTCCTCTTTGCTTCTCTGTTGTTTCTTTAATGATTAGATTTTTATCAATGATAAATTCTCATTAATATGTTATGTAAAATTATGGTTTGAGTGCACCAGTGTTTTTTATTTTGTTGTTTTTATTACACTGTTTTCTTCCTACATAGATAGATTAAACTTTTTATGCAAAGACAACTGCAAATTCAGATGACTGCTAAAATGGGTGAATAATGTTCAATATCTATATAAGTTTATCTCTCAGTTTAAACACCATCTGTAGCTGGTTGCAAAACATATGTAAATGTATGTAAATCATACATTTATTCTTAGCTTTACACCCCTTTCTCTGAATGATTTCTGCTTGTCATTAATTTGTAAACAGCTTGTTAGAAATATTATAAAACCAGGAAATTTTGATTAGTTCCACACACAGGATATATTTCTGTTATTTGATTCATTTCACTTCTGTATTTGGTTTTCAAATGCAAATGCACTTTTTTGCCAGTAAAACGTTATTTTCTATAAATCATTTCCACTAAAATGCAGGTAAACTTTTATCAAAGAGAAGAGAAGATACAAGGACTCCATGAAACAACAACTCAGCCTTGGCCTTATTGGTCAACGTAACTGGTCTACTCTGGCCTCCAATCAGGAGGTCTGGAGGCACACTATCTATAATGCTGCTGATGCCTTTGAGAAAGCACGCAGGATCACTCTCGAGGAGAAAAGACAACACAGAAAGAATCATGTCTTGCCAATACCACCTAAGGAGTCTTTCTGCTGTGCCTTTTGCAGCTGGACTTGTCTATCTCGCATTGGCCTCTTTAGCCACCAGCACAATTGTAACAAACGTGGATAGAGCCCTTCCCAAATCTTCATTTGCGAAGCCTAACCATGAAATGATATGTATATAAATGCATTTAGCATGATCGTGTGGTGGAATATCTATGAGCAGATTATACTTTCTAAATCTTATTTTTGAAAAAAAAAAAATTTTGATGGCTCCTAAATCTATATGTGTCGTGTAAAGCTTTCTCTGTGATTATTTAAATAGCAAGTAGAAAAATGTGTGTCTATTGACCAAAAAAGTAGATGTGCTTTCCAACACACCATGTAGTCCTGGAGCTTATTTTAATTTTGATCTGGTTCACCTACACAAGTACATTTCATGCTGAAACAAAGCACAGTGCACGCTCCAGTGTGGACTCAATGCTGGACTGTGCATGAGAATTCGAGAGTTAGAAAAGATTTCTGAGTTAAATGTGGTCGGTACTGCTTAGCTGCCATTGCTCAAAGTAACACTGTGTTTTTTTCTTTTCTCACATAAGCGTGCAATACTTTTGGTTTAAATACTCACATTTTAAAAACAGTGTACACTTCATAAATGTAAAGTTAAATTTACACAAAGACTTGCAGGGAAGTTTAATATTTAACTATCAAGTAGTCAAATAGTAAAATATTCAAGGCAATTGAATAAGGTGAAAGATGAGTATAGATAAACCAAATAACTTTTAAAAGTGTATTAGTAATGTTTGTTGTTTATGTGATAATGGCTGTGAATCTCAAGAAATCCTCTAATATCATGTGAGGATTTTCATCTCCACTGGGAAGGACATCTCCCCACCAATTCTTGCAAAATTTGTACCCTTATAATCTTGTCAGTGTGTTTGGAACACTGTTGCAGTTTAAAGAATGGTCCTCATAATCACCTGTGTCTTGCTGTTATTTATCCAACTTTACTTAAAAAAATAAAATGAAATCTTGGAAAAATAAAGAACTATAATTTTAAGGTTTGCATCATACAGGTATTGTGAGCAGACAAATATTTTTTTCACTTTGATTTAATTCTGGAACTCATTTGCTGCCCTGAATATACTCAGATACTGATGGATATTCAGGATGTGGGTATGAACACAAACACTCTCCAAACACAGAGAGGTCAAACTAAGTGCTCCTTCTCTCAGCTGGGAATTGGCATAGGGACATGTGGATACATAAAGACATGATGGAATGGGTGGCAGGAGTTTCTGGCAGGAGGAAGCATTCATCAATCAGATTTTTGATTTCAAGATATGCCTTCTTAATGACTGGACATGGATAGCTACCTTGGTGACATAATATCCAAGTATGCTGCTTCAAACTGATGGCCTTGTTTAGGTGTCTTTTTTTTCCGCCTCTCCAAATATTGCCTGGATTTATGAATTAAATTCAATACCTTAGCTAGAAGCACTTGATTTGTCATCTTTCATGAGGAGAGCTACATATTTGTAGTCTTGGCTTATTGTATCAGTTTGTGCACTGCACAGAAAACTGCAGAGAGCTACCCATGGGAAGGAGGAATGCCATGACCCTCTTGAAAGAGCTTATTCACATTATTTCATCAGGTATGCAGTTTTTCTATTTCTTTGACAGTCTGCCTGTTAGCATTCCTGTCAGTATTGCCAGATGTGCCTCAGAACCACCCTCGCACACTCTGAACGTGTTGTTCTACCAGATCTTTCAAGGAGTATTGCCCAGCAGAGAATTAACTTCCTTGTTCAATCTACAGAAATGGTAAAAATGTAATACTATCTGAGGTCTTAAGAGCTCTTGGATTTTAGTTTTACTTCACTCAGATAACACAGGAATCTTCTTTACAGGATCAAAAATAACCTAATTTCAAAGTACTATCAAAAATGAGAGAAATCTACCTGCTCTTGCCCTTTTTTTTTACCATTTTGTTGTAATATACCACCCAAGTTCCAGCCTCTATGTCTTCATCTATGTTATCTGACAAACCATATATAAAGATTCAGTTCAGTGTTTATCACAGTATGAAAGCTATAAAGCTCTGAAAAATATGGTTTCAAATATAATAGAAATGGTGACATACCCTAACCTATTGTGGCAGTTACAACACTGCTATAATGTAAAAGGTTACTAAGACATATTGGCAGTCAAGGCAGCTTGGACTGCTATGATTGCTCTTTTTATAGATATGGTAATTGAGCTCAGTTCCTGAGTATCACATGTTGGCAAATGAGGGGATAGTAGTCAGGAAATATTCTTCTACATGAAAAGAATTTTTTATTTGTATCTCAAGCACATTTTCTGAGCTTCAAGGCCAAGTCTAGGAGAAGCTAACAGTCTAGTCAGTATTAGTTAGATCTCTCATTCTAGGAAGAAAAGTGCTATTGAGGAGAATTGCTATAATGTTGTTTAAGAAAGACCAAAGACAACGAAGGGTAGAGAGCAATGAGTTCCTCCAGAAATAGAGAACATGTGATACTGGTATGCAAAGTACTGCCAATATACAAAAAGGAAAATTATAAAGAGCATACTGTAGTTAAAATGTCAGCATTGTGCTCACTGACAATAGAGTAAGGAGTACGTAGGTGGAAAAAGGAGAAATGTAAAAATCTTATATATTTTGGTAAGGAAATGAAATTTTCAAGGATGTTTACACCTAAAGATCACCAAAAGTTGAATAAATAGGTATGCAACAACTAAAACTAAAAAAAAAGTAATAAAATACTGTAATTACCCAGGTGCTAAGGTGCAAGAGAAGATAAGAAATCTACCAAAGAGTTGGGCATTTTAATAAACATTTTAGCATAGAAATACAGAAAGTCTTCAAGACTACCCACCCACAGCTAAATAAAGGAGCCCAGAAAGCTACATTCATGCTGCAGTGTGCTGGGTCCTGAGCATCCTTTAAGTCCATGCTAATAGAACCTTGTGCTGAATCATGGTTCCTGCTGGTTTTTTTAAGTTTAAAGGTCTGAAATATTTTAAGGGTTATTTTACAGCCACTCATAGTGGCATTTTAGCAGTGTGAAACTGATGGTCCTTGTTTTTTTGGTGTTTTGTGTTTTACTCTGCTAAATTATGGATTAAGAGAAACTCCTGGAACAGTGAAGCTCTGGAGACCTGTCCTGAGAGGAGAGAAGCAAAACCTCATTTGGCTTTGAGCATGTTAATTTTGGAAATAGTCCCTGGTGCATAAAATCTCTCAACTTTTGCCCAGATATGTCTCAAAAAATGCTAATTGACCTGGGCCGTTATCATGTCAGTTGTATGCTAGCTATTCATCACCAAGAATAATCACAGTCCAGTATTCTAGCTCACTCCTTCTCCCTTTTTAGCAACAGAGAGATATATTTTAAAAGTTTAAAGACATGACCATAGTTACAAGAATCATTAATGAAATAACTGGCACTCAATCCATGAGTAATTATTTACTTTTCTATCCTCCTGAATGTCATATTTTTTTATGTGAAGCATTCATCTCTCTTTATACAATATGTTGTCTCCAAGAAAAACTGACCAAAATTTCACACCCAAAGTCTCATTCTGTCATTATCTCCCCTTTGAGCTGTGGCTGTCCTTCGATGTTCTGACCATCATTATCTTTCAAGACCTGATGAATATTCATTAGTATTAGAAAGTTACATTAGTTTTTGTGTGCCGGTCACTGAGAGGACTGCCAGCAAAAATGACATTATGCCCTCCAGCAAACATTCAAATTGTTGAGAGTAGGAAGTCCTGTGTGACAAGACTTCAGCTGTGTCATTCCTATTACAGATGGGTCTGTAATAGGAATTTCTAACCTTCCTTATAATAAGCAAAAGTCACTATTTCCAAGGTGAGAACACAATAGCAGGATATACAGTGGGTTAATTTTTTCTTCCAAAACACAATAACTATGATAAAGACTGAATGGGTAATGGGGCCATCAGTGCTAGCTCATTTTTAGTATTGTAAGCACCTGTGAATTCCTGAAGTTGTGATAAGGAATTGTAAAATTCATTACGCAGAATGATATTGGCAGCACACAAGATGTCTAAAATAATCTATAATGTCTCTTATACTTTCTCCTTTTTCTCTCTGTTTCCTCCTTATGAACAAGGCTATAAAGCATGATTTTTTTCTGCAAGACAAACCTATTCAGGGTTTTTTCACAAGCCATCTAACCAAGAGCAGACACAGCTGGATCGGGTGACCTGTGAAAAGAAACTTTCAAAGGGATGTTTACAGACTATTACTAATTGCCCTCATGAGGACTTTATGTCCTTACCCAAGGCCCATTTTCAGAGCAAGCAGTAAGTATAAACCTGTGTCGTGTGACAGACAAAGGCAAAAAAAATAAATGGATGAGTGGAAATGAAAATAAGCTTTATAAAGACCAGGACTGGAAAAAAATATTTAGGCCATGCAATACGGAAAAGAGGCAGGACTTGGTGAAAAGAGGGGAAACAGTAGGAGAGGCAATATTTGAACCATACAAGTTGACAGAAAAAGATTAAATATATCATTTTACTGTAGTGCTCTATAATTTTACACGTGATTTTATTCCAATTACATACAAAGGACATTGTTCAAAATTTCCCAAGTACTGGGAGTATAGAAGAAAGGAATAAATTGTGAAATCCTTGAAGAACAGGCATCTGCTAATGACAACAGACTCCCTGATTCACTCCAGATCTGGGTAGCATGAGAAGCCACTGAGAACAACGCGGCTCCTGCCAAGTGTGCACGGCAAGGCTGTCAAACAGCTGCACATCCCTGATATCCAGCAGGTGTCTGTGCAAAACCTGCTTATGGCATGAGAAATGGTCTGTGAACCTAAAAAAAAGTTATCATATACTTCTGAAGTCATAAAAACTAGATTTTACTTTCAAAAGATCTAAACTGAAAAATTCTTCATTATCACTTTTCAAAACTTCGAGCTGCTATTTCTCATTCTGAATCCCTCAAGACAAAATGATCTTTTCCCTTAAGAGAAGCACCTATGTCATTACCAAGTGTTACACTGACTAAGCTTCATTTGTACTTTTGTGTTCAGATGGAGCAAAGACTTAAGGAAATGAGCTCTGACTGTTTTTTTTTCTACCTAGTTCCGCTGATCCTCTTGCTTAACTTTAACATATAAATATATAATGAGTCTACAGACACACATAAACACATACATCTTTATTTCTATATGCACTCAGACATACACACACACATACACTGTCGTTGCTCTAAGGGACAGAAAAGGAACAGTCTGAATATCTGATCCAGTTTACTTATTTTTCTCTTCTATATACATACTGAGTTACCCAAATTAGATTCTACTCGCTTTCAAGATCTACATCTTTTTTGAGCTTTCTTCATTTGGCTTCTTTTTATTTGCAATTAGCACCAACATAGCCTGCAGAATGAATTTGTCTTAGCAATGTAATTATGTGACATGTACTTAAAATGAAATTAAGCACTCCTACAATTTATGATGGAGTCCTCTGACCGTTCCTGTTTTAGGCTGGTTCCACCGAAGTCAAAAGACCTTTGACAAAAGCAAATAGGTCCTGTTATGTTCTGTTACAGACTTATATCAAGTAGCTCCTTTGAAGTGAGGGATTTATATCAACATAAAATCAATATAAGAATCAAAATCCAAGCCTATAAAATGTAAACAGTGTCCAAAATTGACAGGAGTTATTTAACTCTATTGATTTCTCAGTAGACAATCTGTGAAGTGTGAGTGGGAAACATTTTTTTTTCTTTAAATGTAGTCTTGAAATGCTGCCTGCTGGTCTTGGTTTTTTGTCTTTCTTTACTTTGGCAGTCAGTGAAATATGGTTAATGTTGAGGCTGGCAGAGTAAACTAAGGCCACACTAGTACAATCCAGACCATTAGCTCATCTCATTATGTAATTCAAGATTTAATCCTGAGAGAATCTCAACACTCTCAGATTTCTTACCTGCGTGTCAGGTAAAAGCACCTACTGAAGTAAAATGGTATCACTCAAGCTCCTATACCCTATCTATTTCAAAGCTTCCTCCAGTGCCTCAGCCATTTCAGTTAAGAAGTGTTGAATTATGGGCAGGATTTTTGCTTATTTAGGAAAGGCATTGGATTAGAGTTTTCAACAGGTTCATCCCACTTTGTGGCACAGTGGATGCAAGATGGGCACCACCCTCTCAAAGCGGTTAAGCCAGGTGTGCAACTGCCTTCTCCATGGTAACGATGGACTGCAGAATAGGTCTCTGACACATTACAAAGCTGTGTAATGTGTGAGAGCTTCGAGTGAATTGCATCCATCTTTAGTCACATAAGAATTATTCTTAAGCATCAATTAGGCTTTTCTAGTTATGACAGAACAATTAATGTTTCTGGCTTTACTTGCTTGCCCACGCATAGGTCTTTAACAACCCTTTAGATGTCTTAGGCTGACCCACTCAGAAAGCCAGAAGTATGAATAACTTTTCGGTTTGGGGTTATAGCTGCCAGTAAATCACCCTTCTGAGGTGACTGCTTCTTATTATTGTCTGCAGCTGCTTTTCTTTTTCTGGGTAACATTCAAAGAAAGATAAGGTGATTTATCTCAATGTTTCTCAGATGAGGTTTGTGAAAACCTGTCTTTTTTTCTAAATATTTAGATTATACTCTTGGGAGTTGGGAGAAAAGATCGTAAACTGTGATGCTCCTGAGGCAGTCCATCTTCCTCACCCTTTCTGTTTCTCTGCTTCCAAAATGAGGAACCAACTGCCCTCCTTTGAAACTTATGACTAGAAAAGACATGTAGGAGCTAAGTATTCGAATCAGTACAGACTTACTCAGACTTATAGTATTTACTGACTACAACCGGTAACTCATTAACCACAATAAAACAACATGCAATCATCTGTCTCTGTGCAAAGAAATTGACCTGGTTTAAATATTTTTGCATAATTTCTTGGGCAAACACTGCACTCCATGTTACAATGCTTTTTCATCCAGAATAGGGTGACTGTGCAACAGGGATTTTTGGCATACTTAAACTGAAGGGAAACAGGGAGGACCAAATGGTCTCCTGCATCAGCATTGACTGGAAAAGTGCATACTCCTAAATAATGTGGCACGGATAAAGGCAAATATCTATACATTTGTCTTGGTTTGAGACAATTTGGAGGGGTGGAGATCTCAAACAGAAGTCTCCTCCCTCAGATTCAATACTCCTGGTTTCTCCAATACAGAGGAAGAGACCAAATATGCCAAGATGTAAGTGAAGAAATAACTCTTTGTCAAGAAGAATGCTGGTAACAATACCGATAAAGCTGGTTTAAACCAAACCACAAGGAGAAGCTTCCCAAGCCCTGCCTCAGATCCATTAAGGGGGAGGTTGCAGCCTCAGGTGGGTGACAGAACCCCCAAAACTCAGTTACATAATGCCCCAGTACACCCCTGGGGTGGGGAGGTTTACATTGAATGATGTAATACTGCGAGTCATGGATATTTCTGGAGTCTTTGACACCTTCTAAGATGTTGCAGCTGTCTCTTACATCAGTGCAGCTGAGTCCATATGGCCCATTATGGCTCATCAACAAGAGATGAAAACTTTCAGGTTGGGTATGAATGTTCCCAGGAGTTATTACAGCTGAGTCATCTGTGTAAGGAAAAAGAAATACTACCCCACCTCACAGGGTTTGCCTCTTTCTTTATCTTGTTTAACACCATTAGCACCAATAGTCCAGTCTCTTACAACACCTGGGCAGTCACTGCAGGTGGTTGAATGTTTGAGTCATTAGTCACTAGCAGTTCAGTCTCTTTAAAGAAGGTAAAACACCAAAAAAACCCAAAAAGGTATATTTGGAGAAAAGAAAAGGTGGATAACAGAATTTTTGTGTAACCTAGGCCCAGGACAGTAGTGCCTTTCTTCTGTCATTTACATGGACAATGTTTTTGCCCCCAGGGGTAGAAAACAAAAATATGCAATCTCAAAACATTGGTTCTGAACATTTCTCTGTGTAGAGAAGTTCTCATGGAGAAACAAATGAGTTCTGAATCTAATTAAAACTTTTCAATTAAAAAAAATATTTTTAAATTAGAGATAATTCTAAGATAAAACTGTATAGGAGCCCTGACCAACACCATATTCTGGTAATGAATTTTCCCAGGGAAAACAAGTGACACAGTTTCTAATTGTCATAAGCAGAAGACATAAGCTCCTATACTTCCCAGCAGCTAAGTGTGCTGAGATCTACAATGTCTGTTATTATATGTTTCTGGCTGACACAAGGAATAACATTGAGCACAAATTTAGGAAGAGGGAAAGCAATGAAAAATGTATAAATCCATTCTTTAAAAAAGAAATTAATCTCTACCAGAAGGCTGGTTCATATGCAGACAAAATATGAGAGTATAAGGAACTTCTTATACTATTAAGCTACATCTCCTTTTATCGTAGGTAATCAGCTTATAACACCTGATACATAAACCCATCATTCACTGTCTTAAATGTAGACAGGAAATACTTACCTTGCATTAACATGCTAAAACTTCTACAGGACTGGTGGCATATATTTACTTTATGAGGAAACTATCTATTTTGCAAAAGCTCAGGGGAAAAAAAATCAGCGTTCAAGTACTTTAATATCAGGCATCATTTGTTTTTCAGTCTTGGGACTATGGACACTAGTCTGGAAGTATAGACTTAAAACAGATTTAAAATATTAAAATAATCCATAATTCACCTGTGACAGAAATTCAATGCTGAGAGAAATAGGTATCGACATCATAAGATGCTTTTATAAACAGTATAAGCAACTAAAGTTGAAGGAAGCTTTTGCTTCATTACCTCAGCAGTTGTGATCTGACCTTTTGGCTACAGTTGGTAAAAAATTCTTTGTTTTCCTTTGCATACTAGGAATTAACGTTTTTCTAAACTCCCTGAATTCAAGCTTAGGAGTTTGCAAATAGTTTTTCAATGTCACATTTCTATAAGACTGTTATAGAACAAAACTAATTGCTGTCTGTAGTGGGTGTAATTCCATTCACAGTGAGATAAATTGGATTTCTAAACTGCGATTTCCATTGTGTTACCTCCATGTATCATGAGAGTTATCCTGATGGGCACAGCAGTGGCCCTACTTACTTATTCACTGAACCACAGCTTTATGCAGAATGCCTCATCTTTTTTTGCTCACAAAAAGACAAAGGGAATCCCAAAGTATAAATGTAGACTGCCATCTGTTGGAAGGGTTTAATCATAGAGTCGTAGAATCATTCAGGCTGGCAAAGACCTCAGAGACCATAGAATGCAACTGTTAATCCCACACTGCCATGTTCACCACTAAACCATGTCCCCAAGTGCCACTTCTACACATTTCTTGAACACTTCCAGGGATGGTGACTCCAGCACTTCCCTGGGCAGCTTGATCCAATACCTGGCCATCTCTCATTAGGAGCAAGCATTGTTTTGAAAGATTGCAATACTGCAACTCCACAAACAGAGGATTAGTTCAACACCAAACTAAAAAATGCTTTTTGATTATGTGTACTAAGAGATGTCTCAAAGATTTGAATTCAAACTTGTGGTCTGAAAAATTTATATGAACAGTATCATTCAGACTATGATTTACAGTCAAACTAATGTAACGATGGACTATGAGATTCCATTTCAATTAAAGCAAACTACTGTCATGTATAAAGCAGAATTGATATTTTGAGCCTTGTATTAAGAAAGAAATTGTTGAAGGATCAGATGGTTCAAAGGATTATCAGCAAGGATAAGGACTCTTGATTGTCCTGGATGACACTAAACAAACTTCACTGTAATTTCATATCTAGATGTTGAAGTAGAAAATGGCTTGAAACTCTTATTTTGTGTGGACACCAGCCAGTGCCTTAACACCACTATAGTGTAAAATGGGTGAATATCAGAGCTCATTCAACACCAGCTATGTAGGCAGAACTGATTTTTCTTGCATCTATTAGGAGATATACCTAAATTTTATTTTGCTCTAACACTAGTGTCTATGACTTTCAAGTTTGCAACAATGAAAATCCAATTCAAGAAGAAGAAACACCAGAGAGATTAGGGGAGCTGTGAGGAATCAACAGTGTTTCAAGGAGCAGTAGTAAGGGCCTGGGAGCAGTAAGCCAGAGCAGAGTTAGCAAGCATTTACAGGCTTTCAGAATGGAGTTTCTCTGCTGCTTCTGGTGCTAGCACAAGGCTGAAACACTGAGAACAGACAAAATACCTAGGATACATATAGACAAATTTCATTCTGTTGGGTTCCTCTCCAGATTCTTCTCTTTGTATGAAACACACATGTCACCTGTAATAAGACCTGATAGTGCACTCACTGAGCTCAGTAATCAAATCACTCAGTTCAGTCAAAATAAGCTTGATTCATCTAAAGTCAACTAAAAATATAAAATCATAGCAGACAGAGGTAGATGCTCTGAATTGCCTCCTACATTGTTATCGGTGGTATTTTACATTACAATTTGCTTACTCGTACCAGTTCTTTTGTGAACTTCCTTTTTTCTCTGATCTTCTTTTCTAACACAAATTGTCCATAACTCATGGGGATTGCTGCAAGAAAATTTGACCTTAATAATTCACGGCTGAAAGGGCACAAGATTCCACAAGTAGTGGTTTGAACCAGGTTTCCCCCTGAAGCTGAAAGTGGTAACCCCCAGGGGGTGGTGACCCTTGAGGCTTGACCCAATCAGTGCTCCTGCAAAATATAAACATATCTCTGGAGACCGGAAAAGAAGCAGTGGTACTTGTTGGTAGAAGAAGAGGTGGCCATGTTGTAGAGGCCACGAGGAGCTGGGGCTCCGGTCCCTTAGGGGGCTCTGCCCCCCCAGCCCCCGGTTGGGGGGCTGCAGGGACTCAGAACTGAACTAAGTGCCTGTGTCTGAGATGTCGAAGGAGTTTTTCTCCACTGCGAGTGGGTGACGGAGCAGCAGAGACAGCAGCGTCCGAAGAGCAGTGGCAAAGAGCCAACTGATAACGACCAGAAGGAGCAACATAAACCAGTATGCAGCCAGGGCAGACAGAGAGCTGTCTAAAGAGAAGGAAAAGAGCCAGCAGCAGCAGGAACAGAGTTTCGAGGGGTAAGAACTGGACAAACCAAAACCCCCAAACTCGCTAGAGACCCCTCCGAGAAAGAGGAGGGGGTGGTGGACTGAGAGGAGTCCTAAAGTGCAGTGTGCACTG